>NC_033795.1:44453755-44573862 GCF_001876935.1 Asparagus officinalis
CGCGGCTGCGACGCATCGATCTCGTTGGCGAGATCGTCGGCTCCCACTGTGGTCGCTAGATTGTTAGCGAGGTGGAAAACTGTTTTCTTTTTCATTGATATGATTGTCATCTTGGGTTACAAAGATCCGGTCTTTTATAGATCCGGTTACAACTAAATCAAAGAAAAAAATAAAAATTACAACTTTCCTCTTGTGAACAAATCGCAAGCTCCTGTTTTGCGGTTGCTTGCTTGTGTGGGTTCTTTGCCAACGCCGGGGTTAATCCGTGGACCACCGCGCGATCTAGATCCGGTCGGATCTACACGATTATGCGGGTATTATTCCACGAAGGGAATAATAGCCGGGAGGGATTAATCCACCAAGGGAATAATCGCTCAGATCTCGAGATCTAAGACCAAGCTTAGATCTGGAGTGTAGTCTCGTGTAGATCTCAGATCTGTTCTTTCTTCCTCTCGAGATCCTGCCTTTTCTGACGTGGATGGTCGCCGAGGATCAGATCTGTACGTCCAAGTCTTCAAGTCTTCAAGTCTTCAAAACTCTGAGTTTGCTCTTTAATCCGGCAGAGTTTCGGCTCTTGAAAGTTCGACCTCCGAAAATGAACATCTCTAGGCCTATTTATAGGCTCTCAGGACAGTGCCCGCAAAAAGAGAAATGTCGGCCACCGTCGGCCACTGTCGGCCACCTCTGGGTGGCCGACACTGTGCCGAGCCACCTATGGGTGTGGGTTTTCCGAGTCTAATTGTTTTCCGTTGTTTCCGGTTCTGTCCGTGATTCGGTTGATTGAGACTCTGATTGGTTGATCTGATTTGGCAGTAAGTCGGATTCCTGATTTGGCAGTAAATCCGCTTCTGAGTTCGAGTCCGAAACTGATCTTGATTCGATCGTGATTCGTCCGAGTCTGTTCTCGGTTGGATGACTCGTTGATTCCTTAACACTTGGCTTGATTCCGAACGCGTATGGATACATTCCGTCGCTTCTGTGCGATTCGTCGATCTCGTCGCCTCATTGGTTCGTCGGTTTGTGCCGAGCTATGCTAGGGGACCTATAAGCAATTTTATATGCCTACAAGCCCCTAAGAGATTTCGGCCCTATCTTTGCACATAAACCCCTCAATAATTGGTGATCTTTTTGCATGAAACACCCCTCCAAGTTATGGCCAAATGGGTATACAACCCAAGTCCCAAAATTTTAGTCCACTTTTGCATAAAAACCCCTCAAAATTTCAGCCCTATTTTACACATAAACCCCCCAAAATTCGGCCACTTTTAAGATCCATCATCAAGAATCAATCTTTTTCACAAAACCCACTTCATGAGGGCAAAAATCTAGAACCTCTACATACAAATTCATGGCATACCCTCACTTTCACAAAACCCACTTCATGAGGGCAAAAATCTAGAACCTCTACATACAAATTCATGGCATACCCTCACTACAAGCATAAAGTTTCAATCTTTCTATAGAACCTCTACATACAAATTCATGGCATACCCTCACTACAAGCATAAAGTTTCAATCTTTCTAAAAAAAAGAGGAGAGAGTTGAAGAGGAGCTTACCCAAATCAAGAGATTGAAAATCCAACTCCAAATATCAAGCCTTGAGCTTGAAATTGCAATGATCCCTAGCTTTGAAAGGGGATGATTTTCGGCCAAGGAGAAGCAAAAAATCCAAAATTATAGGAGAAGGTTGAGGGGTTTTAAAGACAATAGTTCTAATGGGTATAGAATCCTTGGAGAAGAGAAAACAATGGGATTTTGGATGAGAGGAGGAAGAGGATGTATGAAAGGAAAAGAATTCTATTTTGAAAATTTGGAAAGAGGGGGAAAAGTACAATCACAAAAAAAAATTGAGGGGGGGGGAGGGGAGGAGTTTCCCGGGGAAACTAAAACAACTCCCACTTCTGAGAAAATTTTAGAACATCCGAGAGAATTTGCTGTTAGACCCTAAGGTCGCTATGAAAGAACCCTAGAGGGGGGAGGGGGGTGAATAGGGTTTATGCTAATCTAATCTGATTTAAATGCCAATTAAAACTTACTAATAAATATCCTAACAAGTAACAAGATAACTATGCAAGGATATGAAACAAACACAAGGGGAAACAAGTTAAACTAGATAGTGGATAAAATAAACAATGAGAAATTGACAAAGGCAATATGAAAAATAAGCACGAATATAAAAGTGCGCCAATGTAATCACAAACAAAACAATATGTTCACGAGGTTCGGTCCCCACGACCTACGTTCCCGCTCCTCACCTCTAGGAGATCTCGACTATCACGGCACACCCGGTTTGGAAGCCGGAACTTCTCTACACACTCGGTTATCAAGTCAACCGACAACTCTCACAAATCCTCACAATGTACATAAACAAGCTACAACCTTAAGTGTTGGTCCTCACGTATCGCCTCCCTCAAGTGCTCGGAATTATCACCTCTCACTAGGCCACCGACGCCACTCCTCTCGATATCGACTACGACCTCACCACACACTCCTCTCGGTGTACAAGTATATTACAAAGTGATCTACACAATTAGGGCTCACAACAAATGATTTGTTCTCTAATATAGATGAGAACAAATGAAAGCTCACACTCTTAGTCACAAACCCACATGTAGAACCCCGTAATTTTTATATGAATATATGTGAATTATTAGTAAATAAATAATTCTTTTATGATAAATAGCTTGAGGTCATTGATGTACATGATAACAAGTTATTTGAGATGATATGAGAATATGGGTGTAGAGTTTTGTGCGTTGGTTTTGCAAATAAGCAAAACATGCACAAAACTAAAATTTTCCAGATCAGTCGACACATCAGTCGACTGACTGTATCAGTCGACACATCAGTCGACTGATACGCTGATTTCTAGTTTTTACTGTTTTCGGATCTGTTTTGATTTAGTTCGGGTTTGGGTCGGGTTTAGCTGTTCATATATTTTCTCCTTCACCCGAAATCACCCCTCTCATCTTCAGATCTGAGAAAACCCTAGCCCCCTCTCCTCTATCTCAAACCCTAGTTTTGTTCTTGGTGATTTGAGGAAGAACTTGGAGGATTTTCATCGAAATCTTCACGTTGCAGCGAAAGGGAACCACTCTCTCTCAGATCCAGGAGTTTCTCATCACCCCAGAGGCGAGTAACATCTCGCCCAACCTTGTCCTATTTTCTAAATGTTTTCAAATGGTTTTCATGAGTTTTGATGAGCCAAAAATGATATTTTTGTACAAAGGATTGATATTTATAGCATATATAGGGAATATACGTTATTTCAGAATGTTAAAAACCCACCAATGTTTTGTGAATCGAAGATCTAAATCTGAAATGTTTTTATAAGAGATTTAACATTAGTTTTGTTTAAAAAATGTTTTAAAACATAAATACACATGTTTTGGGTTTTGTTTATGTATTTGTACATGAAAGTTATGTTTCAGTTTAGTTCGTACATGTTAATATCAGTATTTTTCCTGTTTGGGATTGATGGGGATGAGTTTAGATCAATTTTTGGGTGAATAACAACTTGTGCAGAGTTTCTACAGTCCATCGGTCGACTGATCAGTGGACCAACGGGCTAAAATTTTAGTTTTCAGTCGACTGATCAGTCGACTGACGGGCTAATTTTGTTTTTCTCAGTTCCTTAGTCGACCGATCAGTCGACTGGTGAGCTGAGGCTGTGCTGCCTGAACATTATCGATTGACATATGAGTCGACTGGTGTCACCAGTCGACACATAAGTCGACTGATGAGGTGTTTTACAGTTTTTAGATCTGTTTGAGTTGCTTTTCGGGGACGCCTCGATGATCTGACATTAGTTGACAATGCTATTAATTTATCTGTACATGTGAGTTGACTTTTGACACCAGTTTAGACATGTACACCGAGACGCGTGTGAGTTTAGAATATGTATATCAGTCCGCAAATACTTTTCAGAGTTACACAGTCCTCGTGTTGGACTATAATCCATAGAAGTCCTCGTGTTGGACTATGATCCATTTTTGTCCTCGTGTTGAACATTTGCCACTTATTCCATGTGTTTGGAAACCACAGTATCTAGTTCCTGTATCGGACATATTTCTTAACCCTGTATATGACTTTCTCACAGGAGTTTATGACATGACACTTATGTAGATTATGACATGATATTCATATAAGTAATAACATGATACTCATGTAGGCTATGACATGGCACTGTACTTATGCTCTGAGATTAGTTGTATTTCTTTTATTATTGTTCCTGTACTAGAACCTCGGGTATGGTGTTTAGGGATTTACAATTTGAGATACAAGGTATATACATGAGGGTTTCCTTGTTTGGATTATTTCGCTCGACGTACCTATGCTCGTGTTGTAAATTTCTAAATACTAAAATCCTCTTTAGTAAGATCAATGATTTTAGATCTATTATGTATTATCTGTATTTTCTTATACAACGAGCCATGTTCCCTTGGGGTTGGTTGTGATGTTGCTCGCTAGCGTTTTGACGCTCATTATCCCTCCCCCTATCAGGTAACGAGTCAGGAGCCCGAAGAGTCGTAGGTTGATGGCGATGCATTTTAGCTTCAGCTGTCTACTTAGTTATATTTTCTTTTGGAGTTCCATAGTAGACTTTTGTTTAGACATTTGAGAGTCTTATTCTAGAAGTTGTAAAGGCTGTGTGCCTTATTTCTTCTTGTCATATATTTGTATTTGAGACTTGTTGAGTATTCCAGTTATCTATTCAGACATTGACTATGTATTTTTGTATTTTGGATGATGAGATATTAATGTGATCACTATCATTTCATCAGTTATTTCTTGTATTATATTTTACTTGCTTTTGTACCTACACCTATTGTTGACTCTACTAGATAGATGTTAATTGTGATGGTGAAACATGTTATTACACGGTGTGGTGCATGGCAGGTTTGACATTCTTGGTTTCACCTTGGACTGCAGCCTTGTGTGAACCCAGGGGTGTCACACCACAACCCCAAATTATACTATGAATGTAAATACAATAAGCTTAATGGTTGTGTGTGAACAAAGAGATATAAATCAAAACTAAACTCAATGTAATTCTAGCTTAATAACAATGATAATCAAATATATAAAAGAGCTAGAAATAGAGTTTAGGAAACTTCTCAATAGACGACAAGAGATGGAGGAAGAATAGTTGATTGCTCAAACTCCAATAGATGATCTCCTCAAGCTCTTGTGGAATTGAATTCATAAACTCAAACACCCAATTGCTTAAAAGCTTCTTAAACAAACTTAAACCAAACTTAAACCCTTGTTTAAAACTCTTTAAACTTGTTTAAAACATTTCTTAAGTTGTATTATAAGTATAAGGGTATGGGGTATATATAGGCTCATGAAACAACCCCAAAAACCAATAAAAACACGCCAAAATATTAAAATAAACAAAAATCAGAACTAGCCGTTACTGTGCAACGGCTAGTTGCGCGGTCGACCGCAGAGCCAAGGCCGGTCTCCATACTATTCACGACAGTAAAAAAAATGCTCTCTAGAATTTTCGCGGTCGACCGTGGTGAAACGCCCGGTCGACCACACTGTAGCAAAACGTGCACAGAGCTTTTTCCAGATTTTGACATTTCTGAAATTTTGCGTATCTGACTTTGTAAAATCGATTAAAAATAGAAAATCAATTCCAAAAATCATGAAATTTTGAGGTAAGATTTTAGACATGGAAATGAACATGTTAGAGAAAGAATTTCTGAAAAATTTCTTCCTTGTTGAGAGATATAAATATTTGAACACAGATAAATAGTTTCTAAAAAACTCTTGAAAACTCGGTTTTGTAAATTCAATTGAAAATAATAAGACAACTCCAAAATTAGTAAAACTTGGGGAAATATTTGTATATATGAATATAAATATGTAAACAAAGAAATTTTTTAAATTTCATTTCCTAATTATGAAAACTCATGTATTTTGCAAGTATGTCCAAAACATGAAAAGATGATATACATGAAATTTGATGTTTTGGCTAAACCATATTTTTAAACTTTACAAAATGATTATATAGACTTAATAGAATATGTATATCATTATTGTTAAGTCCATAAATGAAGAAAACAATATTTTCATAGAATTGCATATTCTATGCATATTCTTAAACATAATAGAATATGAAACAAATTAAAATGTGAATAAATTTGTTTGTTGTTTCATATCTATATATATATATATATATATATAACTATAAAAATCAAATACGTGTGTGCATATATGATTGAGCTTAAAGTATCAACACACATAATATAAACACCTAAACTAAGTTACCCAAGCAATCTTGATCTTTAATAAGCTTGACTTGGTACACTCTGTGGATGAAGCTTGAACTTGGATCTTCAACTTGAATTGTATAGGCTTCAACCACTATTCCGCCAACTTCCATTGGATTTGATCGTTGAAGCGCAATCCATCCAACCTCCAACATGTTGTTTATCTACAATAAATAAATAAACACAAATACTAGACAAACAACATTAGAAGTAAATTATTTGTTAATTATCATCAAAACAAGAAGGCCAACAATCTCCCCCTTTTTGATGATGACAAACAATTTACAAAAAGAGATATATGCATGAAAGGAAATTAATATGTAAATTAGAATTATCATGCATATAACCAAAACAAGATATACTCACAATATTTCTCTCCCTTTGACAACATCAAAAAGGGGAAAACACCAAGAATAAAGAGAGCGAAAGCTCCCTCTATCAATATACATGGGTGGGTATAAAAAATATATATAGGGATTGCTCCCCCTGTCAAAATGCCATATGGAGTGTATGCAATAAAGATCATGGCAAAACATGTGAGCAAGCATAAATATAAAAATATGCTAAACACTACTCACATGGAAAAGAACAATAAGAACACATGTGTATATATAACATCATGAAGGGTGTTACAAAGATTTTAAGATGAATATATACAAACCAAACATTTATCATACTTTCCCCAAAGAGATAAAATGAGAATCCAAAAGGACATCGTTTGAAAAAAAATATTTATGAAGGATGATTCATGAAGGAAAATAATTTGCTTATAGGTAGGGGGATCAAGAAAATAAATCATAACAATGCATGGATTTATGAAATCAAAAGAAGGGAAAACATGAGGATCATGAAAAAAGTTTTCAAATGAAAACGAATCAATCAAATGAAATCATAAATCAACCATTTAAACCAAAATGATGTTTGATCAATAAAGGAAGTTTTCTTTGTAGAACTTGATCAAACCACATATAAAATACATTATAAGACACAAATAGATGATCCATAAGCACAAATATATAAATATCATCATATAAGTGAAATATAATGAATTCAAAGCAACAAATCAAAACAAAATCTTTGACAAAAGAATTTCAAGAGAGACAACAATATATCAAGCTCTTAAGCTTGTTCCAACCCATATAATCATTCTAGCATCCGGTAAACATAATTTGAGAATAAACACCCAATAAACTCGAGGGGTTATATAAATATAAACCTCTCATGAAAATTAAAATTCATAGTTATGAAAACAAAAGATTTGATCAAAGAAGAATTGTTTTTATATTCAAAAGATTTTAAGACATAATTTTCAAAACCAAGAAAAGGAAAAGTAAGAACACTAAAATTCTTGGTTTAAATTTTAAATTTGTTTTGGTACCCAAGAACTCTTGGTATCAAAAGATTTAGGGACATGACCCCTATCATTAAAGCTCAAAGCCCTTGGGTTATGAACCCATTTGGGCGCATTTAGTGCACTAACACGGTCAAAGCAATAATAACTCAAAAAAACTTTCCGATTACAATTTGTGCAATGAAAGAGGTCCATTTGTTTTCGTGGACCATTAGCTCGTGCACGGGAATCATTTGCAAATAAAGATTTTCTTTTAAAATTATTTTGCAAATAAAAAACATTCTTAAACAATGGAACATATTGCAACTTAGAAGCTTTTTGTATATCAAAACAAAATTTAGCAAGATGTCCAAACCTACCACAAACATCATATTTAAAAGCATGTGGTCTACTAGAAGCATTTGGCAAATGAGATTTCTTTTTCAAATCAAAACAATATTTGGTCAAATGACCAAAACGTCCACAATGATCACATCTATACACATGAGCATGCTTATGATGAACAATGGGTGCATATGTGTGTACATGTGATGAAGAAGCTACATGAGATGCACAAGGAGCATTGACATTTTTATATTTATGTGCATCATAGCAAAATTTAGTTAGATGGCCTTTACGGCCGCAAATAGAGCACTTGTAAACTTTGCTATATATGTGTGCATGACGAGTGGATGATTTCTTAGACTTGGCACACATATCCATAAGCCTCTTATGATTATCAAAGCATATTTTCAAAGTTGAATCTAAAGATAAAATGCGATTATTCATAAGATTCAAATCTTTATTTTTAGGCACATATGCATTTTTAGAAGTAGAACATAAGTAGTCATTTATGAAAGAAGCAGTATCATTTTGTATGTTCTCTACTTCTAACATGGCATTATTTTTGTCATGAGTCAAGTTAGCAATATCTAATTTTAAATTTTTATTTTTTAAATTTAACTTATCATTGTTTTCTTGAAGAGCAATACTTTCTTGAGAAATGATATCAAATTTGGAAGCTAACTTCTCATGATCGGATTTTAAATCTTCATGCTTGCTTTGTAAATCAATAAAATTTTTATGCAATTTGTTATAGGCATGCAATAATTTTTCACTAGCATAGGCGAGTTCATCAAAAGATAATTCATATTCGGATTCGGACTCGCTTACCACACTAGGGCTATCGCCTAGTGGCCGTGTGCATAATGATGTGCTTCTATAAATTGTAAGCACTATCAAAATGAACAAATTTGTTAGAAAAGGATGAGTCAAAAGCATTAAGCAAAAATTCTAACAAAAGCTTGTTCATTGTAAACGTTCTATGATCATTTTTACACCACTTGGATTTCTCCGTAGTGGGTACAAAATAAGCATCATCTATAATTTACCATAAATCGAAGTGTCTAGATCGAACAAAAAGTTTAAATCTAACACACTATTGGGCATAGGGGAAATTATCTAATCTAGGAGCAATATTAATGGCATAACCTAAACAAAGTGCACCGTGCATATCCATAATGTATATATGTGCAAGCAAGATAACAAAAAATATCAAAACAAGATTAGCACAAATAAGATAACTTGGATCTTTAACTCAAGGCGATTAGACCTTAAATCAAAGAGCACCAAGCTCTGATACCAATTGTTAGATCCTAAGGTCGATAAGAAAGAACCCTGGAGGGGGGGGTGAATAGGGTTTATGCTAATCTAATCTGATTTAAATGCCAATTAAAACTTACTAATACATATCCTAGCAAGTAACAAGATAACTATGCAAGGATATGAAACAAACACAAGGGGAAACAAGTTAAACTAGATAGTGGATAAAATAAACAATGAGCAATTGACAAAGGCAATATGAAAATAAGCACGAATATAAAAGTGCGCCAATGCAATCACAAACAAAACAATATGTTCACGAGGTTCGATCCCTACGACCTACATCCCTGTTCCTCACCTCGAGGAGATCTCCACTATCACGACACACACGGTTTGGAAGCCGGAACTTCTCTACACACTCGGTTATCAAGTCAACCGACAACTCTCATAAATCCTCACAATGTACATACACAAGCTACAACCTCAAGTGTTGGTCCTCACGTATCGCCTCCCTCAAGTGCTCAGAATTATCACCTCTCACTAGGCCACCAACGCCACTCCTCTTGGTATCGACTACGTCCTCACCACACACTCCTCTCGGTATATAAGTGTATTACTAAGTGATCTACACAATTAGGGCTCACAACAAATGATTTGTTATCTAATATAAATGAGAACAAATGAAAGCTCACACTCTTAGTCACAAACCCACAACTCTAAATTATACTATGAATGTAAATACAATAAGCTCAATGGTTGCGTGTGAACAAAGAGATATAAATCAAAACTAAACTCAATATAATTCTAGCTTAATAACAATGATAATCAAATATATAAAAGAGCTAGAAATAGAGTTTAGGAAACTTCTCAATAGATGATAAGAGATGGAGGAATAATAGTTGATTGCTCAAACTCCAATAGATGATCTCCTCAAGCTCTTGCGGAATTGAATTCACAAACTAAACACCCAATTGCTTAAAAGCTTCTTAAACAAACTTAAACCAAACTTAAACCCTTTTTTAAAAATCTTTAAACTTGTTTAAAACATTTCTTAAGTTATATTAGAAGTATGAGGGTATGGGGTATATATAGGCTCATGAAACAACCCCAAAAACCAATAAAAACACCCCAAAACATTAAAATAAACAAAAATCAGAACTAGCCGTTACTGTGCAACGACTAGTTACGCGGTCGACCGCAGAGCCAAGGCCGGTCGACCGTACTGTTCACAATAGTCAAAATGCTCTCTGGACTTTTTGTGGTCGACGGCGGTGACACGCCCGGTCGACCGCACTGTAGCAAAACGTGCATAGAGCTTTTTCCAGATTTTGACAGTTCTGAAAGTTTGTGTATCTAACTTTGTAAAATCAATTAAAAATAGTAAATAAATTCTAACAATCATGAAATTTGGAGGGATGATTCTAGACATGTATATGAACATGTTAGAGAAAGAATTCCTGAAAAATCACTTACCAGTTGAGAGAAATAAATATCTGAACACAGATAAATAGTTTCTAAAAAACTACTGAAAACTCTGTTTTGTAAATTCAATTGAAAATAACAAAACAACTTCAAAATGAGTAAAACTTGGGGAAATGTTTGTATATATGAATATAAACATGTAAACAAAGAAAGTTTTCAAATTGCATTTCCCAATTATGAAAACTCATGTATTTTGCAAGTATGTCCAAAACATGAAAAGATGATATACATGAAATTTGATGTTTTGGCTAAAACATATTTTAAAACTTTACAAAATAATTATATAGACTTAATAGAATATGTATATCATTATTGTTAAGTTCATAAACGAAAGAAACAATATTTTCATAAAATTGCATATTCTATGCAATATATTCTTAAACATAATAGAATATGAAACAAATTAAAATGTGAATAAATTTGTTTGTTGTTTCATATCTATGTAGCTAAACCAAAACAATAATAAATATGAAATATGTAATCTCATATTTATAAACATGAAAACTCAAAACCATGTATGTATGTATATAACATAGAAACCAAAACTTGTGTGTGTGTGTGTTGGGTCTTGATACTGCACCCCCAGATGAGGTATCAGCAGCTGCTCCTACTGTGAAGAACCGCCTGGCTGAACTTGGGAGGAAGTTACCTCCACCAGAGTTCAGGTGTTTTGGTTGGGCTTACTCGCAACCCAAGGGATGGTGGACACGTATGACCAGTTACGTCTTGGGACGTTGGGAGAATGATCTGAGAAGCAGCGGTTTGTACGCACATATACGAGCCACTATGTATGGATTCCCGGTCAGCTGTCGCCACTTCTTAGCATTGTTAGAAACATATGTCCCCGATAGTAACACGTTTCTGACTAGCGGTGGAGAGTTAGGGTTGGCTCTGCATGAGATGCACCAAGTTTCTGATCTTCCAATGGGGGATTGTCCGTACCAGGAGTATTTTCCCTCGAACCTGCAATTAGAGTGGTTGAAGAAGGATACTCCCAATATGTACGATACTCTTTGGGACCTCACATGCCATTATCATACCTCTCTGATCAAGGTTACCACTCAAGCGAAAAGGAAGAGGCAGATCAGCTTGAAGCAGTTCGCTATTTATTTATTCCAGAATTTGGAGGGTAATCCAGGAGAGATCATTCGTGAATTAGATGTTTTGACACCTTCTGCCACTAATGAGTTGATGGAAAAGGCCGAAGCTTGCTCCTACACTACTGACAGTGTTAGGGATCTTTTCCTGCAGGGACCAAGTTTCGGACATTTCTTTGTCATGCACAGAAGTCTATTCAGCCCAGGACTCTGTTAGCAGGTTATCTTGCTATTTGGTTGAAGAAGTGTGTCGTTCCATATCAGTTTTCTGACGCCTTACCTCTCGAGGTGCTCTTCCCTGCCGTTCAACTAGCTTACGGGAGGGAGCTTTCTCTGCTTCCGACGATGGTTGTCGGTATCCATTGTGGGCTTAGGTATTTGGTCGATGGTTTTACGCAGGAAGGTTCTGAACCGTCGGTCGAGCTTATTTCTGTAAAGGTCGAACTTCCGTATACATACCTGATGGCGTGGTTCATTCTTCATCGTCCCGATTTGATGTCAGCGCCTAGCACTGCGGATGTTTCCGTTCCTTTTGTGCAGCTGTTGGAAAGGAGTAAATGGTTCAGGAAGACGTTCACTGATGTACAGCGAGAGCTTCAAGTTCGTAAGAGCTGGGAGTGTTAGACCCTAGAGGGGGGGGTGATTAGGGTCTTATGCTAATCTAATCCGATTTAATGCCAATTAAAATTAATTAATAAGTTATCCTAGCAAGTATGAAATACAACAATGTATATGAGCTAGGATAAGCAATATGAACAACAAGATATATCCTAACAAAGAGATATAGGCAATGTATGTTCAAGGATATATAAACTCAAGGGTAAACAATCTAAACTAGATAGTGGGCAATATAATCAACAAGCAATATACAAAGGCGATATAAGATATGAACATAAAAGAAGTGCGCCAATGCAATTACAAACAACCAATATGATTACGGAGTTCGGTCCCCACAACCTACGTCTCCGCTCCTCACCTCGAGGAGATCTCCACTATCACAACCGGGTTTTCTACGTTCACCCGAACAACGTTTACACCTCACAATACAATCACTATGCAATCACACCTCACACACTAAGTGTTGGTCCTAGCCCGTGTCCTCCTCCTCAAGTGCTCGGTTACAACCTCTCCCTAGGCACGTCAACCGACGCCACTCCTCTTGGATTCGACCCCGTCTCTCACCACACACATCTCTCGGTGTACAAGTGTATTACAAGTGAATCCTCACAATTAGGCTCAATAGAAAGTGTTTGTTCTCTATAATGAATGAGAACGAATTATAAGCTTACTCTCTAAGTTACACAATCCCACAACCCAATTATACTATGAATGAAAATACAACAAGCTCAATGGTTGTGTGTGTACAAAGAGATAAATAAAATCAATTAAACTAAACTCAATATAAATCTAGCTTATGGAAATTATATATAAAATAATAAATAGCTAGATGAGTTTAGAAACACTTCTCTAAAGATGACAAGAGAGTGGGAGAAGAGTGAATGCTCAAACACAAAAGGATGATCTCCACTTGCTCTTGTGAAATTTGCTTCACAAAAAAAACTCTTAAACACTCTTTTAAACAAACACAAAACACCCTTAAACTTATTTAAACAATTCTCTTAGTTAGCTTGAGAGTTGAAGGCAATGGGGTATTTATACCCTCTCACAACTCAGCCAAAAACCCCAAGCAAAAAGACAAAAACAACCCAAAGCAACGGTAATAAAAAGAGCCGTTGGAAGCTGAACCAGAGAACAAAAACACGAAGGACTGTTCTGGACAATCGTCGGTCGACCGGTGCGGTCGACCGATGGAGCTTTTGGTCGACCGCACCGGTCGACCGACCAACTCTCTGTCGCCCAGTGATGGAAGATCAAATGATCGGTCGACCAGTGCGGTCGACCAAAAACAGATATGACAGAAAAACAGTTTTTGGAAGCTGATTTTGACAATTTAGAAAATATGTTAAAAATAACAAATGAAGTCCAAAAATAATGAAACTTTGGGAAATGTATATAAACATGAAAACAAACATAATTTTCCAAATTGCATTTCTCATTTGTGAAAAATCATCATTTTGCAAAATAGTTCAAAACACGAAAATGTAAACATGTGAAATTTGATATTTTGGCTAAACCATGTTTTGAAACTTTGCACAATGATTATATAGACTTAATAAAGTATGTATATGATTATTGTTAAGTCTAAAAACTAAGAATATAATATTTTCACAAAATTAAATATTCTATGCAATGTTTTCGAAAACACAATAGTAAATATGAAATATGTGATTTCATATTTATAAACATGAAAACCCAAAACATATGTATGTATATATATAAAACTATGTGTGTGTATAGATAATTGAGCTTAGAGTATTAAACACACATAATATAAAATCTAAACTAGATTACCCAATCTTGATCTTGATCATCATTGAGCTCAACTTGGTACACGTTACGGATGAAGCTAAACTTGGATCTTGAACTTGAATTGTACGATGCTTCACTCCACAATTCCGCCAACCTCCTCTTGATATGATCGTGTAGGCTTAATCCATCCAACCTCCACTAACGTTGTTTGTCTACAATACATAAGAATGTACAAACACTAGACAAACAACATTAGTAGTAAATTGTTTGTAAATCATCATCAAAACAAGAAGGCCAACACCTCCAACATGTTGTTTGTCTGCAATAAATAAATAAACACAAATACAAGACAAACAATATTAGAAGTAAATTGTTTGTTAATCATCATCAAAACAAGAAGGCCAACAACCTAAGGGTGTCTCGATCTTGGCCAAGACACTTAAGGGTGTCTCGGCCAAGGCCAAGACACCCGTAGGTGTCTTAGCCTAGGTCGAACCCCCCCGGGTGTTTTGAAGACCCTCTTTTGTCTAAAATCCACCGGTGAAGGATTATTCTGATGAAAATCAACACAAAACAACACTGCGCGATTCGAAACCCTAGGTCACCACCGGTCAACGCGTAACCCTAGGTCAACGTCAATCAATGCGTTGTAATGAAAAAGTCAACGCCGGGCGATTCAAAACCCTAGGTCAACGTCGGTCAACGCGTGACCCTAGGTTAACGCCAGTCAACGCCAGTCAACGCGTTGCGATTAAAAAATCAACAGCGGACGATTCGAAACCCTAGGTCAATACCAGTCAACGCGTAATCCTAGGTCAGCGCCAATCAACGTGTTATAATGAAAAAGTCAACGCCGGGCGATCCGAAACCCTAGGTCAACGTCGGTCAACGCGTGACCCTAGGTCAACACCAATCAACGTGTTACGATTAAAAAGTCAACGCCGGGCGATCCGAAACCCTAGGACAGCGCTGGTCAACACGTGATCCTAGGTCAACGCCAGTCAATGCGTTGCGATTAAAAAGTCAACGCCGGGCGATCTGAAATCCTAGGTCAACGTCGGTCAACGCATGACCCTAGGTCAACGCCAGCCAACGCGTTGTGATGAAAAGTCAACGTCGGACGATCCGAAGCCCTAGGTCAACGCCGGTCAACGTGTGACCCTAGGTCAATGCCAATCAACGCATTGCGATTAAAAAGTCAACATCAGACGATTTGAAACCTTAGGTCAATGCCGGTCAACGCGTAACCCTAAGTCAATGCCAGTCAACGTGTTGCCATAAAAAGTCAATGTGGGGCGACCCGAAACCCTAGGTCAATACCGATCAACGTGTGACCCTAGATCAACAACAGTCAACGCGTTGCGATAAAAAAGTCAACGCCGGGCTATTCGAAACCCTAGGTCAACGCCGGTCAATGCTGTAAAACCCCGTAATTGTGAATGTTGTGAGATATAATAATAAACGTTTATTGATATTTGAGTATGCTAGGAATTGATTTGAGATCAATTCAATACATATATATGAATATATGAGTGCAAATGCACAAAACATGCACCAGAAAAATCTGAGAAAAATGACCAGTCAAGAATTTATAGATTTTACACAACGATACACTTAGAATCTGGGAAAACTCAAAAGTACAAAGTTGTAGGTCTTTTCAATAACTTTCTAACAAATCTTTAATCACCTAATTCTGAGAACAGATGAGAAAGTTATCCCCAAAATACTGTGTATAGATTTTAGAAACCTGTGTATCTGAACCAAGTTGCTACCCTAAGTATATATATATTCGTTTTAAAGCTCTTTTTACACTATTTCACATGAGATTATCACCAGCCACCTTCCTCCTCAAACCCTAACCCTAAACTGGGAATTTTGGGAGTGTTCTTGAGAAGTTTGTCGAGAAGAAGGCAAGTTTTGGCATTTTGGAGAAGAGAGATCTTGAGTGCACGTGGTTGAGGTGTCCAACAGCACCTTGAGGTAAGATTATCTTCGTCCAAACCCATCCCCATAGTTAAATAACTAGACTAGAAGTTAAATATTGAAGTTTATGTGCATGATCTTAATATGAGATATAAAAAGATTAGATTTTTATGCTATTTCATAAACCCATGCTAGATCTATACTTGTTTTTCTTGCTGTTGTATATAGTTTGTGACCATCATCATTGTGATGCTTTTAGTTTTACTTTTAATTTGTTAATCATGTTTAGATCATGCCTAAACCCTAGATATGCAATTAATTGAATGTACATGGTGTTTAAAGAAGTTTAACCCTAGACTTGTGACATCTAGGTTTTATAAAATCAAAATTTGAAACAAGATTGGTCTCTGTTCATATGTAGATTTTAAATCATGTTATTATTATCATATTGTTTACATATTGATCAATTGAAGAAAATGATTAATTTGATGTAAAACCCTAACTAGACAAATTTATACATTGTTGTCATGCTCAGAATAGTTATTACTGTATGTTTAACAAGTTTAAATCATGTAAATATAAAGTGATAAGTGTATGTTAAGTTAATTTCCTGTTTGTGCACGTCAGTATACATATTTTCACAGTGTAGTCGACCACCAAGCAGAGTAGTCGACTACTTTTTCAAACCTTTGAAACACAGAAAACTGAGTTAAAGCAGAGTAGTCGACTGTTGACCCTAATAGTCGACTACTAACAGTAGATTTGTTTTCACAGAGTCTGGATTGACTCAGAGTAGTCGACTACTAATCCTTGTAGTCGACTACAAAGGCTATTTTTCCTGAGTTTTGTTTTATGTCTACTTAACATGTGATCCCGGACATCGAGCCATACTTCTTTACACATATTTTTCACGAATAGTGTAGTAGTACACACTTGGGGTTTCTGAGAGGGATTATGAAGGGTTAAGACCCAATTACTTTGAGAAAGAGTTTAGAACATACTATACACAAACCTTCTGGATATCGTTGATGAGCTCAGTTCAGTACTACGGGGGTAGTGCGTCGATATTCCATTTATGCAGGCCATTGAGTCGGGTTTGGATGCTTTATTTAGCAGCCATCCGCACGAGGGTATGATAAGGCTTGTGAGCCGTGCTTCTAGGATACCTATATGGTAGGCCGTTCCGCACTCATGTTATGCACTGTAATCGCGAAGAGACTAATGAGCCGTGTACACTGATTAGGATACCTATAGGGTAGTCCGTTACATATGATAATGCTAAGTATCAAAATCTTGCACAGAGTTGCATTGAGATAGCCAAGTGATAGCCTGAGTCATTGGCGGATGTCAGTTATATTTTTGACTCACTGCTAAAATATATGACCCAGAGTACTTTGCATATGAAAGTATACGAGATTTGTGCCGGTATTCATTCTATCTCCCTAGTGGCAGTGGCAGATATTATGAATACGATATGTTGACGTCTTTATTTTTATTTTTCTGCTTTTCTTTATTTCTTAGGTTGGGATCAATGATTAGATGTTCACGATTCGGGACATATGGTATATACATGAGGGTTTCCTTGTTTGGATTATTTCGCTCAACGTACCAGTCTCGTGTTACGGATTTCTAATTATTAGTTTCATTAGATTGTCTTTTCTTAATTCAGTATTAATGTTTAGATGTTTACGATTCGGGACATATGGTTTATACATGAGAGTTTCCTTGTTTGGATTATTTCTCTCGACGTACTACGTCTCGTTTTGTAGGTGTCTGAATATTAATTCCACTAGATATGGGGAAAATGATATAGGTGTACTATGTTTAATAGATAGAGCCTCAACTCTATCTAGCCACCCTTTCCCTGGGGGCGGATGAAGGTAATCTTACTGTAGCACTCTAACGCTCTTTTTGTTGTTTCTTTTTCTTTTAAAAATACCCTTTCAGGTAGCTCGGAGTTCCGGAGAGTCGTAGGATGACGGAATTCTTGGATAGTCGCTGTCCTGAGAGATTTATTAGAGGCTTCACTGTAGTTTTAAATTTTATTCAGACTTAGAGTTTATTTCCGTTTTGTAAAGGCAATGTTCCTTAGTTCGACTTTCCGTTTTGATTCATGTTGAGACATTGTATGTTATTTTAGACTCCAGATGTATTTTAGTTTATTTTTAGTTAAGACATGACCTTTATTTATGAGATATCATCTTTTTTATCATGTCTATTATTGTCATTCTACTTCTTTGCCTGTTTTGTACCTACAGTTTTATTTGATTCCACTATAGGATATTACTGTGATTGGTGAAATTTGTTGTTGCACGGTGTGGGTGCATGGCAGGTTTGACATCTCTAGGTTCACCTTGGATTGCAGCCATGTGTGAAAACAGGGGCGTCACAGTTGGTATCAGAGCCAGGTTCTAGTATCCTTAGGATCATCCTGTGTCAAGTCGTGGAGCTAGTATAGAGTTTCTTAGGATTCATGTATAGAGTCCGCTAGAAATTTCTAGAATGAGTGAGGACGATATATACATATATCTCAAAAATTACAAAATTTTTTTTATGACTATCATACTTTGATTGAAAAGTATTTGCATGAATGATAAGTGATACGATTTTCTTATTGTTATGTGTTATATCTTTTGCCTGAGGTCTCAATACTGTATCTTATATTCTGAATGTATAGATGGCCAGACGAGGACGTGGACGGAGAGGATCCCGTACACAGAGAGGAACCCGAGCAGCAGTAGGTTCCACCCGAGCCGCAGCAGGCTCCACCCGAGCCACAGCAGGCTCCACAGTATTTGATAGACCTCATTGCACCCATTGCAGCGAGGCTAGCAGCGCTTGAGGAGCAAGTGGGAAATCACATACCGCCGGCTACACCGCCACCTGTGGTCCCACCGCCAGTTATTCCAGCCATCCCCATCGCAGAGGAGTCCCCAGAGACCACACCAGCACTCACCCCACCATCAGTTGTAGCCGCAACGCAGGAGGCTTAGCTCCGTTTAGTGGAGCGCTACCAGAAGATGAGGGCGCCAGAGTTTCAGGGATCATAATATTCGCTTGTGGCCCACAAGTGGAAGGAAGACGTGAGTAACATTCTGGAGTAACTTAATGTCGACTCAGTGTAGAAGCAGAGGCTAGAAGATTTTAGCCTAAAGGGTGATGCAGGAGGATGGTACAGGCTTCAGTTCACTCCGGATCATCGGATGACCCTCACTTGGGAGGATTTTGTGTATTTCTTCGACTAGCAGTACATCTCTTCTGTGGCACGGGCCGAGAAAGAGCTAGAGTTGTCTAAGCTAGAGCAGGGAGATAGGTCTGTGGCTGACTATGAGAGCCCATTTATGAGTCTTCTATGTTTCACGGGCATGTGGCAGTCAGGAGAGCACCAGGCACAGATGTTTCTTATGGTACTTCACCCAAGTCTTCACTGTTACCTAGTTTCCAGAAGATTCCCTTCAGTCCGAGAGGTAGCAGATGCAGCTATATAGCAGGAGACATAGATTGCGATGTTCTAGAAGAACAAGGAGGGTAACAACAAGTCTGGACAGCAGAATGATAAGGGAAAGGGCAAGAGACCTTTTGCCGGACTAGGAGGACCCCAGCAGCGGGGTTAGGACTTTCATCACCATCAGCAGGGCAAGTTCAAGAAGGGAGCACAACATGACTCGAGAGCACCACAGTAGCGCAAGATTCAGGGTGCATGCTATAACTGTAACAAGATCGGGCATAAGGCCAAGGACTATCGCAGTGCGCTAGGGCAGGCAAGCTTCAAGAAGGCACAACATGGAGACTCGAGAAAGCACCACAGTACGCGAAAAGAGTTGCGGGTGCATGCTATAACTGTAAACAAGATCGGGCATAAGGCCAAGGACTGAATCGCAGTGCGTAGCAGGAGGCCAGCAGGGCAGAGCCAGGCAAGCGAGGCAGAATATCGAGGACAGGGTCAGGCACTGAACCGGTGGTCCAGGGTCATGCATCAGCAGGGTGCCGCGTTAAGCGGGCCAGTACTCACGCGAGAGGATTGAGGCATCCACCGATGAGCATTCCGTCCTAGGATTAAGGGGCCAGTAGGCCAGATTCGCTAACGATTCAGCCGAGAGTCAGAAGACAGTGATAGTCCCGATATCACCATCCGTCAGTTCAGTAGTCGCCAGCGGCGAGCGCGAGACGAGCGAGCGTATCCAGCGTGATCACGTGCGAACGGAGCGGATAGTAGAAAGGTACTTTCCTTAAGTAAGACTCTTTCCACGAACGCGGAATCCTGTTCGATTCCGGAGCTTCCCATTCTTTTATATCTCATGACTTCATGGATAGGCTCCAGTTAGTCGCACATCCTTTAGATGTTCTGTTGTCTATCTCTACTCCCTTAGAAGAGGTATCTTTATTAGATAATGTCTATAGGAGATGTGTCATCAGTTTAGATAAGTCCGAGTTTATCATAGATTTGATCATCTTGCGGATGTCGGATTTCAACGTCATTCTTGGTATGAATTGATTATCATCCGACCATGTTAGCATTGACTGTTTTGCGAAAACAGTCAGTTTGTGAGCGTTCGATGGGTCTGAGTTGATCGTAGCGACCTCACAGGGCAACCAGTTTGCGGAGTCATTTCTGGCTTATATCGATGAGGTGATGCTGAGAGATCAGAATGCTGATTTGTGCAAAACTAGGGTTGTCTCAGATTTTTAGGATGTCTTTCAGGACATAGCGGGGCTACCTCCTGTGAGAGATGTTGAGTTCTGCATCGAGTTGCAGCCAGGAACAGCACCGATATCTCGAGCTCCCTATCGTATGGCACCTGCTGAGATGAGGGAGCTATAGACTCAGCTGAACGAGTTATTGTCTCAGGGTTTTATTCGTCGGAGTCATTCTCCATGGAGGGTGTAGGTCCTTTTCGTGAAGAAGAAGGACGGCATTATGCGTCTTTGTATAGATTATCGGGAGTTGAACAAGGTCACTATCCGGAACAGGTATCCATTACAAAGGATTGATGACTTATTCGACCAGCTACAGAGAGCGCAGCACTTCTCGAAGATTGATCTTCATTCTGGCTATCATTAGTTGCGGGTTCGGGAGATGGATATTCCCATGACCGCCTTTCTGACTCGTTATGGGTCCTTCGAGTTTCTTGTCATGCCATTTGGGCTAACCAATGCACCTGTGGTATTCATGGATTTGATGAATCGGGTTTTCCATCCATACTTGGACCAGTTCGTGATAGTATTCATCGACGATATTCTAATCTATTCGAGTTCGGAGGCAGAGCACGAGCAGCACCTTCAAGACTTTACGGGAGCATCAGTTATATGCAAAATTCAGCAAGTGTGAGTTTTGGCTATCCGATGTCAGATTTTTAGGCCACGTCATTGCAGAAGATCCAGCTAAGGTTACGATAGTACTTGATTAGGAGCCGCCGACGAAAGTTACCGAGATCCATAGCTTTTTGGGTTTGGCTGGCTATTACAGGAAGTTCATTCAGGACTTCTCAAAAATAGCCACACCACTTACACGCCTTACAAAAAAGGGTGTACCTTTTGTTTGGAGCACGGAGTGCCAGGAGGCCTTTGAGACTTTGAAGGCTAAGTTGACTACAGCGCCGGTTTTGACCATTCCTAGCAGTGATAAGACCTTCGTAGTCTACACAGATGCATCGTTAACGGGTCTAGGAGGTGTTTTGATGCAGACCTAGAGGGTAGTAGCATACATTTCACGTCAGTTGAGAACGTATGAACAGAACTATCCCACACATGACTTGGAGCTAGTAGCAGTGGTCTTCGCATTGAAGATATGGAGACACTACCTGTACGGAGTACAGTTTGAGCTATTCACAGATCATTAGAGCTTGAAGTACCTCTTCTCTCAGAAAAAACTAAATCAGAGACACCGATGATGGGTTGAGTTCATTAAGGATTATGAGTTCGCGATTCAGTATCACTCGGGGAAGGCGAATGTCGTAGCAGACGCATTGAGTAGGAAGCGTCGTCACAGTATTGCAGCTTTGAGATGTTCGTTATATCGAGATCTCTACATACTTAGCCAGTTTGATTTTAGACTGGAGATTGGCAGGAGCAGCGTATTTTTGGGAACTTTATCCATACAGCCATCTTGGAGTGATAGAGTGGTCGGAGCTTAGTTGGATGACTCTTGGATTCAAGCCCGTAAGGGAGATATTTCCAAAGAGCCAAAGACTGATTGGATCGTTAGAGCAGATGAAGGACTTCGGATGAAGGGCCGATTAGTAATGCCAGCTAATGCTCAGCTGAAGAAGGATTTATTCGACGAAGCGTATCGTACCAGGTATACGGTGCATCCAGGCATAACGAAGATGTACAAGGATCTAAAGAGACATTTTTGGTGGAGCGGCATGCGTAGAGAGATTACAGAATATGTAGCTAAGTGCTTTACCTGCCAGTAAGTGAAGGCAGAATATCAGAGACCTGCAGGAACCCTACAGCCTTTACCCATTCTGGAGTGGAAGTGGACAGATATTTCTATGGACTTCATTGTAGGATTGCCGAGATCGAAGAAGGGGAATGATTCAGTTTGGGTGGTAGTAGATCGGTTGACAAAGTCAGCACATTTCATACCAGTAAAGACGACATACACGGTAGAGACGTATGCAAAGATATTTATTCAGGAGATCGTGAGATTACTTGGAGTTCCAGAGATGATTGTGTCAGATCAAGGCTCGGTTTTCACTTCACATTTTTTGAGAAGCTTCCGGTACTCTTTCGACAGTAGATTATCTTATTCTAGTGTGTTTCACCCACAGACGGATGGGCAAACGGAGAGAGTGAACCAAATATTGGAGGACATGTAGCGAGCATGTGTCATTGGTTTCCAGGGTAGCTGGGAGGACCACATCCCATTAATCGAATTCGCTTATAATAATAGCTACCAAGCGACTATTGGGATGGCGGCGTATGAAGCATTGTACGGGAGACATTGTAGATCACCTATTTATTGGGCAGAACCAGAGGATAGCCTATTGCTTGGATCGGAGCTTGTGAGGCAAACTATAGAGAAGGTAGCAGTCATTCGAAAGCATATTCTTACAGTGAAGAGTCATCAGAAGAGTTATGCAGATCATAGGCGACGACCGTTAGAGTTCCAAGTTAGGGACTATGTGTTATTGAAAATATCACCAATGAAGGGAGTTCAACATTTTGGCAGATGAGGAAAACTTACCTCGAGGTATATTAGACTATTCTTGATTATTGAGCGCATTGGAGCTGTTTCATATCGGCTAGACTTACCAGCATCCATGTCGAGCATACACGATGTTTTTCATGTTTCGATTCTTAAGAAGCACCTACACGATGAGGAGCAGCAGCGAGTATTAGACGCGCTAGAGATCGAGATTCAGGAGGATCTGACTACTATTAAGATTCCTATATGAATTCTTGCCAAGGAGGACAAGAAGTTGAGAAACAAGGTGGTACCTTTAGTTAAAGTTCAGTGGAATCGGAAAGGAGCTGAGGAGGCTTTTTAGGAACGTGAAGAGGATACACATTGCGACTACCCACACCTGTTTGAGTTGGTAAATTAAATTTAGTATGACTTGTTTTGGATTTGTGGCAACCTGTATGGTAATGTTTATACTTAACGCTTAAATTATGGTATTAACACTTAACTCCTAAGTACTCGGAACATATGGTATATATATGAGGGGTTCCTTGTTTGTATTTTTCACTCGATGTACTTGTTCCATTTAGTTATGGGTTAAGTAGAGGTATTTGCATGTTAGACTGTTAAGTATAGACATTAAGGATGATTCTCGGGAGCGCGAAGATGTTATGCATCACGACTACCTACACCTATTGAGAAGGTGGATTGATTTATGTATGTGATTATTTGTATGGTTATATTTACATTTAACGCTAGAATGGAGGTATTGACACTTAACTTCTAATCATTCGGAACACATGGTATATATATGGAGGGTTCCTTGTTTGGATTTTTCACCCGACGTACTAGTTTCGTTTAGTTAGGGGTTAAGTGGAAATATTAGCATCTTAGATTGTTAAATGTAGATATTGCTATGTTCATATCTAGAGACTAATGATGTGAGATGTATATGTGTTGTTTTCCTTGTCTGGATTATTCCCTCAACGTGCTTTTCTGGCATTATTAATCTCTAAGATACGAATACGGAATTTCGGGGACGAAATTCTTTTAATGGGGGAAGAATGTAAAACCCCATAATTTTGAATGTTGTGAGATATAATAATAAACACGTTATATTATGATAAATAATGTTTATTGATATTTGAGTATGCATATATGTGTGCAAATGCACAAAACATGCACGAGAAAAATCTGGGAAAAATGACCAGTCAAGAGTTTATAGGTTTTACACAATGATTCACTTAGAATCTAGGAAAACTCAAAAGACCAAAGTTGTAGGTATTTTCAACAGCTTTTCAACAAATCTTTAATCACCTCATTCTGAGATTGGATGAGAAAGTTATCACCAAAACGCTGTGTACAAATTTCAGAAACCTGTGTATTACTTAGTAGTTGACTACTATGCTTAGTAGTCGACTATCGGGAATTCCTGGACGTGCCAGGTTTCAGTTTTCGGGTTGGATTTGCATTGTATCCAAACCCAGTTATTACCCTAAGTATATATATTCGTTTTAAAGCTCTTTTTACCCTATTTCATGTGAGATTATCACCAGCCACCTTCCTCCTTAAACCCTAACCCTAAACTGGGAATTTTGGGAGAGTTCTTGAGAAGTTTGTCGAGAAGAAGGTGAGTTTTAGCATTTTGGAGAAGAGAGATCTTGCATGCACGTGGTTGAGGAGTCCAACAGCACCTTGAGGTAAGATTATCTTCGTCCAAACCCATCCCCATAGTTAAATAACTAGATTAGAAGTTTAATATTGAAGTTTATGTGCATGATCTTAATATGAGATATAAAAAGATTAGATTTTTATGTTATTTCATAAACCCATGCTAGATCTATACTTGTTCTTCTTGCTGTTGTATATAGTTTGTGATCATAATCATTGTGATTCTTTTAGTTTCACTTTTAATCAGTTAATCATGTTTAGATCTTGCCTAAACACTAGATATGCAATTAATTGAATGTACATGATGTTTAAAGAAGTTTAACCCTAGACTTGTGACATCTAGGTTTTGTAAAATCAGAATTTAAAACAAGATTGATCTCTATTCATATGTAGATTTTAAATCATGTTATTATTATCATATTGTTTATATATGGATCAATTGAAGAAAATGATTAATTTTGATGTAAAACCCTAACTAGACAAATTTATACATTGTTGTCATGCTCAGAATAGTTATTACTGTATGTTTAACAAGTTTAAATCATGTAAATATGAAGTGATAAGTTTATGTTAAGTTAATTTCCTGTTTGTGCATGTCAATATACATATTTTCACAGTGTAGTCGACTACTAAGCAGAGTAGTCGACTACTTTGTCAAACCTTCGAAACACAGAAAACTGAGTTATTGCAGAGTAGTCGACTATTGACCCTAATAGTCGACTACTAACAGTAGATTTGTTTTCATATAGTCTGGATTGACTCAGAGTAGTCGACTACTAATCCTTGTAGTCGACTACAAAGGCTGTTTTTCTTGAGTTTTGTTCTATGTCTACTTAAGATGTGATCGCGAACTTCGAGCCATACTTCTTTACACATATTTTCACGAATAGTGCAGTAGTACACACTTGGGGTTTCTGAGAGGGATTATGAAAGGTTAAGACCCAATTACTTTGAGAAAGAGTTTAGAACATACTATACACACACCTTCTGGATATCGTTGATGAGCTCAGTTCAGTACTACGGGGGTAGTGCGTCGATATTCCATTTGTGCAGGCCATTGAGTCGGGTTTGGATGCTTTATTTAGCAGTCGTCCGCACGAGGGTGCGATGAGGCTTGTGAACCGTGCTTCTAGGATACCTATATGGTAGGTCGTTCCGCACTCATGTTACGCACTATGATCGCGATGAGACTAATGAGCCGTGTACACTGATTAGGATACCTACAGGGTAGTCCGTTACATATGATAATGCTAAGTATCAAAATCTTGCACGGAGTTGAATTGAGATAGCCAAGTGATAGCCTGAGTCATTGGCGGACGCCAGTTATGTTTTTGACTCACTTCTAAAATATATGACCCAGAGTACTTTGCATATGAAAGTATACGAGATTTGTGTCGGTATTCATTCTATCTCCCCAGTGGCAGTGACAGATATTATGAATACGATATGTTGACGTCTTTATTTTTTTTTGCTTTTCGTTATTTCTTAGGATGGGATCAATGATTAGATGTTCACAATTCGGGACATATGGTATATACATTAGGGTTTCCTTGTTTGGATTATTTCGCTCGACGTACCAGTCTCGTGTTATAGATTTCTAATTATTGGTTTCATTAGATTGTCTTTTCTTAATTTAGTATTAATGTTTAGATGTTTACGATTCGGGACATATGGTATATACATGAGGGTTTCATTGTTTAGATTATTTCCCTCGACGTACTACGTCTCGTTTTGTAGGTGTCTGAATATTAATTTTGCTAGATACGGGGAAAATGATATAGGTAGACTATGCTTAATAGATAGAGCCTCTACTCCATCTAGCAGCCCTTCCCCTGGGGGCGGATGGAGGTAATCTTGCTATAGCATTCTGACGCTCTTGTTGTTGTTTCTTTTTCTTTTAAAAATACCCTTTCAGGTAGCTCAGAGTTCCGGAGAGCCGCAGGATGACAGAGTTCTTGCATAATCGCCGTCCCGAGAGATTTATTAGAGGCTCCACTGTAGTTTTAAATTTTATTCTGACTTAGAGTTTATTTCCATTTTGTAAAGGCAATGTGCCTTAGTTCAACTTTCCGTTTTGATTCATGTTGAGACATCGTATGTTATTTCAGACTCCGGATGTATTTCAGTTTATTTTTAGTTAATACATGACCATTATTTATGAGATATCATCTTATTTATCATGTCTATTATTGTCGTTCTACTTCTTTGCCTGTTTTGTACCTATGCTTTTATTTGATCCTACTAGAGGATATTACTGTGATTGGTGAAACTTGTTGTTGCACAGCGTGGGTACATGGCAGGTTTAACACATCTTTGGGTTCACCTTGGACTGCAGCCATGTGTGAAAACAGGGGCATCACAAACACGTAACCCTAGGTCAATACGTTGCGATTAAAAAGTTAACATCAGACCATTCGAAACCCTAGGTCAACATCGGTCAACGCGTAACCCTAGGTCAACGCCAGTCTGTTCACGGGGAAAATCATTTTTATTGATGTCATTGTTTCCTTGAGCAGCAGTTTATCGGTTACAAAAGATCCGGTCTTTTTATAAGATCCGGTTACAACAAAATCAACAAAAAGAAAATCTTAAAAGATTACAACTTTCCTTTTCTAGAACAAATCACAAGATCGTGTTTTGCGGTCTCTTGCTTGTGTGGGTTCTTTGCCTGCGCCGGGGTTAATCCGTGGACCACCGCGCGATCTTGATCCGGTCGGATCTACACGGTATGACGGGTGTTATTTCACGAAGGAAATAACATCCGAGGGGATTATTTCACCAAGGAAATAATAGCCCTAAGTAATCGAAATCGACCAAGCGAAATCAATACTCTTCTCGGGATCAAAAACCAAGTTTTGATCCGGAGGATGACCGTGTAGATCTCAGATCTGATCTCTCTCGAACTCCTGCCTTATTTGGCGTGGATGATCGCCAAGAACCAGATCTGAAAAGTCCGAGTCTTCAAAGCTCCAAAGCTCCAACCTTTTTTAGTCTTGAGCCTTTAATCCAGCAGAGTTTCCCCTCAAAAGTTCTCCTCTCTTTAGCCTTCAACCTCTCAAAAGTCCAACCCCTTAAAAATAAGCCCTCCTTCTCTATTTATAGGCATTTCAATCCAGATCTGGGCTCAGATCTGGGCCCAGATCTGGGTGGCTCGGCCAGGTGGCTCGGCCACCTAGGTTAGGTGGCTCTGGCGTGGATGATCGCCAAGAACCAGATCTGAAAAGTCCGAGTCTTCAAAGCTCCAAAGCTCCAACCTTTTTTAGTCTTGAGCCTTTAATCCAGCAGAGTTTCCCCTCAAAAGTTCTCCTCTCTTTAGCCTTCAACCTCTCAAAAGTCCAACCCCTTAAAAATAAGCCCTCCTTCTCTATTTATAGGCATTTCAATCCAGATCTGGGCTCAGATCTGGGCCCAGATCTGGGTGGCTCGGCCAGGTGGCTCGGCCACCTAGGTGGCTCGGCCACCTAGGTGGCTCGGCCCAGGTGGCTCAGTTTTGGCCGAACCACCAAGTGGTGGCTCGGTTTTGGCCGAGCCACCTAGAGGTGGCTCGGCCACCGAGCGACCTAGAGGGGGCTCGGTTTCGGCCGAGCCCTCCAGGTGTTTGGTTTTACGCCCGTTTTTCGGTTTCGCAGTTTATCCGAACTTCATTATTGATCTGGACTCTGATTTGGCAGTCCGGATCCTGATTTGGCAGTAAATCCACTTTGGTGTTCGAGTTCGAGTCTGCTCCCGATCTTGTTTGATATAGTGGACTCTACGGTTAGATGACTCGTTGATTCATCGACCCGTTAGCTTGATTGTGCACGCGATTGGATGTATTCCGTTGTTTGTGTGTTGTTCGTTAACCTCGTCGCCTTGTTAATCCGCTTCGTCGCGTGTCACTTGGCTTCGATGTTGTGGTCTAACGATCATGCTTGGATATATCGCCCGATGGTTCGTTGGTTTGTCGAATCACCGTGCCGAGCTGTGTTAAGGGACTTATAAGCAGTTTTATATGCCTACAGATACCCCCTCCAAAGTATTTCAGCCTCATTCTTTTATAGAAGAGTCTGGAATACTTTGGATATGATTGTCCCAACCTTCACTCGGTGTAACGTGACCTTAGAATGGCTTCTATTCTTGATTCCTTCAATCCTTCAAGCTATTCGGTGCTTTGTCGAATGTCTGCAAGGGTTCCGGTGCTGCATTTATTGTCTGACCATTGTTGGAATTTTGAACTTGAAGTCAATTCCTGATTTTCTGATTTTTAGCTCGTGTTTGTTGTTTCAACACAGAACTGACCATCGATTATTAGCGTTGAGTCTTCATTTGCAACGCGTTGTCCGGCATTTGACACAGTTTATACTCGTACGTCTGCTGGAGTCTACACAGTTTAAGCTCTTAAGGAATTGGAGCGTGGCGGTCTCAAATTTGGGGCTGTAGGACCAACTATTACAGTTGTTTCGTCTGCATATATGGATATTATCCCGAAGTTGTTATTGTGATTCCTCATTCTGTTTGGAATGATTGACCATAATACTTATAGAATTTTTGGCGAATTCTCAGCCATCAACGGGTTTGATAAGCCTTTACCGACTACCGTTTGAGTCGGGCTAGCATGCGGATTGTCTAAATCCGTTCCGCATGTAACGTTGTGCTAAGAGAGTGAATTCTCTGAGACTTTGTGCTATGATGTCGAATACATAGGCTTTACCATTTGTTACGTGAATAGGCTACCCGGCAACGCGTGTTAGGCGTTGACTTTCGAATTTTTGGCTAACCCCCAGCCTTCAACGGATTTGATTAGCCTTTACCGACTACCGTTTGAGTCGGGCTAGCATGCGGATTGTCTAAATCCGTTCCGCATGTGACGTTGTGCTAACGGAATGAACTCCCTTAGACTCGCTGCTACGACTTCGAATACGTAGTCTTCACCATTGTTACGGGAATAGGCTACCCGGCAATGTGTATTAGACGCTGACTTATCCTTACTTAGGTTTCAGGATAGGGTACCCTAGAATCGAACTCTGGTGTCTTCTTCCACGGAGAAAGACTAAACCGGCGACGCGTGTTAGGCGTCGGCATATCCTTTCTTAGGATTCAGGATGACATTCCCCATGCGTGTGAGGCATGGATTTTGGTGTTATTAATAATAACCTGCCACAATGTTGAATATGTGGGCGGGTGTTCTTTTTAACGGTTAAGAACTAACCGGCATAGCGGGTTAGGCGCAGACTTATCCCTGTTTAGGTGTCAGGATAGGATACCCCAGAATCGAACTCTGGTGTCTTTTTCTACGGAGAAAGACTAAACCTGTAGCGCGTGTTAGGCGCAGGCTTATCCCTGCTTAGGATTCAGGATAAACTTCCTAGGATGAATCCTAGATTGATAAATTCTTGGAAAAGGTTGGTGTGGGAAAAGAAGAATTTTATATTCTATTTCCCGGTCTTCTATTAGGGTGAAGGCGAACTCGAATACAAGGAAGGAAGAATTTTATATTCTATTCCTTGATTCTGGAAAGGAAGAATTTTATATTCTATTTCCAGCGCAAAAGAAACTAGAAGTTGGATCTCCACTCCGAGAATCGGACAGATTCGGATAATCCTAATTGTCGGAAGGTTGGATTACCGAATTAAAGGTGAATTCCTCGTTTATCGAGAGTGAATTGTGGTTTTGGCCCTAACTGTAGGAAGGTTTGACCAAGTGGGAGTTTGAGATGATCCTAACTATAGGAAGGTTTGATCACTCGATTTGAAAGTGGACCTCTTGTTCATTAGAGGGGATTTTGATTGTGGTCCTAACTGTAGGAAGGTTTGACCGAACGGACAGGGAGTGGAATACAAGTAGCAGTAGAAATACTGGTTTGTACTAGCCACTCGATGAAGGGTTTTGACGTTAAGTAATCAGGACTTAACCCGTCAAGCTTTGGAAATTGCCATGAATTGGCGGACAGAAAATTTAGTGGACCCACCGTCAATTGACTTGATCAGTGGGGGATTTTTGTGAGGAAAGATTAATCTGTCAAAAGGATCGAATCTCGTCTCAACAAGATAACTCATGAGAATTAGTGAATTTGATAACAATAATGGAAAACATTCCGACATTTAGAGTTTAAATGTGGATGTTTTACTTATCACTTTTATAGTGATTGGGTTATCCCTAAGAATATCACCCGTGGTATTCTTTCGGAAACTTCCCATTACATGAATAATCCACCCCCAGCTTCCCTTGTGGAACTGGGTCCGACATTGTACTCAGTTACATGACCGTATTATCCTTAAGAATATTACATATAAAAATTCTCCAGGAACTTCCCGTGAATGAAATGAAACAGTTTAGACTCGTATACATGTTGGAGTATCAGGGAGCAGTTTAACCTCTTATACCGGTCAGAGGATTGAGAAGCAGTTTATACTCTTATACTTGTCGGAGTCTTGCCGTTCTCAATTGGCTTACCCTAGCGTTATAACGCCGGCTTCAACCAAGGTTTGGAGGCTATTCTTGAGAGCAAAGCAATCCTTGGTAGGATGAAGGATCCTCCTGTGGTACGCGCAGTACTTCGGATCCGTAGTATTGTCAGCTTCCTCCTGATTTGTGATGGGTGGCAGCTTGATCTTGTTGCTTTCAAGAAGGGTCTCGAAGATGGCTGGAACGTCTTCGTCCTTGAATGAGTACTCTTTTTGGAGCCTCTGATCCGAAGTCTTCTGCTATCTCCGGGGCTGCTGTTGCGATGTTTGATCAACAGCCGCTACAGGTGCCTTGCCCCTACCACAGGAGGCGAAGTTCGAGTTCGGAGGATTAGCCATCGGTTAGCTCCTCTCGGCCTTCTTCCTTTTGAGGAATCGCTCGACTTGCTCTCCTCGGACCTTCAAATCCTTCCATGTTTTGGACGGTGCTGTCCCCATTGCTTCCAACACGTCTAATGCGAGGTTGTTATGGCAAGTCTGGAGAATGAACTCCTCAGTGACGGGTCCCGACAGTTCATCGCCTTGTTTTGTAACCTTTTGACGAAGGTATCAACTAATTCTCCGTCTTTCTGTTTCTCGTCAAGCAACGACCCGATGGATATCTCGGTGTCATCGTCGAAGAAGTCGGTGAGGAATTTAGTCTCCATGTCGTCCCAGCTATTCACACTTCCTGGCTTAAGGCGGCGATACCAATCGAAGGCGGCTCCACGAAGAGTGCCAACGAAGGACCGTACCATCAGAGGCTCATTACCAGAGATAACCCCTAGGTGTGATTTGAAGTAAATCAAATGCTGAGTGGGTGAACCCTCCCCATCAAACGGCGTGAAGTTAATTAGATTGAACTTCGCTGGATACGGGATTGATTCCCATTCTCTTGGGTATGGACAAGGAATGCCCGTCTTTTTCATCTCTTGAGCGGAAATCAACGTATTGATTTTGCTCTCGAGGTTTTTAATCTTCAAACTTTCACCTGTATTTTCGTTAGCACGATTCTGAGGTGGAAGTGTGGCGTTATGACTAGCATTCTCGATACCACCCCCTGCATTGACGGGAGGATTATTGGCATTATGAGCTTCATTTGCACCCGTGTCCTCATCTTATTGATTGACCTGGTTACGATTACTTGGTTCGTCTTGCTGGTTTGTCAGCACTTGGATTTGTTGGTCATGCATTTCTCTCATATTCTGCATGGCCATCTACATTTCGAACCTGAAGCTCTCATGTTGTTTAGTCATGGCTTCTTCGAGCATCTTGGCCACTTGTTCCGCGCTTATCATAAGTGACTCGCGGGGTTGTCCTTCGCTAGATACTGTATTATCTGATGCGACCGCAGAGTAGGCATCCGATTCTTCATCTTCCGAAGGTAATCTTGTCCGAATCCTACCATAAGTTCCTCGTATGATGGCTCCAGACTGCAGACGGGTTACACACCGGGGTGCTTCCAGAATCGACTCAGGATTATCTTGTGTCGATGTCCCTTTGCTGGTCATATTAGTGGTGACCCTCGGAAATCCTCCATCTTCAACTACCGTTCTTCTTTGTCGGAAACGCCTAGGCTTTGGTTTTGGCGTTTTGGTACTGAGCCTTTCGAAAACCGAAATTCTTTCGGGGACTGTCTTGATGCAGTTGCACTCAGATAATACTACCCGAATGAGTTTGTAACAGGGGCATTGAGTTTCTAGTTCTCAAGGACTCCTTTTCCTGGTTTTACTTGTACCCCCACCACGATAGTACAACTCGTCGGTTTGAAGGTCGGAGTAACCTATCGTGTGTTGGCATGAATTCTCAGGTATAACGCTATCGTCATCAGATGACAATGTTTCCTTCTGAGGGCGAACTGCCTTCTTTGGGCTTTCAAGAGTCACGCGCCTCGAAACATGCCTTTGTGGGCGTGAGTTCTCAGCGGGCTCCTGGACTTCAATGCGCAAATTGGTGCGCGTAGCTGCCATGAACTCCTTGTCATGTTGAAGGTGGCGGAAACCCCCAGCATGTTGAGTCGTTCAGGGCTTCTTTATCGGGCCCAAACGTTCTTGAACTGGAGCATTGCATCCCTCATCGGGAAGTGGACCGAGGCGCTCCAAAACTGACTTCTTTCTTCGGGATGATTCTGCGGGATCTCCCGGAGTAGCTACTGGAATTACTTGCCTTGAAGGTTGCAATGGTTGCTCTTTAGCCTGAATCGCCGCTTCAGACTTCGGCCTCCATACTTGGCGGGTTGGTGGCGGCTTTTTGGCCACTTCCTTCTGCAGTCTTCTGCGGGCTTCTTGGACTTGAGCTCGTGCTTGCGCTGACAGTGCGCGGTGCTTGCGAATGCGCTTTTCACGTGTCGAACGATTCCGTTTAACAAGGATCCATTCGTTCATTGGCAGCTTGGAGGAGCTGCCATTCATCAGTTGTTGAGGCTGCTTGCCTCCCCTGTTCTTTAGATTCGCGTTAGTAGACTCCATTGCCTTCGCGAATTGCCACGCTAAGCGTTGACGTCGCCTCTGGCGGGCTCTCTTTGAAAGAGTCACTACTCCCTTAGTGATGGAGGAATTGGCAAGAACAGTCTTGACCTGGTTGGAGGTCGGTGGAGCTTCACCCGATGCAACTTTGGCATCAATTGGGGTGAGATCTACGTTGGCATTCTGCACTTCTTCGTACCAACGGACTTTTCTCCTGGAGTAGAACTTCTTGGACTTGAGGGGAGAGGTGGATCCGGACGAGGATGATAGATACTCCTTGAATTTTTGTTGGTCGAATTCATACTCGACCTCCTCCTCGACCAGGATCAAGATCCGCGGCTGCGACGCAACGATCTCGGCAGCGAGATCGGCGGGGCCCCCTGTGATCGCTAGATTGTTCGCGGGGAAAATCGTTTTTATTGATGTCATTGTTTCCTTGAGCAACAGTTTATCGGTTACAAAAGATCCGGTCTTTTTATAAGATCTGGTTACAACAAAATCAACAAAAAGAAAAACTTAAAAGATTACAACTTTCCTTTTCTAGAATAAATCGTAAGATCCTGTTTTGCAGTCTCTTGCTTGTGTGGGTTCTTTGCCTGCGCCGAGGTTAATCCGTGGACCACCGCGCGATCTTGATCCGGTCCGATCTACACGGTATGACGGGTGTTATATCACGAAGGAAATAACAGCCGAGGGGATTATTTCACCAAGGAAATAATAGCCCTAAGTAATCGAAATCGACCAAGCGAAATCAATACTCTTCTCGGGATCAAAAACCAAGTTTTGATGCGGATGATGACCGTGTAGATTTTAGATCTGATCTCTTTCGAACTCCTGCCTTATTTGCATGGATGATCGCCAAGAACCAGATCTGAAAAGTCCGAGTCTTTAAAGCTCCAAAGCTCCAACCTTTTTTAGTCTTGAGCCTTTAATCCAGCAGAGTTTCCCCTCAAAAGTTCTCCTCTCTTTAGCCTTCAACCTCTCAAAAGTCCAACCCCGTAAAAATAAGCCCTTCTTCTCTATTTATAGGCATTTCAATCCAGATCTGGGCTCAGATCTGGGCCCAGATCTAGGTGGCTCGGCCACCTAGGTGGCTCAACCAAGGTGGCTCGGCCACCTAGGTGGCTTGTCCACCGAGCCACCCAAAAGGTGGCTCGACCGGCAACCTAGGTGGCTCGGCTACCGCCGAGCCACCAATTGGTGGCTNGGCTTGGTTTAGGCCGAGCCACCTAGAGGTGGCTCGGCCACCGAGCCACCTAGAGGGGGATCGGTTTTGGTCGAGCCCTACAGGTGTTTGGTTTTGCACCCGTTTTTCGGTTTCGTGGTTTATCCGAACTTCATTGTTGATCTGGACTCTGATTTGGCAGTCCAGATCCTGATTTGGAAGTAAATCCACTTTGGTGTTTGAATTCGAGTCTGCTCCCGATCTTGTTTGATGTGGTGGACTCTACGGTTGGATGACTCATTGATTCATCGACCCGTTAGCTTGATTGGGCACGCGATTGGATGTATTCCGTTGTTTGTGTGCGGTTCGTTAACCACGTCGCCTCGTTAATCCGCTTCGTCGCGTGTCACTTGGCTTCGGTGTTGTGGTCTAACGATCATGCTTGGATATATCACCCGATGGTTTGTTGGTTTGTCGAATCACCGTGCCGAGCTGTGTTAAGGGACTTATAAGCAGTTTTATATGCCTACACAGTCAACGCGTTGTAATAAAAAGTCAACGTCGGGCAATCTGAAACCCTAGTTCAACGTCGGTCAACGCGTGACCCTAGGTCAGCGCCAGTCAACGCGTTGCAATAAAAGGTCAATGCCAGTCAACGCGTTGCGATGAAAGTCAATGCGAATCAATATATCATGATGGAGATAGTTAGTTCAAAGTCAACTCGACGATACGAGCCAAAATCAACTCACCGGTTTTGATTCAAGATTTCGACGACGGCCAGACGATAAACACAACGCCGAGAGAACTTCAGCTATTCGTCAAAATATGGAATAAATCGAAAATCGAAGGAGTCAAGAATCAAAGATAATTACAGGTCCTTTTATACCGACTGAAGGTTGGACCCATCATATCCAAAGTATTTCAGGCTCATCTATAAAAGAAACGAGACGAAAACACTTTGGATGGGGTATCTGTAGGCGTCAAAATTTCCCATAGTTCCCCACATGTGGCTCGAGATAGGGAGAAGATGATGAACATTGATATTAGAGTTACAGAAGCTTATTTGACAACGACAAATGCATGAAGTGAGTCGACGGATCATACGAAGCAAAGGAACTTCGGAATAATAGAAACAAGAGTTGATCGGGTGCCCCGCGTCGTTTACGAAAGTCGGAGCACCCCTCGTATCCTATTTACTCCATATATGATTCAATCATGGGAGCCCGTAGATCTCCTCGTTAGATTATCGATGCATTTTGAACGGTGTAATTCCGAGTCCAGACGACGAATAGACGGTGGAAACGAACTTGACGCACCAAAAATAAAAAAATTCAAACCGAGACACCCCGGGGTGTCTTGGCTTGACCAAGACACTTACAAGTGTCTCAGCCAAGCTAAGACACTCCCAAGTGTCTCGGCTTTGCCGAGACACTCATAAGTGTTTGCAACACGAAAATGCTGATTTTGGTTGTTTTCGACGGTTTTTTGATCGTTAACCGCCTGGATTTGCTCTAACTGATCTGATAATATGGTTAAGTGGTTTCAACTGAAGATAAGAGGGAATTAGCAGTTCTTATCCAAACACAGGGCTCCTGAAGCCTATAAATACAGACTCAGGGCCTTTATTTTTTTAGATCTGGAATTCTCGAGCATTGGCGAAGCCCTGCCGGATTGAAGACTAAAGGTGCACGAATTTCAGAAGAGATGAGGAGATTGATCGAGTTCTTTAGCGCATGAAAGAAGAGTTCGTCAGATCTGCAGTTCCCGTGTTCGTCCCTTAAGATTACCTCGTTGCAGTAATCTTAAGAAGTGCAATTATCTCGATGTTGCCGAGATAAGCGCTTTGGCTTCTTGATTCCTTCGCGAATCGACGAAGCTTCGGATCTGATCTGATCGTCAGGTGGTCCACGGATATCGATGTCCCCATCACCGGCCAAAAACCCACGTGAGCAAGAGACGATAAACAGATCTTGTGTTATTTTTGAGAGAGTTATAATTCTTTTACTTTTGTTTTCTTTGGAAACGACTAAAGTTATAATGAAATCAGTAATGAATGCAACTTTCGAAGGAAACAGTAGCTTAGATATGAGATAATTGAAGAAATTGTTTAATTAGGATGTTAAACCCTAATTTGGATGATATAATAATTTAATTTGATGATTCAGATAACTTTTGTTGCATATGCCAAGTTTAAAATCTCATTTTAACGTTATGGTATGTACAATTGATATAAGCACTATTTGTGTACGAAAGAATGCATGTCTTGACAAAGTAGTCGACTACTAAGCTTAGTAGTCGGCTACTCGTGCCCAGTTGAGTATAACAGAAACTGTGTTTTTGTAGAGTAGTCGACTAATACTCTTAATAGTTGACTACTGATACTGATATATATTATTACAGAGTCTGGATGGACTCTGTGTAGTCGACTACTAATCCTAATAGTTGACTACTAAGGTTGTTGCCTAAATTTTTGTTTTGCATTTGTTTGAGATATGTTTGCAGGTTTCAAACTATACTTCTTTATATGTAAATTAATGAATAATGAGTGGCACGCACATGGGTATGCTGAAAGGAATTATGATGTGTTTTGATCCGCTTACTTTGAGAAATAGTTTAGTACATATTATACACACATCTTCTGGATATTGTTGATGAGCTCAGTTCAGTACTACAGGGATAGTACGTCAATATTCTATTTGTGCAGGCCATTGAGTCGAGTTTGGATGCTTTATCTAGCAATTCGTCCGCACGAGGGTGCGATGAGCCTTGTGAGCCGTACTTCTAGGATACCTATATGGTAGGTCGTTCCACACTCATGTTACGCACTGATATCGCGCTAAGACTAACGAGCCATGTATACTGATTAGGATATTTACAGGGTAGTCCGTTGCACATGATAATACTAAGTATCAAAATCTTGCACAGAGTTGCATTAAGATAGTTAAATGATAACCCAAGTCGTTGGCAGATGCCAGTTATGTTTTTGACTCACTGCTAAAATATATGAACCAGAGTACTTTGCATTTGAAAGTACATGGGATTTGTGTCGGTATTCATTCTATCTTCCTAGTGACAGTGAAAGATATTATGAATACGATATGTTGATGTCTTTACTTTTTTTTACTGCTTTTCTTTATTTTCTTAGTTGGGATCAATAATTAGTGATTCAAAATTTGAGACATATGGTATATACATGAGGGTTTCTTTGTTTGGATTATTTCGCTCGACGTACCACTCTCGTGTTGTGGATTTCTAATTGTTGATTTTATTTAGATTGTTCATCTTTAGTTCGGTATTATTGTTTAGATGTTTACAATTCGGGAAATGATCTAGGTAGACTATGCTTAATAAATAGAGCCCCCACTCCATCTAGCTACCCTTCCCCTGGGGACGGATGGAGGTGATCTTGCTATAACGCTTTGACGCACTTGTTGTTGCTCTTTTTCGTCTAATATTCTTTCACTTAATTCAGAATACCAGAGAGTCGGATGATGACAGAGTTCTTGCATAGTCGTCATCACATGAGATTTATTAGAGGCTCCACCGTAGTTTTATATTTTTGCTCAGCCCTTAGAGTTTATTTCATAGTGTAAAGGCAGTGTGCCTTAGTACAATTTTCTGTTATTTCTTGTTGAAACGTATTTATTCATTTTGGATTTCAGATGTATTCCAGGTTGTTCATTGAGACATGATTTATTTATGAGATACTTCTTTCTTATAAAACCCAGTAAATTTGAATATTTTATGATAAATTATGGTAAATATGTTATATAGTGAAAAATAGCATATTTTTATATTTGAGTATGATAAGAATTGATTCGAGATCAATTTAATGTATATTTGTGAAAATATGAGTGCAAATGCACAAGAAGTATGATAAGAATTGATTCGAGATCAATTTAATGTATATTTGTGAAAATATGAGTGCAAATGCACAAGACATGCACAAAGGCCAAAAGAGTGAAAATCTGGGAATAATGACCAGTTGAGAGTTTTTATATTTTACACACCGATTCAGTCAGAATTTGGAAAGTGTAAAAGACCAAAGTTGTAGGTCTCTTCAATAGATTTCTAACAAATCTTAGATCACCTCATTCCGAGGTCGTATGAGAAAGTTACAGCCAAAATTCCCAAGATTGTTTTCCTAGTCAGACTAGGTTTCCTGGTTCGGGTCAAACAGTTTTGTTTCGGGTTTGCCTCTATAAATACATGTGTTTTTCATGAAAATTCTTTTATTTTATCATATCTATAAACCCTAGCAGCCACCCTCTCCCCTCAAAACCCCTAAACCTTTTTCTTATGAGTTTTGAGAACTTTGTGAAGCAAAACACCGGTACGAGGGCGAGATCATCGACGTGTGGCGAGGGATAACGGGTTGTTCATGCTCATGGTTTGCTTGCTGATTGTTTCAGAGGCTTGCACATAAGATTAAGGCAATATCACTTACATCCAAACTCATCCCCATAGTTAAATAACTAGCTTAGAAGTTTATTTTGTATTTACATGCTTAGATCTTAATCTAATGTGAAAAAGATTATATTTTTGTTGTTAGATCTTAAACTCATGTTAGATCTACATGTTTTTCTTGCTGTTTATAATAGAAATATGATCATGATCATTAGGGTTGTTTTTAAATTCTTTTTTATCTTGTTAATCATGTGCTAATCATGTTTAAACCCTAATTTGCCTTTCTATTGAGTTTGCATGTGGATTAAAGATGAGAAAACCCTAGGTTTGTGATACCTAAGTGTTAAAATATGATTTAATGAATGATTATCTTTCCTAAGTTGATTGGCAATCATGCTTATGTTTAATATGTTAAAAGTCTATGCTTTAGATTGAAGAATTTGGTTAATCTAAAGAAAGAGGTTTGATTCGTTGTTTTGAGCCTTCACGCATGTTTTAGGGTTTTGAATACAAATCTAATGCATAAAATTATGTTTATAATTGTTGAGTTGTTTCCAGATGTTCACATCTACTGTGGCATGTTTGCATACAAATTTTATGAAGTTTTAAACATGTTTATATCGGGGAAACACGACATGATCACAATACATACAACCAGTTTGAAGAAACTAAAATTTGGATCCACGGTCGACCGCCATGATCGACTGCGTGCAGGACAGAGACCTGGGTAGTCTCTGGAGCCCGTCGCGGTCGACCGCCATGGTTGATCGCCAGTCTGTTTCGGCTGTGCATGTTTATTTGAGTTTGTTTTTGGTTGTCGAACGAATTTCTCGACCTTATGATGATAGACTATGATATTAGTGATTGTTAAACACATGGGATGATGGTGAACTTCTGATGTGGACATGCACATTGAGATTGGTGCATGTGTGCCAGATTATGTTAGATTGACACACTTCGACATGAGTTAAATTGATAAACACATATAAATAGTGTTGTTTTATACGTATCCGGAAATAGGGAGATAAAACCTATTTGTCGCAGAACGATTGAGTAATGGTATTACAATAGTATCGTTATTACATGTATCCGTAATAGGAAGATAATAAAACCTATTTTCGTAGGGCGATTGAGTAGGAAATTACAAAAGTATTATCATTCCATGTATCCTGGATAGGGAGATAAAACCTATTGCCGCAGAGCGATTGAGTAAGAATATTATAAGAATATCGCTATTGCATAAAAAAATGCACACGTATATGTATTATCAGTTATAGTTACTCCCATGTTAGATTTCCAATGAGTAGGGTACATTCTTTGGTTTGTGGCATACATGATATGACCTATGATGATTTTTGAGTTAAACAATATTCTCTTATAATTGCGGCAACTACTTGAGAAGTAGTTCGAGATTGTAACATTGGTTCTATATAGTTGAGGCTTGGAGTATTTCTTTTGAGTGTTGTTTTCATTCGTAGAGTTGGAATTGGTATTTAGGGATCTACAATTTGAGACATATAGTATATATATGGGGGTTTCCTTGTTTGGATTATATCGTTCGACGTACTACGTCTCGTCTTGTAGGTGTCTAAATATTAACTCCCTTAGATACGGTGAAAATAATATAGGTAGACTATCATTAATAGATAGAGCCTTCACTTCATCTAGCAGCCCTTCCCCTGGGGGCGGATGGAGGTGATCTTTCTGTAGCGCTCTGACGCTCTTGTTGTTATTTTTTTTTGTTTAAATTGTATCTTTCAGCCAGATCAGAGTTTCGGAGAGCCGCAGGATGACGGAGTTCTAGCATAGTCGTCGTCGCACGGTTTTAGCAGTTGAAGCTCCACTATATAGTTATGTTGATTGTTCAGATTTTAGAGTTGTATTCATTTTTGTAGAGGCTAAGTGCCTTATTGAGATTTCATTTAACTCATTCTGTTGAGATGTATTTCTGACTCAGAGATATCTTCATTCTATTTCAGTTGGGCTCATTTGTTGATATACTTCTTCTGTGCATATCTAATTTTGTACTACTTTTATAATTTTCCCGTTTGTACCTTCACCTATTTGTTGTTTCCACTAGAGAGATAGTGACTGTGATGGTGAAACATGTAGTAGCATGGTGTTTGGTGCCTGGCAGGTTTGACAATCTGGGTTTCACATTGGACTGTAGCCTTATGTGAACCTTAGGGCGTCACAGTTGGTATCAGAGCTCTAGTTCCAGCATCCTTAGGATCATCCTGTGTCAAGTCGTGGAGCTAGAATAGAGTTTCTTAGGATTCATGTATAGAGTCCGCTAAGAATTTCCTAAAATGAGTGAGGACGATATGTGCGTATATCTCAAAATTTTGGAATTTTTTTATGACGATTATTTTATGTTGATTTAAAGTATTTGCTTTAATGCTACATGTTATGAATAAGTATTGTGATAAGTTATGTATATATATATTTAGGACCTCATTTACTGTGTCCATTAAGCTCTCCTCTTGATATTATAAATGTTAGGATGAGGAGGCGGTCGAGATAAAACTCACACCCAGAGAGCTAGGTAATCAGAGCCTGAGCCGCAGCAGGCTCCACAGTATCTGATCGACTTTATGGAACCATTTGCAGTAAGCTTTTGTAATACTCGAGGAGCGAGAGGCACATCCGTTTTCGTCAGCAGTATCATTTTCTGGAATTTCACCACCAATTGTACCAGTCAGGCCTAATGAAGAGGCAATACCAATAATTTCATCATCACCGGAGAATGGCAGCAAAGGATAGCTATGACTTTAGATTTTCGCAGGAGCAGTGAATATCACTTATTTGGAAAAAATTTGTTTACTTCTTCGACAAGCAGTTAGAGCTAGTTCGACTAAAGTAGTGAGATATACCTATAGTTAATAATGAAATCAAGACCAGCATTATGGAAGTGATAAGGGCAAGAGGCCTATTGTGGGATCTAGAGGACACAGCAACGGGGTAAGAATATTTACCATCAGCAACAAAGATATTATAAGAAGATAACACAACATGATTTGATAGCGCCGCAGCAGCGCATAATTCGGGACACATGATATAATAATAATAAGATGTACTATTGAGGTTAATAGTCAGGGTTAATAGTCTTAGGGCCGCGGTTATGGCCAGCATCGGAGGATAGATGTACTATCGGTTTTTTCAAGGATTTAGGAGCCAATAGGCCATAATTACGCTATTCAGAGTATTCATCAGTGTCAGATGGACCCATGTGTTTCACCGCCAGTAGCACAGCAGGCGTCGACCACCAGCAAAGTTTATGTAGTCGTGCCACGTGATTATAGTGCGAACAGAGTTTTCGTAGTAATTTCTTATCCAGCTCGAATCTTGTTTGATTTAGGAACTTTGTATTCATTCATATCTCATGCTTTCATGTAAAGGCTTCAATTAGTTACTCATCCGTTAGATGTTCTATTATCAGTTTCTACTTCTCTAGAGGAGGTGTCCCTATTAGAGAGTATATATAGGAGATGTGTCATTAATATAGATGATTTTGAGTCCATCTTTGACATGGTTGTCTTGTGGATGTTGAATTTCGACATCATTCTTGGTATGAAATAGTTATCATCCTATAATATTAGTATCGACTGTTTTGCTAAAATAGTACGCTTGTGAGCATTCGTTGGGGTTGTAGATAGTAGCAACCTCATAGGGTAACCAGAATGCGGAGTCATTTCTGACATACGTCGAGGAGGTGATGATACGGGATCAGGGTGTAGTTTTGAGTGAGACCGGAGTCGTCTCAGAGTATCAGGATGTCGTTCAGGACATACCTATTTTTCTCCACTGAGAGAGGTCGTTTCCCTGCATCGAGTTGCAGCAGGCACCGTACCGATATTCTGAGCACCCTATCGTGTGGCACACGTTGAGATAAGGGGGCTACAGACACAACTAGATAAGATGTTATCTCAGAGTTTTATTCTATGGAGTCTTTTTGTGGGAGCATCGGTCCTCTTCGTGGAGAAGAAGGACTATAGCATGCGATTGTGTATTGATTATCATGGGTTGAGCAAAGTCACTATTCAGATCAGGTATCCACCATTGAGGATTTATGACTTGTTCGACCAGTTGCAGGGAGCGTAGTATTTCTCGAAGATTGATCTTCGTCCTAGTTATTTCCAGTTGCGAGTGCGGTAAATGGATATTTTCAAAATCGTATTTTCTGACTCGATATGGGTCTTTTGAGTTCTTGTCATGCTATTTGGGCTGACCAATGCACCCGTGGTATTCATGAATTTGATGAACCGGGTTTTTCGTCCCTGATAGGACCAGTTCGTAGTCATTTTATCGACGACATCCTTATATTTTTGGGATCGGAGGCAGAACACGAGCAGCATCCTCTATTGGCATTACGGGCATAGCGCATAGTCGAGATTAGAGGCATCAGTGATATGCTGAGTTCAGCAAATACGAGTTTTGGCTATAAGAGATCAAATTTTTAGGCCACGTCATCAGCAGGGGGGCATAACAGTGGATCCATCCATTATTAAGGCTGTACTTGTTTGGGAGCCGCTAAGAACCATTACAGAGATTCATAGGTTTTCATTCGGGACTTTTCGAAGATTGTGATACAACTTGCACACCTTATGAAGAAGGGTATATAGTTTGCTTTGGGCACGGGGTGCCAGGAAGCCTTTGAGACTATTAAGGTTAGATAGACTATAGTAACAATTTTAACTTTTCTGAGCAGTGATACAATATCTATCGTTTACGTTGACACGTCATTAACAAGACTAGGAGGTGTTTTGATGCAGACCCGGAGGGTATAACTTATATTTCGTGATAGTTGAGCCGTTTCATACCAGATATACAGTGTATTCAGGTACAATGAAAATGTACAAAGGTGTGAAGAGGCACTCCTGGAGGAGTTTCCAGAATTTGATAAATAGACAGTGTGATATTCTAGTGTTTTTCACCCACATACGGATGGGCAAACGGAGAAAGTAAACCAAGTGTCGGAAAACATGTAGCAAACATATATTATAGACTTGCAGGATAGCTAGGAGGATCATATTCCATTGATTGAGTGTGATTATAATATCATTTATCATAGACTATTGGCATCGCACCGTATGAGGAATAATACGAGAGACATTATAGATTGCTTATTCATTTGACAGAAATACAAGAAAGTTTATTGCTTCGACAGGAGCTTGTAAGGCAAACTACAGAAAAGGTAACAGAGATTCAGGAACTCATTTTTGCAATGCATAGTTGTCGGTAGAGTTACGTAGACCAGAGACGATGATCGTTAGAGTTCTAGATTGGCGACTATGTCTTATTTAAAATATCGCCGATGTATTTAGTGACTCGGTAGACGGGGAAAGTTTACCCCAAGGTATATTGGCCCGTTCATGAGAGTTGAACATTTTTGGAGCCGTTTTGTATGGGCTAGATCTTCTAGCATCAATGTCGAGTAGACACGATGTTTTCCATGTTTTGATAATTTAGAAGTAATTGCGTGACAAGGAGTAGTAGTGGATGATTGATGCACCAGAATTTGAGTTTCAGATAGATTTAACTACCATGGAGATCACAGGTTATATTCTTACTAGAGAGAATGAGAGGCTTAGAAAGGAAGTAATACCTTAAGTTAAAGTTCAATAGAGATAGAAAAGAGATGAGGAGGCTTCTTGGGAGCGCGAGGAGGATATGCGTCACGACTACCCGCAACTATTCGAGTGGGTAAATTGATTTGGTTATTGTTTATTGATGTTTATGATTTTTGATTGTTCTATATGGTCATACTTATATGTAATGCTAAAATGGGGGTATTAACACTTAGCTCCTAATCATTCGGAACACATGGTATATATATGAGGGTTCCTTGTTTGGATTTTTCGCCCGACGTACTAGTTCCGTTTAGTTAGGGTTAAGTGGGAATATTCACATTTTAGAGTGTTAAGTGTAGATATTTCAATGTTTTATATCTAAAGATTTATGGTAATGTATTATTAACCTCTACGATACGATTGCGGAATTTTAAGGACGAAATTCTTTTAAGGGGGGAAGAATGTAAAACCCCGTAAATTTGAATATTTTATGATAAATTATGGTAAATATGTTATATAGTAAAAAATAACATATTTTTATGTTTGAGTATGATAAGAATTGATTCGAGATCAATTCAATGTATATTTGTGAAAATATGAGTGCAAATGCATAAGACATGCACAAAGGTCAAAAGAGTGAAAAACTGGGAATAATGATCAGTTGAGAGTTTTTATATTTTACATACTGATTTAGTCAGAATTTGGAAAAGTATAAGAGAGAAAAGTTGTAGTTCTCTTCAATATCTTTCCAACAAATGCTAGATCACCTTATTCCGAGGTCGTATGAGAAAGTTATAGCCAAAATACCAAAAATTGTTTTCCTAGTCAGACTAGGTTTCCTGGTTCGGATCAAACAGTTTTGTTTTGGGTATGTCTCTATAAATACCTATGTTTTTCATGAAAATTCTTTTCTTTTATCATATATATGAACCCTAGCAGCCACCCTCTCCCCTCAAAAACCCTATCTTATGAGTTTGGAGAGCTTTGTGAAGCAAAACACCGGCACGAGGGAGAGATCATCGACGTGTAGCGAGGGAGAACGGGTTGTTCATGCTCGTGGTTTGCTTACTGATTGTTTCAGAGGCTTGCACATAAGATTAAGGCAAGATAACTTACATCCAAACCCATCCCCATAGTTAAATAACTAGCTTAGAAGTTTATTTTGTGTTTACATGCTTAGATCTTAATCTAATGTGAAAAAGATTAGATTTTTGTTGTTAGATCTTAAACTCATGTTAGATCTACATGTTTTTCTTGCTGTTTATAATAGAAATATGATCATGATCATTAGGGTTGTTTTTAAATTCATTTTTATCTTGTTAATCATGTGCTAATCATGTTTAAACCATAATTTTCCTTTTTATTGAGTTTGCATGTGGATTAAAGATGAGAAAACCCTAGGTTTGTGATACCTAAGTGTTAAAATATGATTTAAAGAATGATTATCTTTCCTCAGTTAATTGGCAATCATGCTTATGTTTAATATGTTAAAAGTCCATGCTTTAGATTGAAGAATTTGATTAATCTAAAGAAAGGTTTGATTCGTTGTTTTGAGCCTTCATGCATGTTTTAGGGTTTTGAATACAAATCTAATACATAAAATTTTGTAGAGGCTAAGTGCCTTAGTGAGATTTCATTTGACTCATTGTGTTGAGATGTATTTCTGACTCAGAGATATCTCCATTCTATTTCAGTTAGGCTTATTTGTTGATATACTTCTTCTATGCATATCTGATTTTGTACTACTTTTATTATTTGCCTGTTTCTACCTTCACCTATTTGTTGTTTCCATAGTGACTGTGATGGTGAAACAACGTAGCATGGTGTTTGGTGCTTGGCAAGTTTGACAATCCGGGTTTCACCTTGGACTGCAGCCTTGTGTGAACCTTGGGGCGTTACATTTCTATATCATGTCTATTGTAGTTATTTCCTTTGTTTTGCCTGTTTTGTACCTGCACTTTATTTTGATCCCACTAGAGGATATTGCTGTTATTGGTAAAACTTGTTTTTGCACGGTATGAGTGCTTGGCAGGCTTGATATCTCTGGGTTCATCTTGAACTGCAGCCATGTGTGAAAACAGGGGCGTCACAATACATCTCTTGGTTTTCCTCTCTGACTAGGTATCAAAGAAAATAAAGCATGCCCATCAAATACCAAAGCAAGACTTGATGCATGTGGATACTTAATATCTTTCTTAGTTTATATTATTTTATACTTAATCATATTTTTGGTGGTAGAGAATCATGAGCCTCCACTCGTAGTCACAATATATTTCAAACTGAGAACTTTCTTAATTTCAAACAGAACAATCTTCTTGATTTAGTGTCATGAAGGACAAGCCCAATATCTAAAAATAGGCAATCAATGTTATTATGTATAGACCATGTCATGGTACCAAATCACACATACCTCTAGGTCCAAGACTCGTGATAACATACCGAGCAAACAAAAGCGTCCAAGGTATAACACAGGCCAACACGCATAATGTTCATGAATTCTAGGACATAGCACAACATAACATGGCAAGAGCATACAACATAGCACATCATAACATGACAAGAGCATACGATAGTACTATGTGATAATATAGAACAAAAAAACCCTACTTGCATGCTTAAATATGGATATATCTTGAGTTTAATTAAATGATCATAATAAGGAACTATAACCAAATGCTTAATTTATGATCTATTATAGGTCAAGATGGCTAGAACAAGCCTAACTTCAAAACAATTATCATAATCCATGAGAAGAAACCTAGGAATCATAAAAAATAGGCTCAAATGGATAAATTTAAAATTGAAAGAATATGTTTTCTTGTGCTAAGCACATGTGCTTGAAAGTTGGATGTGTGTGCTCATCTCGATGCCACGTCAGTCAATTTATGATAGCAGACTGATAAAAACCTAAAACAAAAATAATCTAAAAACCTTGCTTGAGCGTGTACGTTCATTGTTTAGAAACGTGCACTAAAATACTGTAGAACAATTTGTTCTTGGATTCACAAAGCATTTGTTCTTGTCAGGTCGAGCACATGTGCTTGTCAGGTCAAGCACGTGTGCTTGTTAGTTCAAGTATGTGCTTGTAGACGGTTAAAATATATTCCACCCAGACCAATGATTCAGCTTGGATCCAAAAAGTAAATGCCCACGGGCTAAACATTCTAAATGGTTCAAAGTCAAGCCCACAGCAAGTTGTAGTGAAGCTCGATTGACAGACCATGTGAACTCCACTACATAGCTTACTGGACCGACCCAACATAGTAAAGAGTGGGTCGACTTCCAATTCAGACTTCAGGCTGAGTCGAAAGGTGTTACTGAGTCGGCCAAGTCGTGAGTCAAATTTTATGCTAAATTCAAACTCACTAGTGGAGTTTGCTAGCCAAATAATCAGTGAACTTTGAGTAGGGGTGGATGGTCTGAGTTCATTACTCGAGTGTAAACTAGGATGGTCAAAAACCCATCTAGCATGTCATAAAATGAAGGAGTAGTTTTGTGCACATTTGAAATGTGTTATGAATGCATGACTATGTAAGAAAGGCTACATGACAGCAACACTTTACTTGCTTTCAAGAAAAGGACATGCATCTCAACATTCAGAACATGGAACAGATTAAAGCAAATAACCACAACAACATCATCACAGAGATATAAATAATAGTGCACATGTAGTGTGTGTATCTAACTATTACTAGTTTTTTATTTAATCTTATTTAGGGAAAGCTCTCATAGATAATGTGTATTTGGTATAATCATTACGAATTACCAAGATTCTTCTTTTACATAGTTTGTGTGCATAGACTTAGCTGGCACTGGTGCTTCAACACAACCCCTAGCTATACATTATCTATGAGATGTCCAAATCCCTCCCATTAGTTAACCCACATGAATATTTTCATTACTTGGTTATAAATCAATCCATATGAACATCCATCTCTTGGTTTTCCTCTCCGGCTAGGTTTCCAAAGCAAATAAAGCATGCCCCCCAAATACCAAAGTAAGACTAGATACATGTGGATACTTAATCTCTTTCTTAGTTTATCATATTTTATACTTAATCATGTTTCTGGTGGTTAAGAACCATGAGCCTCCACTCGTAGTCACAAGGTATCTCAAACAGAGAACCTTTTTAATTTCAAATGGAAAATCTTCTTGATTTAGTATCATGAAGGACAAGCCCAATGTCTAAAAATAGACAATTATCATTATTATGCATATACCATATCACACATACCCCTAGGGCCAAGACTCATGATAACATACCGAGCAAACAAAAGGGTTCAAGGTATAACATAGGCAAACATGCATAATGTCCATGAATTCAGGTCAATGCATAGCATAACATAACATAGCAAGAGCATATGACAACACTATGCGATAATATGGATATATCATGAGTTTACTTAAATGATCATAATAAGGAGTTATGACTAATATATTATCAAATATTGTATGCTCAAATGGATCAATTTATAATCAAAAGAATATGTTTTCTTGTGCTAAGCATGTGGGCTCGGAGGTTGGATGCGTGCGAGTTCATTGTTTGGAAACGTGCACTCAGATACTTCAAAAAGGATATGTTCTTGGGATTCACTGAGCACGTGTGCTTGTTAGGTCGAGCACGTGTGCCTATTAGCTCAAGTACGTTCTCGTAGATGGTTAAAATATATTTTATTTAGACCAATAATTTAGCTTGGATCCAAGAAGTAAATGCTTACTGACTAAACTCTCTAAATGGGCCTAAAGTCAAGCCCACATTAAGCTGTAACGAAGCTTGACTGACAAAACATGTAAACTCTACCACATAGCTCACTTATACCCAACCCAACATAGTAAAGAATGTCTTGACTTCAGATTCAGACTTCAGACTGAGTCGAAAGGTGTCATTGAGTCGGCCAAGTCTCGAGTCAAATTCTATGGTAAATTCAAAATCACCACTGATGTTTGCCACCCAATTAATCAGTGAACTTCGCCCTCATCTACCCACGTGGGCCACATCATCCACAATTTAGAAGTGATGGACCACCCACTTCTAAGTGAGGCTCTCCCAAACTTATTTAGCGAGCTTTGCCAGCCAACTAATTAGTGAACTTCACCAATTAACCATTTGAGAGCTATTTTCAAGGGGATAACCACTCCCCTAATATTTTCTAGTTTAATGGCCACTTAATCCACAATTAAAGGTCATTAACTCTCTCTTTTATCCTATATAAGAGGAGGAGGAGATTATTTATTCGACGCAGACAATGACAAGCGAGAGAGAGCCACAAAGAAAGAGATTACCAACAGAGAGATCGAACACCCCCACATATGCAGCAAGGCTTTCAGTTCTAAGAGAAGATTGAGCTATGTTCTAAGTAGCCAAATCAGAGATTAACATCAAGAGACCCATCATCTTAGTCGGATCGCCAATAGAGTGCAAGATCAATGCATCATCGTCATACTATAAAGAACCTAGCTAAAAACGAAATTTTATTGTTTCTCTATTTATTGTAATCTACATCAAGTGCAATATAAAAGTCACAAAATAATATGGCTACTCCGCTGGGGACTACCTTCTCCTATGACAAGAAAGTTGTATCATAGTTTAGTACTAAGACGCTCGTGTATTTTGTTAAATTGATTCTTATCAAATTTGATTAAGCAAAGTTTGAGGAATTCATTTCCTCGAACCAATCATCGATGAAAACTGTGAGAAGCAACCACAAAATTCATCATAATGGGAACTTAGGGTCTAAATCAACCCCGCGTGTGTAAAGGCGACATTTGTCAAAGATGGTTTGAGCTTCACTGGACGCCAAATGAACTTTTCCCAGAGCGTAGACCCTCACCTCGAGCGAAGGTCAAGATGTTCTCATGTCTTCTGATTTTGGACATCAATCCACAACTCCTTTGGGGGTTTGATTTAGAGCATATTGTGATCCTCGCAATGCTTCCTTGATGGAAGCAAGGAACGGGGGTAATCCCTCATCCAAATTCCTGTAAAGGAATGACATCATTAATGGTGATCCATTTGACTTCATGAAGCAAAAGTCTGGCCAATGTCTCCAGAGGTAATGTTCACATGCCAAAGTCCAAAGCGATAAAGTTGTCTCTAAAAAGAGCTATAACTTGAATCAATTTGGAGCTACTGATGATATGAGAGAGTTCCCATCTCTAAAGAGAGCTCACTAGTATTAACATCGTGTGGCCCTCAGAGAAGTTGTTACGGTAGTTCAAAAGAATTGCTAATACAAAACTATTCCTAAGAAGGAATCGGGCTCGATCATCCTAGTCACATTCCCAAGCCTTCAGAGGCAAGGATCAAAAGATGTCAATATATCCGAAAGGATAAACTCTAAGAATTCATAGTCAACACGACTATTGTAGTCTCTAGAGAAGAGGAGGAAGATTTGGATAGTCTATCTGAGCCAAAATAGACTCCTGGCATTACACACATATTGCTAGAGATTGACGGTGTGTACCGCTATACTAGATAAAGGAAGAGAGCTGCAATTCCTTTTGACTACTTCCTCTTCCAAGCACGAGTGTCTCAGACTCTATCACAAGTCGACTAGCCCACTCCTAGTGATACTAATTCTGCCATAGTATCAAATACCACTCCTAGTTCGAGTCAAGAAAAGCATTTGGTTGTGGATGTAACGAAGCGAGAAGATACTCCACAAAATTGGAAGCTCAAAGAAAAGCTTCAGAAGAACAATTCGAGCAATTAAAAAAGATGCTCAGTCAGCCCATGATAACTTCTTAGCCTCGCTCAAGTTCTTTGAAGGGGAAGTGACGAATTATCAAATTCTTCTCAGAAGAAGAATAAATGCATCAAGGAGACTCATATTCTGATCACATAGGATTAGAAACATTGGTGCCTCCTAAGCCAAGCCAAGAAGCAAAGGTCCTTGAGGACCTCCAAAAATGGCTCAATGTTCTTTCTCAATGAATTGAGCTTATGAATGTTAGAATCACCCGACCTTACTCCATCGAGTGGGACATAGTTTCTTATCTGATGAAGTTTAGCCTACCGATGTTGCATACGTTTGATGGCAAAAGTTATTCGAACCAACATATCTACTATTTTCACTACTAAACTGGAAGTGTAGTGGGAAATACCACCATTAAGGTGTGACTTTGCATTAGTACCCTTCAAGGGGTAGCATTTGATTGGTTTCAGAATCTACCAAAGGGATCAATCAAGTCCTGGGCTGATCTGGAATCTAAGTTCCTCTCATTATTCCATGAGGAAAAATCAGATGTTACCATGGCCAAACTCCTCTCCAAAAACAAAGAGGAAATGAGAATTAGCACTAATAATTATGTTTGTAAATCATCATCAAAACAAAAAGGCTAACAATCTCCCCTTTTTTTATGATGACAAACAACCATTATTCAAGAGGAAATAAAAGTGAATATTTAACATATAGATAGTTGCTCCCCCTATTTGTAAGGCTCTCCCCCCCTAACTATGTGCACAAAAGAGGAGATGTTTCCCCCCCTTTGGCACCATAAAAAACGGGGAAGATAAAATAAGATACATGCAAAAACCCATAAGATGCCTGTCAAGTGTTGGCCTACCCGTGTCATATTCCTCAAATGTTTCGATTTACGACCTCTCCATTAACATTACTATCAACCCACTCCTCTTGGAATTCACCCGGTCTCTCCCAACCACTCATACAAAGTATCCTAGTGTGTTTAAACATGTTATAACAATAAATATAGGGAAAATATTGATATATATAAAAGTAATAGATCAAAAACCAATTATCAAACAAAGTCATTAAACAACCAATCAGAGAATGTACATACCCAACTTATTTCTTATGCGACAAAAATCTTCTTCACAAAGAAGCTTGGTAAAAATGTCCGATAATTGTGATTTAGTATCTATATAAACAAGGGATACATCTTTCCGCTCTATATGATCACGTAAGAAATGATGGAGTACATCTATATGCTTGGTTCTAGAATGCAAAATAGAATTTTTTTAAATATTAATAGCACTAGTATTATCACAAAGTATTTTTGTATCATGAAAATGTAAATCAAAATCAACCAAATTTTGTTTCATTCATAATAGTTATGCACAACACAAGTCGACAGTAATGTATTCAGCTTCCGTAGAGGACAAAGCAATACAATTTTGTTTCTTGGATGCCCAAGACACAAGAGAGTTACCCAAAAATTGATATGTACCACTCGTACTCTTGCGATCTACCCTACAACCGGCAAAGTCGGCATCACAATATCCACAAAGATCAAAAGATATGTTTTTAGGATAAAATAAACCAAGTTCTATGGTGCCATTAATATACTTGATAATTCTTTTGACTGCAACCAAATGAGATTTTTTAGGAGAAGCTTGAAAACATGCACATGCACAAACACTAAACATTATATCTGGCCTACTAGCGGTAAGATAAAGTAGACTACCAATCATACTTCGATAAAGCTTTTGGTCTACATTCTCACCACTCTCATCCACATCCAACTTGATGGTTGTGCTCATTAGGGTTGGTGCATGTTTGGAATTGTCCATCTCAAATTTCTTGACAAACTCTCTATCATATTTGCTTTGCGACATGAATATTCCATCATTTGTTTATTTGGCTTGGAGACCGAGAAAGAATGTAAGCTCTCCTATCATGCTCATCTAAAATTGATCTTGCATAACTTTGGAAAAAATCCTTGCACAAAGATTTAGTGGCACCAAAAATAATATCATCAACATAAATTTGAACCAAAATGAAATCATTTTTTCTTTTTCTAACAAAAAGAGTATTATTAATTTCTCCTTTTGAAAAATCATTATCAACAAGAAAACTTGAGAGGCGAGCATACCAAGCTCTAGGAGCTTGTTTTAACCCATATAAAGTTTTTTGAACTCGGTAAACATGATTTAGAAATAAAGAATCAATAAAGCCGAGGGGTTACTCAACATATACCTCTTATTCTATAAAACCATTCAAGAAAGTGCTTTTAACATCAATTTGAAATAACTTAAAAATTTTAAAACTAGCAAAGGCCAAAAACATCCTAATTAATTCAAATCTTGCAACCAGTGTAAAAGTTTCATCATAATCTATACCCTCCTCTTGATTGTATCATTGGGCAACTAAACGATCTTTTTTCCTAGTCACTATGCCAAATTCATCAAGTTTATTTCTAAAAACCCATTTAGTTCCAATAACATGAGTACGACCGAAATTTCCGTCGGTCGACCGATCGTTTCTGTCGGTCGACCGCGAATTTCTTCGGTCGATCGCCGCTCGTTCTGACTGCTTCCAACGGCGATTTTTGTTACCGTTGCTGGGGTGTTTTTGGTCTTTTGTTTTGGGAGTTTTGGCTGAGTTTTGAGAGGGCATATAAAGTTTTTTGAACTCGGTAAACATGATTTAGAAATAAAGAATCAATAAAGCCGAGGGGTTACTCAACATATACCTCTTATTCTATAAAACCATTCAAGAAAGTGCTTTTAACATCAATTTGAAATAACTTAAAAATTTTAAAACTAGCAAAGGCCAAAAACATCCTAATTAATTCAAATCTTGCAACCAGTGTAAAAGTTTCATCATAATCTATACCCTCCTCTTGATTGTATCATTGGGCAACTAAACGATCTTTTTTCCTAGTCACTATGCCAAATTCATCAAGTTTATTTCTAAAAACCCATTTAGTTCCAATAACATGAGTATCTTTAGGTCTAGGAACTAGTTTCCAAACATTGTTTCTTTGAAAATTGTTCAATTCATCATGCATAGCTAAAACCCAAAACTCATCTTTTAAAGAATCATCAATACATTTAGGCTTAATTTGGGATAAGAAGGCTACATTATCACATTCGATCATTGCTTTTGAGCGAGTCATGACACCTTTGGATGGACTCCCTATAATTTGTTTATTGGGATGATCCGGTGCAAATTTCTATGTTTGGGGGAATTCTTCTAGATTTTGTTTATTGTTGCCTTCTCTAATATTTGGTGTGTCTGTTGAGGGTTTTTCATGTATTTGCAAAAGCTCTAATCCTCCCTCAATATCATCATCATCCCTAGGCAAACCATCTTACGAACCATTATTAGTTTTATCAAAAGTAAGGTTTATAGATTCTTCAACAATGAGTGTTCGTTTGTTAAAAACCCTATAAGCCTTACTCCTAGATGCATATCCCAAAAATATACCAATATCAATCTTTGAATCAAACTTATCATGGTGATCTTTAGTGTTTAAGATAAAACATTTACAACCAAAAATATAAAAATATCCAATAAATGGGATTTTGCCAAAAAAGAGTTCATAAGGAGTTTTCTTAAATTTAGGTCTAATCAAGACACGATTTAAAACATGGAAAGCCGTATTGACGGCTTCCGCCCAAAAATACTTAGGCAAATCAAAAACATTTATCATTGCACATTCTATCTCTTGTATGTTGCGATTTTTCCGTTCAACAACATCATTTTGTTGAAGTGTTCTAGGAGCGGAAAACATGAGTTATACTACGATGAGCACAAAATTCATCAAAAAAAATTTATTTTAAAATTCACAACCATGATCACTTCTAATTTTAACAATTTTTAAATATTTTACATTTTTAATTCTTTTTATAAAATAAGAAAACTCTTCAAAACATTCATCTTTATTTGCAAGAAAATTACCCATATAAAACGTGAAGAACCATCAACAATAACAAATACATAATGTTTTCCTCCTAGAGACCAAAGAGATCAAGATATAATAATTATAAAGGTTTAGAAGTGGATACCTCATTTATGGATTTGAAGGAATTCTTAGTTTGTTTACCTTTGGCACATTCCTCACACATAGAGTCTTTAATATAGATTAGATTTGGTAGCCCTCTTACTAAATTCTTCTTGGATAGCTTAGATATTAAATATAGATTAGATTTGGTAGCCCTCTTACTAAATTCTTCTTGGATAGCTTAGATATTAACTCCATGTTAGCATGTCCAAGTCTCTTGTGCAAAATCCAAGGATCTTCATCCACCGCGACAAGGCACTTTACATCTTGATCGATTAGCTCATTCATCTAAAAAATGTACACATTAGATCTTCTAAAAGCAACAATAATGATTTTATCATTCATACCAATAATACATTTATCCGGGTTAAAAGCAACGTCAAAGCCTTTGTTACTTAATTGACTAATACTAAGAAGATTATGATTTAATCCTTTAACAAAATAAACATCCTCAATTATGGGAGAAGGTATCTTATCAATATTACTAATACCTAAAGTTTTACCTTTTTCACCGCCACCAAAAGAGACATTACCTCCTTCAATCCTTGATAGGGTTGCAAATAATTCCTTGTTGTCCATCATGTGATGTGGGCAACCACTATCAAGGTACCACAACTCCTTATGTTTTGTGCGAGACGTTCCCTATATGTAAACAAGTTGTAGAACCTTTAGGTACCCAAACTTTAGGTCCTTAAATGTTAGTATCTTTGGTACCTTTAGGTACCCACATTAACCCATAATAATAAGCATTATCTCTAAATGTACAATGTGTTGAAATGTGACCATATTTCATACAATATGTACACACAAAATATTTCTTGTAAATGGGTGCATGAGATTTGTGATTCCATTTTCTATTTACATTATTATGACTACAGTAAGCATGATAAGATTTAATTCTATCATTTTCAATTTCTAACCTCTCAATTTTAGACCTTAGTTGTTTGTTTTCAAAGTCTAGATCTCCTATCATTTCATCTTTTAGAGGAATAGAGGATTGTAGTTGCTTAAACTTAGAGTCACAAGAACCATGTAATTTTTTAAAAAAGAATATTCTTTTGCTAATCTTTTAAATTCAATGTTTAATTCTTCTAAAGCAACTTCTAGTTCATATTGCATATAAAGAGATTCACTTTCGGTTTCGGATTGTACCTCATCTTCATGAGCCATGAAGCAAATGTTTGGGTCATGAAGAGTAATCTTGGCACACTCGTCATCGCTATCCGAATCACTTGGTTCGGATTTATCCTATCCGGTGTACATAGCCTTCTTCTTCTTGTACTTCAAGTATTTTTCCTTTACTTTAGGACAATCCTTTGCATTGTGTCCCAATTCATTACATTCGAAATATTTACCTACACGAGAGGGAAACTTGTTGTTAGATTGATTTTTAAATTTTTTATTCATTTTAATTAATCTTGATATTCTTTTAGAGACGTGTGTCACTTCTATAGAGACATCAACTACACTATTTGAGGAGGATGAGTCATCAATTGCTCCTTTGAACGCAATAGTCTTTAATTTTTGAGATGACTTCTCGGTTGCCTTTAGGAGCACTTCCTCCTTCTCCTTGATCTTCTTCTCATGGACCTTGAGCTTGCTAATGAGACCATCAAGAGAAAGTGTTGTAAGATTACGAGCTTCCTCGATGGCTGTATCTTTGAGCTCCTAAACCGGTGTCAAAGAACGAAGAACTTTGTATTTCATCTCTTGGTTTGTGGACACCTTATCAAGGCTATGCAATTCATTTATAATATTAGTAAACTGAGAAAACATAGCATCAATAGATTCACTTGGAAACATTTTAAACAATTCATAATCATGCATGAGACTACTAATTTTGGATTCCTTAACTTAGGGGTTACTTCATGAGTGATACACAATTTTTCCCAAATTTCATGTGCGGTTGCACACATGGAAACCCTATTGTATTCATTGGGGGTACGTCCACAAATTAATGCATTCATGGCTTTTATATTAAGGTGTTCTTGATGCCTCTTACCATCGGTCATACTACTACTACTAGGCTTCTCAACACATTTCTTCTCTATAATGTCTAAGATATCAATGTCACTGCATCATAGATAAATCCTCATTCTAGCCTTTCAATAAGCAAAGTTGTTACTGGTGAAAAGTGGGGGTCTAGTGGTGGATTGTCCCTCAAGCATATGCACATTCAAAGAAGCCTCCATTGGATCTTTCCTCAAAGGTGGTTAAACCTAAAATGTATAGAGACCTTGCTCTGATACCAATTGTAATACCCTAGAGGGGAGTGAATAGGGTTTTGAGCTAATAAAAGTGCAATTAAAAAAGACAATGCAAATACCACAAAATTTAAATGCTAAAAACAATATAAAGGAGATGAGTTAGGGAATAGTTAGCCAATTGTGACACGCGATATTCTCACGAGGTTCGGTCCTCTAACCTACGTCCCTGCTCCCCACTCTTGAGGAGAATTTCACTATCACAACCTAGTTTGGAAGCCGGAACTTCTTCACAATGATCTCCTCTTGAGATTTCACAACCACACAGTAGATCTCCACGAGATCAAGCTCTCCACAAGTTACAAATAAAAGAAAAGAAGCTCTCTTACAACAACCCTATGGCAAGATGAAGAGATTGCACTTCAAGCTTAGGTTTTGGGATTTTTACGTGTGAAAACAATTGAAAGTTGAAGCTCTTTTTAAATAATAAACACAAACCCAAGAGATTTTAAATGCTTGCTTGGTTACTGAAGTGAATGGGATTGGTGGGTATTTATAATGATTCAAGAGAACAGCCAAAAACCCCAAAGAAACAAATAAAAACGTTAAAAAACAGAGAAATCTAGAAACTGTACAAAACTAGTTGTTGGAAGCTTATCAGTCGACTGATGGGGTTCATCAGTCGACTAATAGGGTTCATCAGTTGACTGATGAGTTGACCACCATAAGCAGTTTGTAACTCGTTGGTCGACTGAAGAGCTCATCAGTTGACTAAAGGATCATCAGTCGACTGATAGAACGTCAGTCATAGAAATAGAAATTTTTGATGATTCTGGTCAGTTTCTTCAGTCGACTGATCATTTGCATCAGTCGACTGATAACGGATTTTTAGCCTGTTTTGATTTTTGAAAACGAATTTCTATTTCTATGACTGACGTTTAGCAAATTAATTCTAAAAAAATAGTGAAACTTTGGGAAAAGTTTTCAAAAATCAAAATAGTAAATTAATTCTAAAAAATGTGAAACTTTGGGAAAAGTTTTCAAATATAATAACAAACATGTTTGAAAAGAAATTTTGCAAAAAATACCTCATTTTTGTGAAAACTCGACGTTTAGCAAAAATGTCAAAATACGAGTATTGAAATTGTGTGAGTGTGTTATCCCAAGAACTTCAAATGTAATTTATCATACTACTTGCCTACATTAAGTACTTGAGAGAAATAAAAATACAAATATCCCTTATATATAAGTACATAGCTTGAGTCTTGATATTTGCTTCTATATTGATAAAGTTTCGCTTGTATGTTGTGTTCTTTGAAAGCTTTGCTTCACCAATTTGCCTCCACATCCTTAGATATCATCGTTGTAGCTTGTTGTTCCATCCAATCCTCCAACTTTGGTGCTAAAAAGCTTGATAAATTGTAATCTATACAATATAGCTCAACAAGTAATTTGTACCAATAATGGTGTTTGTAAATCACCATCAAAACAAAAAGGCTAACAATAGAGACTCTTGAGCTTTCTGAGCATTTCACTTCACAAGCTCTCAAGGACTACCACCACCATCTTCAACTTTAACTCTAACTCTAGCTAATATCTTGGTAAGATCCGACTTAAATATTAGATCAACGAATTAAAGAAAGAAGTGACTTGTTATGTCATCGACATCAAAACACCCTTCCATTCCAAACATTTTCGTACACCATTAACCTTCTCCTCGAATGACCATAATCCATTCCAACATGATTATCTCATTAATGCTTCATCAGTGCTTCATGTACTCGATGAGCAGGCGGTTCAACAAAAGGTTGATGCTAAAAAGCATCCCTTAAAAAAAATGGAGAATGAATTTAATGACTCTCTCTTGTATGATTAAAATCATATACTTGAGATTGTTTTTCCTAATAATGAAGATAGTGGTAATAAAGTGAACAACAAACTAGATTCCAAAATATGATCTGATCTAGAAAATGGAACCATTTGTAATTACCCTCGAGGATCCATGTACTGACCAGTTAGTCAATGATCAGGGCGACTGGATCTTTAATGAAGTTGAGTTTGCTTATGACTATTATTTAGACTCTGAATATGAAAAATCAAAAGGTGAAACTCTGATATCTAGGCTGGCTTTAGACCTACCTTACACATACCTATAAATGAGTCTTACTTGATTCATTAGTAGTTAGAAAACTCAAAGGATGCTACCTTCACAGTCCAAGCTAAAGGAGACGCTATAGATCCTATTGACTTTGGAAAGGTCGAGCCATGACCACACTTATCAAGTTTGGATGAGGAAGCCAAAGGGGTTCTAAAATTCTCCTGTTATAGCCAGCAATCTCAGCAGATAATGGCAACAATTGGGTATGACTTTGATTTAAAATAAGGATTAAACTTCAATCAAAGGCTGAGAATTCCCCTAATTCCATTTGTACTAGAAATGGAGGCTTTCGATTATTATAATCTAACTAAACATCGACCCTATTACACTTCCCTTAAAGCCAATTCACAAATAGGAATAATGTCTGATGATTTGCTAAGTAGCTCTTTAGACATCTCTGATTGGGATTTTGATGTCATCATTGGAGCCATATTAGGCGAATTCACGGTTAACATGATTTCATACAGTTTAACCATGGATCTTGATGAGTTCTAAGTGTTTTAAGATCCTGAAGATATTCCTGAGAGAAACATCCTAGAAAATAGTGAGAGTCAAGCTTTGAAGTTAATGAACTACCTACCGAAGATAAAGAAAACCAGGTTAACATAGGTGATGAAGCCAATCCTATCCCCATCTTTATCAATGAGAGTTTATCACTCGCTGAGAAAGAAGAACTCATAAATCTTCTTTGGGAGCACATTGATGTCTTCACCTGGAGTTATGAAGATATGCCTATATTAGATCCTAATGTGGCCATACATCGCCTTAACATTAACCTAATGTTAAGCCAGTCAAACTACAATAATGATGCTTCTGTCCTCAGTGGATGGAACAGATAAAGAAATAAATTTGCAAACTCATCAAATGCAAGTTTATTCATGAAGAATAACATCAGGATTGGCTGGTCAACATCATTGTGGTAACAAAAAAAAAGGCAAAATCCCAATCTGTGTTGACTTTAGGGATCTTAATCTTGCTTGTCCAAACGATGAATTCTCTCTCCCTATCACTGATGTCATAGTTGATAATACATATGGGGTATAAGAGGATGCTATTCATGGATAGGTTTTCTGGATATAACTAAATTAAGATGCATCTAGATGATTAGAAGCACAAAGCTTTTAGGACATCCTTGGGGTATTCTGTTATACAGTAATGACCTTTGGTCTACAAATGCTAGAGCGACTTATCAAAATGCCATGAATATGATTTTCTATGAGCATTTGTTAAAAACATTGGAGTGCTATGTTGATGAACTCACGATCAAGAGTCATCACAAAAAAGACTATGTTAATGACTTGAGAACGGTTGTTCAAAACCATGAGAAAATATCAACTCACCATGAATACAACCAAGTCTTTCTTGAGGGTATAATCGGGAAAATTCTAGGGGTTTATAGGGACATACAAAAGGATACATGTCGACCCGACAAAAGTAAAAGCTATCCAAGAGATGCCACCTCCAAGAAATCTCAAAGAGCTCAGAGGCATACAAGGGCAATTAGTTTACATTCGTAGGTTTATAGCTAACCTATCCGAAAAATGTCTACCATTTTAGAGGTTGATGAAGAAGGGCATCTTATTTGATTGGGACTATGCTTGTCAAAAAGCTTTTGATGAGATAAAGAATTATCTCATGAAACCTCATGTCCTAGCCGCACCAGTATTAGATAAACCATCCTGAACTATGTTAGGGCTATGGATCAAGCTCTTAGAGCACTTCTTGCGCAAAAGAATGACAATGTCCATGTGCAAGTTATTTGTTACCTCAGCTGGACTATGATTGGTGCCGACCAACGTTATAATTCGTCTAGCATTGTTTTTCACAATCTAAACGATGCGACACCTACCTGACTAGTAAGTCCATCCGTGTTGTTTTTAGAGCATTGGTTATTTGAGGATGGTATAGGTACTGAATGATTTATTTGCTAATCCAGCAGGTGCTTCAACTGGCTAGTCAACATCAACATCAACTAGGCCATCTCGTTGTGAGGTTGAATAGGACTGAGTGCTATATCGAGCTGTACTTGCCTTGTTGATTTACTTATCCAAGATTCTAGCGCATGGGGAGCTTGGTATATGGTGCTCGTACTTGATACTTTTTCGATATTGGGGCTATAGGAGCCAGATTCACGCTTCCCCATCACGTACCTAACTATTAGATAATGTTAGGGTTCTGCAAGTGGTACTACAGGGTGATTGTCCTCAACTTTAAACTTTAGGTGAATAAAATTGGCTTATGGTGGATCACCTTAAAGTATAGAGAGTTGGCTAGGAAAGGTTCAATGAATAGAGCTCCTAAACTTCAATACTTTCTAGTGGACGTTGAGCCAAAAGTTGAAGATTAGGAGACACTGAGTGGGCAACCTACTCCTCAATGGCCAAGTGTTGTCAACAATCGGGAATAGTCTGAATCTGTGATCTGCCAAGGAGCACCTGATAGAGGAAGGAACTAGGGCAAAGAGACTATTGCAAGCCCATCTCCCACAAGAGCCATCCAAGAAGTAGTGTATAGCACTTTCAGAACCTCAAACCTTGCACAAAGGCTCTTCAAGGATCAGGGAAGAGTCTCGTATGACTCTGACAAGAAAATTTGTAGCTCAACCTTCAAGTGAGTTTTACTTATATTTTTCGTTGAGTTGTTTGAAGTGCACTTGGCTGATGTGTGCTTCTTATATGCAAGCAAAGAGCCCATTCCCCTCGATCATGAAGATCCAGATGATGAGGACAAGCTGGATTACAAAGCCGAAGCCAACACCGGCACCTATCTTACTGAGCCTGATGATGTCAATTTCGAGGGTGACGCAAGCAGCTCTTCTTATATGATAGGTATGGTTTTCTCTAACCAATCTTATGTAGCTTCTTTGACATGATAATTGACTCTTTCTCATCTCTTTTGTAGATGTTGAACTTGGATTGGAGATTGGGGGTAGAGTGGCTCCTATATCTACTTACAAAGTGTCTGGTGCTTTCGAGTCTGAGCTGACTATCAACATAGTTGTAAACGATTCAAATATATTTTACCTAGGCCAATATTTAGCTTGGATCTAAGAAGTGTTCGACCATAGGCTAATCACTTTGAAGGTGTCCTAAAACTAAGCTTGTATAAACTGTAGCAAAGGTCATCCAACTGAGCAAGTTAACCTCGTTCAACAGTGCATCTCGTCTCGATTCGGCCAAATTAAGAGTGAGTCAACTCCCAAAACATGCCCCAGACCGAGTCTAAAGGCATTATTTGTCGGCTGAATTGTAATTCGAATTCTATGCTAAATTCTAACTCATAAGTGAAGTTTGCCATCCTATGAACTTTGCTCATAAAAACCCAAGTTGATCAAGTCATCCATACTTTTGGTCGATCACACCCATGCATCTTCAGTGAGCCTCGCTCATATCAGCAGTGAACTTCGCCAATGCCTACCGTGAGTTTCACCAGCCTTTTAGTGAACTTCGCCAATACCTTCGGTGAAATTCACCGACGACTTTAGTGAACTATCACACCCATGCATCTTTAGTAGCGAATTTCACCAACGCCTTCAATAGAAAACTTCGCTAATGACTTTAGTAGAGAACTTCACCAACATCTTCAGTAGTGAACTTCACTCATGTGTCCTCTGTGAGTTTCGCTAAGCCAGCAAACCTCGTCTAATAGCCATTTAAGGGCTATTATCAATGGATAATTGCCCCCTCACTATCTCCTATTTTAATGGCCACTTAATCCATAATTAAGGGGGCCATTAACTATTTCTTTTATCCTATAAAAGGGGGGGGGGATCATTTATTTTTTGGATGATAAGGATCATCATAGAAATTGAAGGAGATCTACAGATCTAAACAAACGAATAGAGAGATTTTGTTGAGTAGAAGTCTTAAGAAAAGACTAAGCTATCTTCCACATCATTTAACCGTCAACGACAGCAAAAGACTCGTTATCTTAATCGATGCATCAACGGAGTATAAGATCAACGCTCTACTGACATACAGAAAAGAAGCCCAGGAAATATAATTTTTTTATTATATTTTTTATTATAATATGTGTTAATTACAATTTAAAAAGACCAAAATAGGATGACGACTCTGCTGGGGAGGAGAAAATTATATCACACACCGACACTAAGACCTTCGAGTCTTTTGCTGAATTACCGGTCATTGAATTTGATCAAGCAAAGTTTGAGGAATTCATTTCCATGAACCACACTTCGTCCATGGTGACTGTTCGTAGTTGATACGGCATAAACATGTACCAAAAAATGTTGCAAGTGCACAACCGTGTCAAGTTATAGTATAAAGATATCGATCCCACGAGGAAGGTATTTTGTAGGAGAAAATATAAAATCGGTTCTTATGTTGTGTATGTGACAAATAGGAGTGATGAGTGAATGTGATTGTGAAGAGATTAAGAAGGTGATATAGTGTAAATAGGCATAAAATGTAAGTGAGAGTGGATGTGACAATGAATGAATGATTTCCATAAGGAGAGATGAATAAAATCAAGAATCAAAAAGGAAAATCAAGAATGAAAATAAAATTCAAGAAAGTAAAGATGGCGGATTCAATTAAAGATATGAGTAATCTAGAATTGAATCCACTTCTTAGAAAATGGTTATTCCCTAGAGGGTTTTAGCCTAAAGGCGAATCAAAAAAAAATAAATAAAAAGAAAAGCTAAACCCAAAAGGGTTCTAGCCTCAAGGTGAATAGTGTACGAAATTAAAATCTAACTACAAAATAAATTGCAAAATATAAACTATAAAATAAATTGTAAGAATTAAATACAAGAAAATAAATCTACTCTATAAGCATGAAATAAATCTAATCTATAAGCATGAAATAAATCTAAGGCAAGAGGGTTCTAGCCTCTTGGCTATTTAAACAAGAAAATAAAATCTAATTACAAGCATGAAAATAAATCTAAACTAATAAGCAATAAAAGAAAAATAAGAAAAACAAACCTTCAAATTAATCTCCATCTTCATCTTCATCTTCATCATCCAACAAAGAGAAGAAAAGAAAAATTTAAAGTGGTGAAAAAATTCTTTTATTAATTGTAACAAAAAGTTACAAATTTGGAAAGCCTTCTTAATTAAGAGTAGCTCTCCTCTCCAAAAGGAGTTATAAAAATTTTCACACCCCTAACCTCTCACTCTCTACCGTTATTTATAGTAAACATTAGTGAATGAGAGCCCTTGGATTGAATCCTTATAAAAAACCATCAAAAATCAGCCATTGATCTGTAACTGACTCGTCAGTATCGATACCAGCATCAATGCTGGCATCGATGCTGGTATCGATGCCAGCATCGATGCTGGCATCGATGTCCAATCAAAAATCTACCTTCACATATGGCTTCGTCTCATCGAGATAGGTGATTTTTATATATTATATGTTAAATTTCGCCTTCCGGATTGAGATATATCGTCGTTTCTTTGCGGCCAACCATCTTGAATACATTTTATTTTCATATTTGATTTTTTTATTTTCTCCGGCTTCTACAAGCTACTCGGCTTGATTCTGGGCTTGGGATATTTGGCTCTTGCTTGTGTTCTTCATTTAATTCATGAGCTTTTGTTGAGAGATGGGATTTTTGGGCTTTATTTTTCATTAACCTATAATTAAAGATAAAAATAATTATTAGTGGTATATTTATTCATTAAAAATAGATAATGAGGGTATAAAATTATAATAAAATATGATATCAAATACCCCCACACCTAAACTCTTGCTAATCCTCTAGCAAAGAAAGAAAGAGAAAATCCTAACTCATTTTCGCAGGAATCGCGGTTGTATTTAGCATATACAACAAGCCTTTAAACCCCTAGGTTACCCTAGTGGACGAGTTGTAGTCTCATGAGGGTTTGTAGTGAATATACCCATAAAATTCGGTCTACTTGCCAAATTAAAGAAGTCATTAAATAACTAAATTCACTTGATAACTTTAGACAATCTAATTGAAGCTAGTTATCACTCAAGAAAAAAATTTTATAAATAACTTTAAGGTAAATTTCCTAGTAAATCTTCTCATTATAGCAATACAAAACCAAGCCAAACTTAGAAATTTAATTTAAAAGTTTTGAAAAGAACATGCTAACTCATTGTTTAAAATAATATTCAAGTTGCTTGATCTAAAATATTTTCCAAGACTATATATACAAATATAACTATATATATAAAACATATATTAGTATTTTTTTTTATATTATTATTATTATTTTTAACTCTTTCTTCCTTGGTGATTTTTTTTTCTATTTTAACGGGCTTTCTAAGCGACCATTTAACCAGTTTTGGGCCAATGGATCCCAACCTAATTGGGCTTAGGTCATTAAGTATGGAAATACTCCTTGAGCTTAATTACTCGGTCAACTTAGGCTTTATAAAATAGAATCACCTTGAATTTAAGAGTTTTTTTCTTTTTCTTTTGGTGCTCATTTTTCGCACTCTTCTTTTGTAATTTTTTTTATATGTATATGTATATATATTCTGAAAAATATGTAAGTCAAGACACTTTGAAAAATTATTTTTAACTCTAAACTAAGCATGCATAAATTCTATTATTTTAAATAAAAATCTAAGTTAAGGCTTAAGTGAAGTATACTACTTTCAAAATTATTTCTTAAGAGATTTATTTAGAGTTATCATAAAAGGTAAACTTGAGTAAATAACAAACTAGAGATTAGAAAATTTAAAATTTATCAAATAAATCAATTATTACATAACTCTATCAATTTGGCAAGTGATGATATTTTATCAAATAAATCAATTATTACATAACTCTATCAATTTGGCAAGTGATGATATTTTTATAAATTTTTTTTTGAGGAAAAGGAAAAAATGACAAAAATGCAACTAAAAATGTAAAATAAAGAGAAAAAATAACTAATTCCCAGAAAAGGAAAAAATGACAAAAATGCAACTAAAAATGTAAAATAAAGAGAAAAAATAACTAATTCCCACCCACACACCTAAATTTTGCATTGTCCTCAATGAAAACTCTATGATGCACAAAGTAAAACAGATAAGAAGTAAAGCACTTACATTTGGTCTGCTGATAAAAATCTGAAATTACCTTTGGTCTGAGGAGGATAGAATCAGAAATTTATTCTTCTTTTTTTTTCTTTTCTTTTATTTTCTTTTTTTTTTACAACTGAACAAGAAACTCTCAAATGAGAGGAGAATAAATTCTATTTGTTATTCTGAAATAAACAAAATAAACAATGTAGCATGAAATGTTCAACATGAAGAGCTCGTATTCTACATTGAATCCTACCTTATTGTTGAAAATTCTTCCCCAGATTTTAAGTAAATTCAGAATGATATAATCAATAATGTGAAATTCTAAGCATTTCGGAGTGTTCAGTAATTCTTACAACAAAGTAAGGTAGGTATTATTGGTGTCATGTATTTTGCATTTCTTAATGAACTTAGACTTTTGTACTGTGAATTTTTGTTTTCTAACAACCAATTCTTCTGTAGCATTTTCCTCAACCATAAGATCCGTGATTGAGTTCTGAAAATTTGGTTGTTGATTATTCTCCAAGAATCTAAATTCATTAAGAAAGGGTTCTTCAAAATTTAATTCAAAGCAGCAAATGTTTAACACAGTTTCATTATTCTCAAAGACTTGATTTGCTATTTCTAAAATTTCCAACTCCTCACCAAAAATTTCCTTAAAACTTAAATCAGACTCTTCTTCTTCTTCTTCTTCTTCTGATTTTTCCTGAATGTAATTTATTTCTAGAGGCCAATTATTTGGCTGGTCCCCTAGATTAAAAATGTTGAGATCAGCAGTCAAATTCCCAAAGGACAGCTTTATTTGACCAGTTCTACAGTTGATGAGAGCATTAGAAGTGGCTAAGAAAAGGTCGTCCTAAGATGACAGGTGTTTGTCCTTTGGGATTGGAAACAGGCTGTGTTTCCAAGACTACAAAATCTACTGGAAAAATAAAATCTCCAACCTTAATTAGAACATCCTCTAATTCACCCATAGGGACCTTAACAGATTTTTCAGCCAGCTATAAGGTGCATCTGGTTGGATTCAGTACACCTAGACCCAATTGCTGGTAGACTAAATATAGAAGCAAATTGATACTGGCCCCTAAGTCTAAAAGCGCCTTATCAATGTGAGTATTACCAATGATACATGAAATGATGGGGGAATCTGGATCTTTACGTTTCAAAGGTATGGGATTTGTTAGCATTTCACTGATATTGGTGGCTAAAAAGACTTTCTTTGGAACATTTATTCTCCTCTTCTTAGTACATAATTCTTTTAAAAATTTAGCATAAGATGGAATTTGTTCAATAACATCTAAGAGAGAAATGTTGACCTTAATCTGCTTGAATGTTTCTAGGATCTTCTCCTCCTGAAGAGAGTGTTTCCTAGGCCTGAGTCTATCTGGAAAGGGAGCAACTGGTCTAAATCTATCAAAAGCAGGCTGGAGTGATTGTTGAATAGATTCATCAGAAGGAGAAGGAGAAGGAATTTGTACAGGATCAAGAGTTTGACTTGGCGGAGTTCTCACTTGATTATCGACCTGTCTACCTGACCGAAGTGAATGGATTGCATTCACTTGAGCTTCATAGGATGAACTGCATCCTGTGTCTTTAGGGTTGACCACGGGTTGACTCGGAAATTTTCCTTTCTCTCTTTCACTCACCGCACTAGCTAGTTGACCAAGTTGGGATTCTAATCTAGCTATAGCTTAAGTGTTGTAGTTGAACATTTATCCAGTTGATTGCATGACGGAACTCAGAGTGCTAGACGTTTGAGTCAACATATTCGTGGTTTGAGTGGATGCCTTAATTATGGTTTCCAAACCCCTTTCCAAGATATTGAGATGTTTATCCTGATCTGGATTGTGAGGAGTCTGAATTACAGTTTGATGAAGTGGAGACTGATTTTGATACGGCAAATTGGGTTGTCAAAATTGTGGATGAGAATTGAAAGGAACTGTGTTTCCCCTAGGAAATTGTTGGTTCGAAGAGAGAGTAAAGTTTTGAGTTCCGGAGTGAGTTCCCTGATTACATGCAAAGTTTAGGTGATTTCTCCAACCTGGGTTGTAGGTTTGAGAGAATTGATCATTTGTGTAATGCTGGAATGTAGCGTTGACCTGTCCTAATGGCTGATTATTTCCTAAGAGAGGACATTCTTCTGAAACATGAGATGGTGACAGACAGTTGTGACATCCTGTGGGTGAAACTTGATTGATTTGAGCCAGGGCTCTTTCCTTGATTTCTAAAGCTTCTAACTTACGCATGATTGTGGCCATCTTAGCTTCAGATGCAATGTTCGACTCTAAGGAAATACCACTGGACTTGGGTTGGGGAACTGATGACACTCGGTCATCATAGTGTTCCCATTGCATGGTTTTTTCAGAAAGACTCTCTAAAAACTCCCAAGCTTCATCAGCGTTTTTCCTCATGAAATCCTATGGCACATTGATTCTAATGAAGTTTTTGCAGAATAATCTAATCCTTCATAAATTATTTGGCATAATCGCCATTTTTCTAAATCGTGATGAGGCCATTGGATGAGAAGATCTTTAAGTCGGTCGAAATACTTCCAAAAGGGTTCTCCCAGGATAATTTTAAAATTCATGATGTTGTTTCTTAGCTTCACCGTTTTATGGATCGGGAAAAATTTCTTAAGAAAAATGGTGATAAATTCCTCCCAAGTAGTGATGGAATTTATGGGTAAGCTATATAGCCATTTTTTTGCTTTGTCTTTGAGAGCAAATGGAATAAATCTGAGTTTGATCGCATCTTCTGTTAATTCTCTCATTTTAATCACAATACACTCTTCCTCAAATTCTAAGATAAAAATATATGCATCTTTTGTTTCATTTCCAAGGAATTTGGGAAGCATGTTTATGTAATACGGTCTAAGCTTAAAATTTATTCCATTTGTTTCGGGGAGCCTAATGCAAGAGGGGATTGCATTCCTAATGGGATAGCACATATCTTGAAGAACGGGTGGATTAGGATACGCCATTTCTATGATTGGTTCAAAATGAATTAAATGATGAGAATTATCCCTAACCCAAGTTTGCATACACCAAAACTATTTCTTTTTTATACTTTTTTTTATAAAAGTTAGTTTTTTTAATGAGGAGAGAATGGAAAAAGAGGAAAATTCTAACTAAAACAAATCAAAATCAATCACTTTTCAATCACTCTAACTCTAGGGTTAAGCCTAACTCAACTAGACTAGCTCCTAACCAAAAACTCCTAAAGTGAAAAGATTAAAGTTTAACCCGGGTTGTTAGCCAGGTAAGGATAGTACTAGAGGGTGATCAGAGATCAACTAAGTACCTCGTTCCTTACGGAGGGCTTTACGTAACCCCTAAACCTTGCCTTAGACACCAACTAATCCAAGAAAACTTAAACCGGTTCACTTAAGGATTCTTTGTTCCTTATTGAGCTCGAATCCTTAGGGCCAACATCTAATGAGTTTTATTAGGCTTGGGTGGTGTAGTGAAGAATTAGTGATTTTTGGGCTAAGGAAAGGGTGATGAAATCCCTCACCTTATCTTGATTATGGGGTTTTGCCCTTAAAAATATTTTTAAGTGTGTGCCAAATCAAGATGCTCAAATTACTTGGTGAATTCCTACTAACAATATGAAATGCAACCCTATGAATTAAAAGCAAATAAAAATGATGGAAAAGAAAAAATCTTTTTTTTTAATTAGGGTTAACAATCAAACAAATGAGAAGGGAGAAATTGTTTGAATTTATTATCTTGTTAGTAAATGTCAAAGTGGAGGGTGAATTTTATTATGGTCAACGAAAATAAAATCTTTTTTTTAAGTCCTAATTGTCTCTAATTGTGAAGAAGTAGCTAAAGGGTGGAATTAAAAATTCTAGAAAGAAGAGTTACCTACAATCAAATCTTCAAATCCTAGTTCTCCAATTTGCGATCTTCAAGCTCCAAGCGTTTCCTTCACAATAAACACACAAGTTAAAGAACCAAAATAATTAAAACCTACTTAAGCACCTTCCCCAGCAATGGCGCCAAAAACTTGATGTGGTATAAAGAAGTACCAAAAAATATTGCAAGTGCACAACCAAGTCAAGTTATAGTATAAAGATATCGATCCCACGAGAAAGGTGTTTTGTAGGAGAAAATATAAAATCGGTTCTTATGTTGTGTATGTAACAAATAGGAGTGATGAGTGAATGTGATTGTGAAGAGATTAAGAATGTGATAGTGTGTACATAGGTACAAAATGTAAGTGAGAGTGGATGTGACAATGAATGAATGATTTTCACAAGGAGAGATGAATAAAATCAAGAATCAAAAAGGAAAATCAACAATGAAAATAAAATTCAAGAAAGTAAAGATGACGGATTCAATTAAAGATATGGGTAATCTAGAATTGAATCCACTTCTTAGAAAATGGTTATTCCCTAGAGGGTTCTAGGCTAAAGACGAATCAAAGAAAATTAAAAAAAATAAAAAAAAACTAAACCCAAGAGGGTTCTAGCCTCAAGGTGAATAGTATAAGAAATTAAAATCTAACTACAAAATAAATTGCAAAATATAAACTATAAAATAAATTGCAAGAATTAAATGCAAGAAAATAAATCTACTCTATAAGCATAAAATAAATCTAATCTATAAGTATGAAATAAATCTAAGGCAAGAGGGTTCTAGCCTCTTGGCTATTTAAACAAGAAAATAAAATCTAATTACAAGCATGAAAATAAATCTAAACTAATAAGCAATAAAAGAAAAATAAGAAAAACAAACCTTCAAATTAATCTCCATCTTCATCATCCAACAAAGAGAAGAAAAAAACAATTTAAAGTAGTGAAAAAATTCTTTTATTAATTGTAACAAAAAGTTACAAATTTGAAAGGCCTTCTCAATTAAGAGTAGCCCTCCTATCCAAAATGCGTTACAAAAATTTTTACACCCCTAACCCCTCACTCTCTACCCCTATTTATAGTAAACATTAGTGAATGAGAGCCCTTGAATTGAATCCTTATCCAAAACCATCAAAAAGCCGCCATTGATCTGTAACTGACTCGTCCGTATCGATACCAGCATCGATGCTGGTATTTATGTCCAATCAAAAATCTGCCTTCACAGATGGCTTCATCTCGTCGAGATAGGCGATTTTCATATATTATATGTTAAATTCCGCCTTCCGGATTGAGAGATATCGTCGTTTCTTTGCGGCCAACCATCCTGAATACATTTTGTTTTCATATTTGATTTTTTTATTTTCTCCGGCTTCTACAAGCTACTCGGCTTAATTCTGGACTTGGGATATTTGGCTCTTGCTTGTGTTCTTCATTTAATTCATGAGCTTTTGTTGATAGATAAGATTTTTGGGCTTTATTCTTCATTAACCTGCAATTAAAAATAAAAACTAGTGGTATATTTATTCATTAAAAATAGATAATGATGGTATAAAATTATAATAAAATATGATTATCAGTAGTTGTCATAGGTTTCATCGCAGTACAACTCTCGGGTCTAAATCGACCCCTGCATGTATAAAGGTGACCTTCCCTAAAAATAGTTTGAGCTTAGCTAAAGCCAAATGAATTTGTCAAGAGTGAAGAAAATATCGACCCACGCCTTAAGTGATGGTCAAGATCTTGTTGTATTTGTTGAACTCGTCCATCTGTCCATAACTCCTTTAGGAGTTCGATTTAAAGCATCTTGCGATGCTCCCTATGCTTCCTCGGTTGAAGCTAAGGATGGGGTAAATCCCTCACCAAAATTCTCGCAAGGCCAAAAGTTGCGAAGTTGGCTCTTAGCCTGGAATTAATAATGATCTAAGAGAATTCTTATCTTTAAAGAGAGCTTGCCAATGTCAGCATTGTGTGACCCTTAGAGAAGTATTTTTGGCAATCCAAAAGAATTGCCAATGTAATGCTACTCCTAAGAAAGAATCAGTTTTTCAGTCGTATTAGTCATGGTCCTGAACCTTTAGAGGTTCAGACGAAACGATGATGACATACCCGAAAGGGTAAAATTCAAGAATTCAATGTAAGAATTCACTGTCAATATGACGAGCGTAATTTCTAGAGATGACAAAGAAAGTACAAATAGCTCGCACGATCTAGCGTATTCTTCTGGCATTTGGTCTATATTGCCAGAAGCTAATGATGTGTATCGTTGCACTAGGCTAAGACAAAGAGCAGAGATCCCTTTCGACTACTCTTCCCTCTAGGCGCAGAATTTGCAGACTTCATCTTAGGTGCACCAACCCATATCTAGCGCCGCCAACTCCACCATAGCATCTAATGAAGCCCTAGTTCAAGTCAAGAGAAACAACAGGATGTAGATATGATGGATTGAGAAATTTTTTTGTTTGAATGACAGCTTAGAAAAAAGACTCAGATGAAAGGATTTAACATTTTTTGAAGTTGGTTGAACGACTCTTATTGGTATCTTAACCTCAGCCAAGCTATTCGAAGGGGAAAATGCTCATTGGTGAATTCTCTTCGGAAGAAGATCAAGAGCACCAAGATGATGCAGATTTTGAACATGCAAGATCAGAAACAACAATACCTTCAAAGTTGAACAAGGAGGCAAAAGAATTAAAGGATATCCAAAAGAAGCTCAATGTTCTTTGTCAACGAACTAAGCTCAAGAAGGTTGGAATTATCCGACTTGACCCCATCGAATGAGATATGGTTTCCTACCAGATGAAATTCAAACTGCCATAATTACATACATTTGACTGTAAAGCTTTTTAGAATCAACATATCTACTACTTATACCAACAAATTGGGAATGTACTAGGCAACAATGCCATAAAGACAGTCTTTTCGTTGGCACCCTTCAAGGAGTAGCCTTTGATTGGTTCTAGAATCTGCTTGAAGGTTCAATAAGATCATGGGCGGATTAGAATCCAAATTCGTCTCACAATTCCATGAGTAACAATCTAATGTTACCATGGTCAATATATTTTTTCTGAGAAGCAAAAGGGAAATGAGAAAGTCAGGTAATATATCGAAAGGTACCGTAATGTGACATTGTGATGTAGAGATATGCCTTTACCAATATTATTTCAGACTTTTTGGCGCAATATTGTGGCATAGTTTGAAGCTCACATGGGTGCCTTCAGTGCCCACACATGGAAAGATTTAATAGAACAAGCTAAGATAGCAAAACAATTAGCAGAATATTTTAACAAATTTGAGCCTCGTACTAATTTCAAGGGCAACAAAGGCAAACAAGGGCAGACTTCACAATTAAAAGCTAAAGAAACTTTCACCATTGGAGTTCAAAATCCCAACAACTACAACCATCAAAGAGAACCAAAGTAGAACTTTCAACGCAACTTTTCATTCAAAGATGAACATGCAGTTGCCATCTTCTATGTGCTGAACAAAGGGAATCGTTTGAAACTTCCTGAAGCTTGATGCCCTAAAGAAATTCAGAAGACCAATGACTCCAACTACTACCTTTATCATAGGATGTTGGGACATCCAACAAAGATTGCTATATCCTTAATGATAAGATCCAGACCTTTGTTGAATCAGGGATCCTCTTAAACTTGAACAAAAGAAAGTTACTGCCAACATGGTGACTCTTCAATTTGGCTCCATGCTAGAAATGCAAGCTCAGTCCCCATTCCTACTGTAAGAATGTAAGTGGTCAACTATGACCGCTAGAACCGACAAAGTCAGTGTTTAGTCCCACTTAATACAACGAGAGGTGAAATGATGTTGATACATCCTGACCTCCTCTAAGATGAGAATTGGACTATTCAAAGGTCCAAGAACAAACATAAAATGAAGAATTGCAATGCCATCTCTGTGATTATCGAGGAAGAATCTCTAAACATCACTTCACTCACTGATTCAGAGGGAGAGAAGATGATGATGGTAAGAACAAGGTCCAACAAGGATTATCTGAGAGACTATGATTAACCAGGAGCATTCAAACGACCTAAACCAGCCAAGCAAAAGAGACTCAGTTTGATGAAGTCTTGTAGCATCCTTCAAGTGATCCAAGGTCTTGTTTTGATTCGACATCAAGGCCCAGTTAGCCAGCATCATAGTAGTAATGAAAAAATGGCAAGGTCCAAATTTGTATTGATTTCTAGGATTAATCTTGCTTTCCGAATAATGAATTTCCGCTCCCTATTAGAGACATCATGGTTGATAATATGTGTGGGCTTGAGAGAATTTCATTCATGGATGTGTTATTCAGAAACAACCAAATCAAAATACATCTAGATGACCAGAAGCATATAACTTTCAGAACACCCTTAGAGTATTTTGTTATATAGTAATGCCCTTTGGTCTGAGAAATGCTGGGACAACTTATCAGCACTCTATGAACACAATCTTTTGTGAGCATTTGCACAAGATAGTAGAATGCTATGTCGATGACCTCACAATTAAAGGTCGTCACAATCAGGACCGCATCAATGATTTGATAATGGTATTCGAAATTATGCGAAAACACTAGCTCAAGATGAATCCAACCAAATCTTCCTAGGGGTATCATCAGGTAAATTCTTGGGATTTATTGTAACATCCAAAGGAATACATGTGGACCCTTAAAAGGTAAAAGCCATCCAAGAAACGCCACCTTCGAGAAATCTTAAAGAACTCAGAGGCCTATAAGGATGATTGGCTTATATCTGTAGGTTTATAACCAACCTATCACGAAAATATTAACCATTTCAAAGATTAATAGAGAAAGGTGTCTCTTTCATTTGGGATGATGCTTGTCAAGAAGCCTTCAATGAGATCAAGGGTTATCTTATGAAGCCGTCGATTCTAATCGCACCAGTATCAGGCAAACATTTTCTGATTTATGTCAAGGCAATAGATAACTCTCTAGGAGAACTCCTCACCTAGAGGAATGATAGTGTTCAAGAACAATCAATTTACTACCTTAGTTGGATTATAATTGGTGTCAAACACTGTTATAATTGAAAAGGAATGTTTAGCATTAGTATTCACAATTCCGAAGCTGTGACACTACCTCACCGACCAATCCATCCATGTTACTTCAAGAATCTATTCTATATGGAAACTCATGAAGAAACATAGAACACTGAATTCTAGGCTAGCCAAATGGGCGATACTACTTTCACAATACGATATGATATTCATGTCACCGAAAGCAGTTAAAGGACAAGCAATGAATGGCTTTCTAACAGAGCATCCTATCCCTAGGTCTTCTAAGCTTTACGAAGACATTCCAAATAATGTTTTTGAGTCAAATGCTACTCCAGACCAAAAAATATGGCAACTTTACTTTGACAGTGCATCAAGGAGAAATTGTTATAGGATTGGGGGTAGTGTTAATTGATCCATATGGACATGTCCTTCCTCGGTCCTACACATTGACTAAACCATGCTACAACAATATGGCCAAGTATAATGCCCTTATAATTGGCCTACAACTCACTTAAGATATGGGCATTAAATACCTTGAAGCTCATTGTGATTCCAAGATGATTGTAAATCAGATCAAAGGGGAATATGAGGTCCGCCACAACAGCCTCATACCCTACCACAATGTAGTAATGAATCTTGCTCAGTCATTTGAAGGTTTCTACATTAGCTATGCATTTCGCCTCAAAAACACTTATGTGGATGCTTTGGCGTCCCTTGCAGCCATGCTAGTCTTGTCGCTTAAATCCACCAGTTGCATCACCGTGACTAGCCATCGACTATGTTCCTCTAAACAATCTCTTGAATCTAATGAAGCGTGTGTCATGCCAACTCACATTATAGATAATGATTAGCGTTTCCCAATCCTTGACTACGTTTTGCATGGAATACTACCTGACAGTCTAAAGCAAGCAATCTCTATTCAAAGAAGGGCATCACGACCCTTCTATAATTCTGCTACATTGATTTTATAACAACGATTATTTGACGGCATATTGCTCCGATGCTTATCACTAAGTGAAGCTCGAGTAGCACTCAAAGAAGCCCATGACGATACATGTGGAGGTCACCAATCAAGTCTTTAACTTCAAGATCAACTTCATTGCCTTAGATACAACTGGCTGACGATGATAAAAGATGCAGTAGCAAATGCTAAGCGATGTCATGCATGTCAAGTACACGCTGATTTTCTACACCAACCCCCAAAAGAGTTTTATCTGACCATCGCCTCATGGCCATTCGAAACATGGGGCAGGGACATTATTGGACTAATCAATCCATAATCCACCAATTCTGTGTCCCTAGATAGATTATTCATCGCAACGGCCCATAGTTTTTTAGTCGACCGTTCTTTAAATTTTGTAATAAGTTTAGAATTCAAGACATGACTTCTATGCCAAACAATCTAGCTGCTAGTTGTCTAGATGAAGCTTTTAACAAAACCATCATTAAACTTTTTGAAGAAGTACATCTCCTTCGACAAATGAGATTCGAATGAGAAGCTTGGAGAGTCTCTATGGACTTATCGAATGGCAGTCCGCACTCCTACTAGCTCTACACCTTTTTCCTTGGTCTACGGATGTAAAGTCATGATCCCTCTAGAAATTTAGATGTCGGCTCTGAGAATCGCCCTTGCTGAAAAGATGACGATAGAAGAGCATCATTAAAAGTATCTCCAAGAATTAGAGGTGCTAGACAAGCTGAGACTTCAAGTTCAACAACGAAATAAGATCTACCTGTCACGTATCTCGAGAGCCTTCAACAAAAGAGTCAAAGGATGATTTTTCGAAGAAGGTGACCTAGTCTTAGCCGTTCGTCAACCCATGGTCTTGGCACATAAGACTAATGGAAATTTTCAACCTCAATGGGAAGACTCATTTGTGATAGAGGCAGTCTACTCAAATGGAGCATATAGCCTAATTGACCAAAATGGCAACAAATTCATGGCGCTAACCAACGGGTAATTTCTCTCCATAAAGATTCTGGTCACGTTTAAGTTTCAACCTCTGATTACAAATATTAATCATCTTGATCTAAAAATCCAAAATCAAAACTCCAAATGAGTCATCAAGTTTACATCACACCTTGTTTGACTACAAATCTCTTATCACCGTCATGTTAACATTGTACCTCTGAACAGTTATTACTATAAATTATTTGGTACATTAACATTGCACCTCTGTTTAAATTTCTTAGTACTGTTATATTAATACTGTACATCTGAACAATACTAACTTTGCAAACTAGATATGTTATCATTACACCTCTATCAGTTTGATACTGTCGATTGGTTAACATTATTCATCTATCGACCTATCTTGTCGAATTTGGCCGATTAGCATTACACCTCTATCAATTCTCTCATGTCAAAAATTTATTAGTTAACATTATACTTTTATCGATTTCCTACCGTTAACATTGCACTTCTAAACGGTAGTCGTCCTTTAGACTCGTTTGAACTGACTGCTTAACAGTACACCTCTATTAATTATTTTATTTGACTAGTTAACATTACACCTCTGTCATACTGTCATGTTAACACTACACCTCACAATCATGCGAACTTGATCAAGCTTGTTATGTTAATACCACACCTCTACTAGTTTGATCTTGACGCCATTCTCTCCCTCGCAAAGATGTCGTTACAATATGTTTAACACTACACCTCTATCGAAGGAGATAAAAGTTCTTTTATTGACAAAAAAGAGCAAAGTTATTATAACAATTTCAAAGGGAAAATGGATAAAAGGCATGTATTTACATAATACACGCGACTATCTTAGAATCCCTAACTCCTTGAGCATCTTCTAGGCCTTCTCCCTCTAAATCTTAGGATCAGTGGGAGCAGCTTGGGCCCTAACAATTGCCAATCTCATTGTCTCGGTCTCCAATTCCATAACTCAGAGATCTCATTCTCTACTCAACTCAGCTGACTTGAGTTCAAGCTCCTCTTTCTGACATTGAGTTGCCTCCAGTCATGCCTGAGCTATCGCAATAGCCATTTTGGCTTTGCTAATGATAGCCTCTCTCTCTTGAATGATGATCTGAAGCTCTGCACTATTGCCATCAACTAATATAAGGGTGTCATTCAACTCTTGAACCTTCATCTTATTCTGCTTTATTTCTTTGCAGGCTGATTCTTCGACCTCATGATGTTTCACCGAGAGACGGTAAAATTCAAGCTTAGCGATGCCATCGATATCAGCAGAATGAAGCTATTGTAACTCTTGAAATTAGACTTCAACTCCATCAATCATCAACTTGAATACTCTAGTAGAGACAAGACATGCGACCGAAAACAAAAGATCAAGTTGATTCCTCAAAAAGAAAGGGTGCTAGTGGATAAGCATGTCTGCATATTGAAAGTGTATTCAACGCTCCGGCTAAAGTGCTTCATCAAACTCTTCGTTAGAATTTAGATCTCTATCTCAAACAAGTTATCGGCATCCGGAATGTGGGGAATCTCCACACGACTTGAAGGACTTGCTCTTGTAGAGACTACCAATGCATCCGTGGTGGCTGAAGAAGCATTTCGCAAGACTTGCACCCCTTTGTTGCTTGATAAAAGGTAGGGCTCTAGCATAACCAGCATACTAGAAACATCTACCATAGGCGAAACCAAAGGTATTAACCCGATAGATGAAATGTCAGTCCTCACAACCATAGCCGTAGTTATCAGCATATCCACAGGCATGACTTCAACGTTGGTTGACGTAACCTCTGGCTCATCAGAGATGGTTGCAACTATGGCCAAGTTTTCATCAAGATGAGGTTTAGGACTAGGCAGTGCTACACTATCTACCATTGTCGGGATTGATGAGCTCAATGTGTCATCATCTTTGTCAGAAGACTCGCGAGTAGCAAGTCTACGTCACACTACGGTGCCCAGCTGGTACTTCCTATCTTCATCATTCAGCAAACCTTCTGCCAGAAAGTCTTGAAGTCCAAGAGCTCTGCTCTTTAGGCCCTCTTTGGAAAGCTCCTTATACTTTCAAGTGATCAAATACAAGCCAGTCATGTTCACGTGAAAGTCAAAATGTGGACGCTTGCTATACCATTTATAGAATCCCAGTGTCATGTAACAATTAAGCATGTGGTGAGGAAGTGAGAATCGAGCTCCTGTAGCACCAGCAACAAAATGGTACCACGCGTAGGCTCCATCAATCAAACTCTCCGTGTGCAACAATCCTAGGTTCGGATTTTCAATGTTGAGCTGATCATAAATGAATTGATGAGCAAAATAACAAGGCAAGTAGGGTTCAATATAGTACTCAGTCTCATTGAGCCTAGTGATGAGGTGACCTAGTTGAATATTTATTAACTAGTTGAAACACCCACTAGGCAAATAGGTGAAACATTCACTACTCATACTATCTTCGAACTCGTCCCCTAGATTTATACCATCAATTGAGGGGAAATAACAATAAAGATGGTAATGATCTTTATTCTGAAGGAGTTTTCGTACCCCGACAAGGTATTTGAATATCTATTTTGAGTGCTCATATTTTTGAAGTAATGTGACGTTCACGCCATTAAGGGTAGCAGCCGACAATAGCGAAGAACAATGTAAAGTAAACCACATCACCAGATATGTGTATGGTAATTCCACACCAAGGCTACGAATCTCATTCATTGGACAATGATCCTCCTACTTTAGATATTCAGGGGCTAATTCTCTTAATCCATGATGGATACGAAAAACCATTGCTGGTAGAAGTGCAAGATTATACCCAGAAGCGATCACGATGGTTGGAAACAGTGCCTTGATGGAGATGTGATCCATAACGCAACTCATCAGCCAAATCAAGAAAAATCTTTTAAGCAACGCTAACTCAGATATTGGTTCTTTCACTTGGTGATGGAAACTTTCAAATTGGTCACATGCATGGAACCACACACTCGTCTAAAACAAAAGTGTGAAGTACTTGTCCGTTATTAAAGATGCTAGTCCCAATCCCAGTATTTGCAACTAGACGGATCAAATCCATATCTTCCTTCTTGCTTGCATTAGGAAATATGTATTCGGCCCAAGAAACGTGAGCAATGGTGGAATCATTTTCGGCTTGCAACAGTTCTCTTGTAGATGAGGAAATGACAAACCAATTCCCGGAACACCTCGATAACTTGAGCAATAGATGATTATGTTTTCAACTCTTCATTGATAGAAAATAATTCGTCATTCTCCATGGGAAAATGAGACATGTCGAACATCTCGTCTAAAATAATCCTGATCTCACCTGCCGGAGTGAAGAATGTATTGCTTTTAGTATTGTACAGTTCTATAATTCTGTACAATATGGGTGCATAAATATCAATGCCATACTTTGAAACTCGTACTGCAACGTAGAGCCCAATTCTTCATAACCTATCCACAAAGGTGTCAAGAGCAAAGTCCACCAAACGGGTCCATTGGGTATCTGTTGACTTAATCCAACCAAGGAACCTTGTATTCCCATCACGATATTGTGGTTTATTCTTAACAAGCTCATCCTCAATGATATTTGAGACAACAACCACTTCATTAACAGGAGCGTCCTCATTTACAAAACCTGGATGCAAGCCTATGATGTTAACCCTGGATGCAAGCCTATGATGTTAACTCCATAAAGCCCATCTTGATGAAAACCACCGTCATACTTTAAGTAGCACACCTTAATGATATCTTTCTTATTAGTGAGATTATAGCAAGGCACTGCAAGAGTATGAAGGAGACTCGGTGATCTCTCGCTAGTAAGCAGAAACAATTATCTCCTTAGGGACAGTACCAGTGCTCCCCTCCCCAATGGAAGAGAGAGTTGCCTCTAGGAGTGTTTTCTTTGAAGAGAAAATGTAGCTTTACTGATGCATCTTCATTGGGAATAGAAAATTTTGTATTAGTAATTATTTCCCGTAAAGTCTGATAATTGCCTGAACTGATGGCTGAGACCCTCGCTTTCTACTTCCTTCAAAGAATAGAGGGACATTCTCATCAAAGGCATATGCCACTTTAGGATAATTAGTTTCATCATGACCGTAGTGGTTGCAACGACCGAAAAGATCCCTCGAATATGCAACTACACATAATAACAAGCTACAAATGGATTAGAAGATGAAGATCGAACGAAATCAAGCCTTTACACTTAAGAGGTGAAGGTCACCATAGGTGAACCATGCTCATAAGTGAAGGTCTTCTCTATTAGCAAAGTGTTGATAGGATGAAGCGAAGTTCACAGTGAAAATAGCGAACTTCAGTAACATGGATCAAACTTCTAAACTTCATCTAAGGCGAGCCAAGCTTACGCAAAAGTCACCTAAGTTAAACTGGTAAACCTCGTCTAATCTAAATAGGCGAACCACGCTTAAGCGAAGGCCTTCTAGATTGCACTGACAAACATCACCCAAGCGAGGGTTGCTCAAATCGGAATAATGATCTCCACAAAAATAAAGTCCACTACTTAAGCCTAAAAGGCTAACAATAACGAGCTTCGTCAAAGAAAGCGAAGCTCGCCTTATCGAACGCCATTCATGGCTGCAAATGAAGCTTCATAACTAATGATAGAAGCTCATCAGAAAATGTAACACCCCAAAAATACATGAAAATTAGGCATGACTCGTCCATAAAAAGGAGAGTCGACCTGCTTAATTTTTTTGTACAATCCAATATGATCATACAATAATACTGAAGAGCAAAATAAAGCAACAGAAATATGTACCACACCCCAGAATCCTAAGACTGACAGCTAAGTCCATAGAAAACCAGAATAGCAGGAAACTAAAGAGAGCAACAATACATTACAAGTCTAATAATAATTACAATACACATTAATACATGTTTGATAAGTCAAAAGTACTACATTAGTAAACACGAATTAACTCCTACTATGATTTACATCAGAGCTAATCTTCTATGTTGCAGTTTGTAATCCCCTCGCCCTCACCAACTGTGTGACTTGCGAATGGATACAGAAACAATAAGGTTGAGCCTAAGGCGCAATTGACAGCCAAAAAAATCTTGGGTACAACATAAGGGGATGAATGAAAGGAAAAATCATTGATATTTGAACTTTAATAAAGGGATCTAAACATTAATTTACCATAATTATATCATGATCATTGATCGAAATGAAATAACATGCTAAATAATCAATGTCTATTATTCAAGATTCTAAACTCCCCAATCATGGGAGAATCAATAAACCATGCATGCCTTAATACACCCACTAGTAAGCATCCTCACATAGGGCATTGTCCCCTTCGGGACCCATTACTATTACTATCCACCAGGGAAGCTTACTTCATACAGGGTATAATCCATGAATATAAACTATCAATCATCAACAAAGAAAAGAATACTATCATTCTCAATAGTCGAATCATTGAAGAAAGTCGAATTGCTATGTTATAATCATTCAAAGAATATCAAAGGTATAAAACTAAAATAAACAACATTAGGATAGCAATGGTTAAGCAATCAACAAAGAGCCAACACATAAAGTGAATCAAATTGGAATATTATGAAAGTGATAAGATATACAATTTAGCATAGGAAAACTAACTTGCAGGAACTTCATGAAAATAATCAATTGAACTTTGAATGAAAGGTTACCTACCGTTTCTGCCGTGTTCCTCTAGACTGACGAACAAATCCAAGATTATTTATTCTATATACACATACATGTATCCATATGGGGTTCTAAACAATATGTCTTTTATTATATTTTTTAACTTATAACTTATATCATGGTATATGCTATACTCTAGATGGTTACATATGATACCTATAAATAGTACAGATGCACAAGTAGTGTACATGCAGCTGTCCGAGATGAATGGATGGTAAAGCAATCGACACCTAAAATGCATGAAACTAGTACCATACAACTCTAATATGAGTCTAATTTTGAAATATATAGAATTTACATCAATGCATAGTATATAGTGAGAGTTATGATCTAAAAAAAATTACACATATCAAGACTATAGCAGAATAAATAGAGATTGCTATCTGGAATGATTAATTCATTTTAGCTACTTAACATTATATAAATGAGCTTATATTTAACATACAAGTAATATTATAGATTATCTTCCATTCCCATGAGTTTCATCAAATTATCATTTTTATAATGCATGTTACATGCAAAATAACACAAGGGGGCAGACTAGAATTGCTGGTACATATGCAATCTATTGAAACTACGATTAGACTTATCAAATATTATCCAAATTAATTCAAACTTAAGCTAACAAAAGTATGATTGAGTCTATTTCTAGGAATAGAAAGAATTTCATACCTGCATGGTATATATTGAGAGTTATGCTTTCTACAATGCACATGACTTAGGAAAACTATTTCTGATACATGCATCGAGTTTGACCATTGTTTCAAAGTAATAAATGATCTTAGAATTAAATAAAAGAGAATCCAAATGAAAGCTACAGAAGTGTAGTTTCTAAAATAGGAAGAATATCTGCATTTGAATATACACAGAGAGATTTATGGTCTTCTTTTACTAGTAAGGTATCTTGCTAGAATTCCTGTATGAAATTATGTCATTTACTAGTAGGGGATCTTGCTGGAATTCCTGTATGAAATTATGTCACAAAAACCGATATGAAACCCATGTTTATACTAATTAAGATCAAGACAAACATTACTACATCGCATTAGGCTTGAAAACCATTAATTTTGTTATTTTCTATGTTCATAAATATAAAGATCACGTTTGTATCTCTAATCATTAACATGCAAGGCCAAACTTTGCATCAATGTAACATGCAACCACAATTCTTCACATGCAAGACCAAAAACCCAAATAAAATCCTATAATTTTAGTTTTAAATCCCTAATAACTACATCAAAAGGAGAATGTAAGATAGTATACCTAGGTTTGAGGATTTTCCCGACTTCCTCCTACAAAATTCTCTAACTTGCTTCTCTCTTACTTCTTTATTGCTTCGTTCTTGTTCTATTTCTAGGGCTTGAGAGATGATGCTTAAAATTTCTTATTTTTTGAAAACAAAAGAGGAAATGGGCTGGGTGTTGCTCGGTCAGAAGAGAGGGGAAGGAGTGAGAGTCTTGGGAAATATTCTATTGGAATGACCCATGTGGAGAGAAATCTTCAAATTTGATCAAAGTTGAGGGGTTTTATTCAAAATTCATCCACTAACTTGGTTGAACAAATTAAATAATTATGTTAATTAGAGAGTTTTAAAATAGGTAGTTAACAATTTGGGTTATCTCTAATCAAAGTTTAAAACATGGTTGGTTTAGGTTTACATGCTAGGTTTATATGCATACTATGACTTAGTTAACTCGATCATAAAATGAGAATTGGCTAAGTTAAAATCCTCATGCTAGAAGATTTTATGAAATATAAGGAAAGAAAAGAATTACTAATTCATGTACAGGTATCGGTAATGGTATTCGATCACTGGAAGAAAAAAAATTATGATGTTACATGCTTCCCCCTTTAGGATATTTTGTCCCCGAAATTTTACGTACCCTCATAATAAATACATATAAACTTTTCACATCTCAGATTCTGGTTCCCATGTTGCCTCTTCAACCCCAAAGTTGTTCTATAACACTTTAACTAGTAATATTGACTTGTTTCTCAGCTACTTATCCTTGAAGTTTAGCAGTCAAACTGGTCGTTCTTCGTAAGATAGATCCTCCCACAGGCGAAAGGCTTTGTGTAAAATGATATATCATGGGTCTGGTACATAATTCTTTAGATTAGGGACATGGAATATATTATGAACCTTCTCCAATCTTGGGGCAAGGTAGCCGGTATGCCACAGGTCCGATCCTCTCTAAAATTTTGAATGGCCCAAGGCATCTCGGATGGAGTTTGCATTTTTTACCACCTCTTGATATTCCTTTCATCGGTGTAGTCTTCTAAAACACATGATCACCAACCTGGAATTATACTTCCTTGTGTCGTTGATATGCATAGCTCTTTTGTCTACTTTGTGCTGTCTGCATATGTTGCCAAATAGTTTGGATCTTCTCTGTCATCTCTTGGATTATGTTAGGTCCGAGTAGTTGACAATAACCGGTTTTTCCAATCAGAAAGGGGATCTGCATCACCTCCCATATAAGGCTTCATATGGTGTCATACTAATGCTGGAATGAAAGATATTGTTATAGGCAAACTTTACTAGCGGCAAGGGTGTCGCCCAATTGCCTCTGAAATCTAAGGTCTCTGGATATCATGTCCCCAATATATAGTTTTGATGATAACAATTTATTCACTATGTGTATTATTGTGCACTAACAAATCAATATAGATATAAACATCAAAAAAGCTCAAGATATGTGAATAAAAGTGCAAGATGTGCTCAAGGCAACAAGAAGTAAAGAAGAAGTGCTTAAATATATACAATGTAAATTTTATATTTTCTTTACTTAGAATTATTGTACAAGTCTTGATCACTCATAACACATGCACACACATAGTGATTAGAACAATCTAACACATGCTTAGTGTGTCGTTAACAATAGAAATCCCCTATGTTAACCGTTAGAGTTTATAGTTAATTAATGATTCTCAAAATATTTCATTCATATTATTTTCAGCCCTTAGTAGTCGACTATTAAGACTAGTAGTCGACTACTAAAACCTTAGTCAAGAATATAAGTTTCTGTAATTTTATAGTGTAGTCGACTAAAAGTGATAGTAGTCGACTACTAAAGACTTATATAGATTTCCAGCTTTCTGTAAAATTACAGTGTAGTCCACTAAGTGTTATAGTCGACTACTAAGAGTCATTCTAGAATTTTAGATTTTCTATGTTTACAGAGTAGTCGACTAATGACCAAAGTAGTCGACTATTAAGAAAAATACTGACTTCATAGAGTCTATTTGAACTCAGAGTAGTCGACTACTAAGAGTTGTAGTCGACTACAGATATAGTTTTTCTAACATTTCAAGTTTGAATTTGTGACTGTTTATAGCCATTTTTATCCGTCTAATAGGGTTTAAAACATGTCTTTTCAAGGGCTATAAATAGGTTCTATGTTCAGAAATTGTCAACCATTATTCCTATCAATAAGCTTTAACATTTGTGCATTCTCAAGAGTTCTAAAATTCAGATTTTTGTCAAAGTGTTAAGAAAAGTGAATTCTGAAATAGCCTTTGATCTTCATCCCGTATACAAAGTATTAAGGCATTTTTTAGAGATTAAAAAGTTCCTAAAGCCACCGCTACACATCACTACGCATTCAAGGCTTATAAGAATTGTGTTCTTCCTTCAAGGAAAGTGTTCTCTTAGATGTGAGAGGTGTGATCTCTTGGTGAAGAGATTGTGTATAATTTGCATGGTCTTGCAAATCGGTCAGGTTTGTTTTTTTGATTTTGTAATAGTTTTTTAAAATCATAGTGGAACTCTCAAGCGGGGTTTGCTTGGGGACTGGATGTACATCGGGGAGGTGGATCCAGTATAAAAGCGCGTGTTTGTGATTGTGATTTTCTGTGATTTTTGCTACCTTACATGCAATTTATAATCTACTTTGCATAATTTTTAAAAGAACACTATTCACCCCCTAGTGTTTTTAGTGTGAATTAGATTAGATCCTACACTTGGGAACAGAGCAAGGTGAAGGATGGCATCATCAAGTACAATAAATACCTCACAATTCAAAGAGGGACATTCCACATAGCGACCACCTTTTTTTGACGACACAAACTACAACTATTAGAAGTGTCGAATGAAGATCTACCTCCAATCTCTTGGCTACGAACTATGGAAAATTGTAGAGATGAAATTTACAAATCCTACCACTCCTTACACCGAATGGACGGTTGTTCAAAGGAAAAATATAAATCTGAACTCTAAGGCGATGAATACACTGTTATGTGCTTTGGATAAGAACGAATTCAATCGAGTGTCTACCTCTACATCAGCACATCAAATTTGGTACACTCTTGAGGTAACACATGAAAGAACTAACAAAGTTAAAGAAACAAAAATTTTTGTTCTTGTTGATAGGTTTGAACTATTTAAGATGAAAGAGAATGAAACCATCACGGAGATGTTCACAAGGTTTACAGATATTACTAACTCCTTGATTGGACTTGGTAAAGAAGCAAACGATCTATGAACTCTCACCGTAGAAAATCTTATTGGAAAATTGATAGCATATGAAGTTCAACTTTAAGATAGAAAGAAGGATGATGAACTAACGAAGAAGAAGATACTTGCCTTCAGTGCATCCTCTGAATCTGATGAAGATGATGAGGATATTGCATTGATCACAAAGAAATTCAAATGATTTCTAAAGAAATGTAAGTTTAAATCTAATAAATTTAGAATACTAATGACTCATCTTTGTGTTTCAATTGTAATAAGTCAAGTCATATAAAAATAGATTATCCACTTCTCAAGTCCAAATCAAAGTCCATAAATTCTAACAATTCCAATAACTTCAAGAAGAAGAAGAAGAAGGCTATGGCGGTGACTTGAGATGATAGTGATGATTCATCCGCTTCCGACGAAGAAGAAGAAAGAGAAGAATCTGCCCACATGTGCTTCATGGCACAAGATAATGATGTAAATGATCCTTTAGACAATGAAAAACTATTAGATACTTTTAATGAACTTTATATTAAGTTTAAGGATTTAAATGATAATTATAAGATATTGAAAAATTAAAATAATAGATTGAATTTAGAATTAGTTTCCTCAAATTCTTCACAAATTAAAGAATTGAAAGAATTAAATGACAAATTATTTTCTAAAAATAGGTTATTAACTGAAAATAATGACCATCTTAAATCTGAATGTAACATTATGAAAAATAAAATTTTAGATTTAGATAAGAACATGGCTTCACTTAAATTTAAATATGAAGAGTTATTCTTAAATGTAAACAAGTTTAATAAAGGAAAAGAAGACTTGAATGATTTGTTATCTTTTCAAATGTCTTCTAGTCAAAAATTTGGTTTAGGATACGTTAATAAGAAGTATGAAAATATTTCTAGGACAAATCATGCATCATCTTCTATGAATACCAATGTTAAAAAATTTCATGCACCAATAACAAGGAATATACATGATAAAAATATTCATGCTTTATCTATATTCATTTGGGTACCTAAAAATGTTAGTATACTTGAAAGAAATACTTATATTTCAAATTTTAAGAAAAACATATTCAATTCCACTAATTATATTTATGTTAACAAAGGGAAACCAAATTCCAAGTGGACTTGATCTCCTAAGCGCTAATCCAATGGACCCAACATAAAAGGGTACCAATGCTTAAGTGTCTATTTTTTAGGTACCTCAAAAAGAAAAATGGATACTAGATAGTGGATGTTTCAAACACATGATCGGAAACCCTCAAATATTATCTTCAATTCAATACAAAAAGGGAGGAACAATTATAATTGGAGACAAAGACAAAGGTCAAGTAACAGGTATTGGAACAGTAGGTAACATTGACAAAACTCTAATAGATAATGATTTATTAGTAGATGATTTAAAATATAATCTTCTAAGTATAAGTCAACTATGTGATAAGAATTTTAAACTTATATTTGAAAAAGATTCATGTCTTATATATGATCATGATTTAACAAATATCTTGTTTAAAGGTTTTAGAAAGAAAGATATATATGTTCTATCCATGAATTTTTATTCAAATGATCATTGCTTATTTGCATCTTTAGATGATTCATTATTATGGCATAGAAGATGTGGACATATTAATTTGAAATATATTTCATGTATTTTTAAAAATAATTTGGTAAATGGTTTACCTAAAATTGTAAATAAGAAAAATCATTTTTGTGACGTATATAAATAAAAAAAATGCATAAATCTTCTTTCAAATCTAAAGGCGTTGTTTCTACAAGTAGATCATTAGAATTATTACATACGAATCTATTTGGTCCTTCTAGAATTGCATCTTTAAATAGAAGTAGATATGCATTTGTCATTGTTGATGATTATTCATGATATACATGAGTTATGTTTTTAAAACATAAAAATGATGCTTTTGATGAGTTTTCTACTATTATCACTATTAAAAGTGATCATGGTGGTGAATTTAAAAATAAATTATTTTCTAATTTTTGTAATAAAAATGGTATTTCACATGAATTTTATTTTCTTACACTCCATAACAAAATAGAGTTGTTGAAAGAAAAAAAATAAAACTTTACAAGAATGTGCTAGAACAATATTAATTAAGTCTAATCTACCAAAATATTTTTGGGCAGAAGCAATTAATACTACATGTTATGTTCAAAATAGAATTTTATTAAGACCTATTATAAGTAAAGCAAGTTTTGAATTATTTTACAACCGCATTCCTAAATTTTCATATTTAAAGTATTTGGATGTAAATGCTACATATTAAATACAAAAGAAAACATAGATAAGTTTGATTCTAAGTCAGATGAAGGTATTTTTGTAGGTTATTCTATTCATAGTAAAGCTTATGGAATTTTTAATAAAAAGACTTCTACAATAGAAGAATCAATGCATGTTTCTTTTAATGAATCTTATGTTGATACTAGTGATAATAATAATGATGATGATGATGATGTTAATGATCAACCATCTCCTATTATTATTAATGATTCTAATGATACTAATGTTTTACCTAAAGCATATTTAGAAGTTAGAAATCATCGACGTGATTTGATCATTGGTGATATTTCTCGTGGTGTTCAAACTAGATCACAATTGAATTTATTACACATGTTGCTTTTGTTTCTACAATAGAACTTAAAAATATTAAAGAAGTATGTAAAGATGATTTTTGGATAATTGCTATGCAAGAAGAACTCAACCAATTTACAAAAATAACGTTTGAGATCTTATGGTTGGACCTCAAAATAAGTCCATTATAGGAACCAAATAGATATTTTGAAATAAATTTGATGAATCTGGTCAAGTTATTAGAAACAAAGCTAGATTGGTTGCACAAGGTTATAATCAAGAAGAAGATATTGATTATGATGAAACCTATGCACCGGTTGCTCGTTTAGAATCTATAAGAATTTTACTTGCATTTGCATATTTTATGGATTTTAAACTATATCAAATGGATGTTAAAAGCGTATTTTTTAATGATTTTATTAAAGAAGAAGTTTTTGTAGAACAACCTCTCAGATTTGAACATGAATGTTTTCCAAACCATGTTTTCAAACATAAGAAAGCTTTATATGGTCTTAAACAAGCATATCGTGCTTTGTATGATAGACTAAAGAACTTTCTTTTGACTTCTAGATTTAAAATTAGGAAAGTTGATTCTAGACTATTTATTAATAAAATAAATAATGATATACTATTAATTCAAATATATATAGATGATATAATATTTGGTTCTACTAAAAATTATCTTTGTCAAGAGTTTGCTAAGATTATGTAGAATAAATTTGAAATGAGTCACATGGGTGAACTCAGATTCTTCCTTGGACTTCAAATCAAACAATTAAAGAAAGGAATTTTTATCAACCAAAGAAAATATGCTAAAGAATTATTCAAACGCTTAGGATTGGACAACACCACTAGCAAATCAACACCAATGAGTATAACTATATCACTTGACAAAGATGAAAATGGTAAGAATGTCGATCAAAAGCTTTATCGAGGTATGATTGGATCACTTCTTTACATTACAGCTAGTAGACCTGATATTATCTTTAGTGTTTGTTTATGTATAAGATTTCAATCTAATCCTAAAGAGTCACACCTTAAAGCAGTAAAAAGAATTTTTAGATATCTTAAAGATACTACGAATTTTGGTTTATTTTATCCAAAGAATAGCACATTTTATTTATTATCATATAGTGATGCTAATTTATCGGATGCAAATCCGATAGAAAAAGTACAAGTTGTACATGTTATTTTTTGGGACATTCACTTATATATTGGTTTTAAGTAAAAAGTAAAATTCAGTATCATTATCAACAACTGAAGCTGAATATATTGCTACAAGTTTTGCATGTGCTTAAGTTTTATGGATGAAACAAATATTATCTGATTATGACATAGTTTGTTCTACATCGTCCATAATGTGTACCATTAATTTATCTAAACATCCTATTCAACATTCACGTACAAAACATATTGACATTAGACATTATTTCTTACATGATCATGTGCTTAAAGGTGATATTTCTTACGTGATCATGTGCTTAAAGGTGATATTTCTTACGTGATCATGTGCTTAAAGGTGATATTTATATCTACTAATAAACAAATAGCTGATATATTAACAAAACACTTAAAAGAAGAAATTTATGTTAAATTAAGAAGGGAGTTAGGTATATATGTTCAATTGAAGGTATAAATTAATTTTTAAAATCATTACATATGCATACACATCCTTAATAGTCGACTAATTAGGTTAGTAGTCGACTACATGCACAAGCATTGTGTATATCACATTCTGTTGATTTCTTAATAGTCGACTAATAGGAGGAGTAGTCGACTAATCTATGTTCTACACAAATTTACAGAACTCTGTCAACTGCAGAGTAGTCGACTACATGACCGTATAGTCGACTACATACACTGGTAGTTTCACATTTATAGTTTTTTTAGTATATTAGATCCTTTACCCACCAAATCCAAAACCCAATTCCCGTTAAACTTAAGTAAAATTGATCTCAACCATTCATTTTTTAACCTGATGAATCATAGCCATACAACAAATTCTATTTAGATCAAATCTCAACCATACACTTGAAATTTTGATCTAATCTTGGCCATTGATTTGTAACTTAAGAAAACTATCCTAACTTTTTTACCCTCACATGTTTTCACTCTCCCAAAACCGCAAAAACACTTTCCCCTCTTTAGATCAACGTCATCCAGGTTAGGGCATCATCTTCTCCTTAATTTTCTTTTAAAATTTTCTCAAAATTCCTTGTTTTCTTGAGTCTGTCAGCATTAGTAGTCGACTACAACCAGTATTGGTCGACTAGTTCTTCTCCTAGGCAGTCTACAATTTGGTAAGTTTCCTCCACTTGATCTTTGCAAATTTCGTATTTGAATCATGTCTAGATCAAAAAGATCAAGGTCTGGTCTATCTAATATTGTTGAAGATTACTCAGTTTATCTAAAAGATCCTAGTTTGCTTGCTCAATTCAAATAATTTCAAACTTTCGAAATACTACCTAGTTGATTTGTTAAATTTGATGACTTTATCACTCACAATTTCAGTGATTATTTTAAAAATGTTGGACTATTAAATTTATTTTCTTTTAAAAATTAAAAACCCCATTATCCTCTTTTGGTCTAATTATTTTACATAAATATCACTAGACTTGAAATTGATAGACAATCCGACGTTCTTAACACTCTCGTTAAGGGTATTGAAATTAATCTAACTCCTAAAAAGCTTGGAAATTTTTTAATATCCCTTATCAAGGTGTTACTCTTAGTAGTATCAAAATGACTGATAAAAATTTACTTTCAAATCATATCTTCCTTTCTGGGCTTGGAAAACTACTGAATCACTCCAATAAACTTAGGCATATGCCTAGGTTTATCGCCCGAATTCTTGCCCATAATGTAAAACCCCAAAAGTTTAAATATTATGTAAAAAATAAAAATAAATATGTTCTATCATAAAAAATAATATATTTTGATGTTTGAATATGATAGAAATTAATTTGAGATCAATTCAAAGTATATTTGTGAATATATGAGTGCAAATGCACAAAACATGTACGAAGAGAAATCTGGAAAAATGACCAGTTAAGAGTTAATATGTTTTACACACTGATGTACTCTAAATCTAGAAAAACTCCAAAGATCAAAGTTGTAGGTCTCTTCAATAGCTTTCCAAAAAATCTTATATCACCTTATTCCGAGGTCGGATGAGAAAGTTACAATCACAATACCGAAGGTTAATTTCCTAGTCAGACTAGATTTCCTGGTTCGGGTCTAACGGCGTTATTCGGGTTTCATAATATATATATAATATATATATATTATATATTATAATATATTATATATATATATATATTTATATATATATATATATATATATTATTATATATATATGTTTTCATGAAAAATTATCATCTTTACTCAGAGTTTCTCAAACCTCCTAGCCAGCCTCTCTTCCTCTCTCTCAAAACCCTATCCCTAAAGTGAGTTTTTGGGAGATGTCGTGAGTGAACGCGAGGAAAAGTTCGGGATTTCCGTTGTTGGCGTGGGGTAATCACTTACTGTGGCTTTTCATAGGCTTGTACATTTCCAAAGGTAAGATCGCCTCTATCAAAACCTTTCCCTTGAATAAAAATCATGTTTTTAAGAGATTTATATGTTTAACTTTATGTTTAGCGTTTAAATCTAATGTTAAACATGTTACATTTGATGTTTATGATTAAATCTTATGTCAAGGACCATAAAACGAATCTAAAACTAAGATATTGACCTGATCATGATCATTAGGGTTTATTTTAATGAGTTAATTACAGTTTAATATGATTTATTTGCTTTAGATTGTCGAAATAAATAAGAACTAGGTTGTTTTGTATGTTAAACCCTAGATCTATGTGTTCATGTGATTCATCTTGTTTAAAACAACTCCTGGTTAAGTATACATAACAATGGAATCAATTTTTATTCATATAATATGCCAAAAACCCGAGTTTTTAAAGAAAGCACGAGAGAAGAACAAACTGTGTATTTTTTGGTCTGTTTAGTCGACTAAAGTTGCCATCAGTTGACTGATGGGAGTGTTGAATATCATATCTCCATGATAGTATTTTGATGATAACAATTTATACAATGTGTGCACTAACTTTTATATGCAGATTTCAATATCAGAATATGAACAAGTGCAAGGTGATTTTAAGGCATTATGAAGTGAAGAAAATGAAGAACATATGAGATAATGTATTTTACATTTTCTTTACTTAGAATTTTTGTAAAAGCCTTGATCACATACACGCACACACACAATATTAGAACACACTAACACAGGCTTAGTGTGTTGGTTAACTATAAAAATCCCCTATGTTAACCATTAAAATTATAGTTAAAACTTGAGTATAAAAATCTTTTATTTCATAATTTCTACTCTTAGTAGTCGACTAATTAGAATAGTTGTCGACTACTCGTGTATAAAACTTAAATATATGTTTCTTTTATTTTACAGTATAGTCAACTAATGTAGATTATAGTCGACTACTCAAGTGTTTGACAGAAACATAAGTTTCTGTTTTTTTTACAGTATAGTCAACTAATCTACATTATAGTCGACTACTGAAGGCAAATTTCATTTTAGAAGTCTTTGTCAAAATACAGTGTAGTCGACTAATGAGCATTGTAGTTGACTACTGAGAAATTTTCTGAATACACAGAGTCTGTTTGAACTCAGTGTAGTCGACTAATCTGTATTGTAGTCGACTACAGATACAATTTTTTTAGATTTCAAAGTTTGAATTTGTGTCTGTTTATTGTGTCTGTTTATAGCCGTTTTTAAACGTTTTTAAAGTTCAAAAAAATTTGTCTTTTCAAGGGCTATAAATAGGTTATCTGTTCAGAAAAAATGTAGAGACTCATATACCCATAAGCTTTGATCTTTGTGCATTTTTTCAAGTGAAAAATATTTAGATTTTGAGAAAAAGAAAAGTTTCTGAAATTGCCTCTGAACATCATTCAAATACTTATTGTTTAGGCAATTTACAGAAGTTAGAATCATTCCTAAGCCACTACTACACTACACTACAAATCAAGGCTTATAGGAATTGAAATTGTTGCTTCAAAAGTTCTCTCAAGTTGTGAGAGGTGTTAATCTCTTGGTTTAGAGATTGGTGTGCAAATTGGCAAGGTGTTTGTCAATTAGTGTTGCAATTTGCAAGGACTTGCAAATTGGTCAGGTTTGCTTTTTGATTTTGTAAGTTTATTCAAAATCATAGTGGAAACTCTCAAGCGGGATTTGCTTGGGGACTGGATGTACACCGGATTGGTAGAACCAGTATAAATCCTTGTGTTTGTGATTGTGAATTTCTGAGATTGCCATTTTTCTTTGCAATTTATAATCTACTTTGCATATATTTTAAAAGAACACTATTCACCCCTCTTCTAGTGTTCTAGTGTATCTATTTCAGATCCTACATTTGGTATCAGAGCAAGGTGAAAGATGGCATCGACAAATACTTCACAATTCAAAGAAGGTCACTCAACAAATCGTCCACCAATGTTCGATGGATTGAACTACAACTATTGGAAGTGCCGAATGAAGATTTACCTTCAATCAATTGGCTACGAACTTTGGAACGTCGTGGAAACGAAATATGAGAAGCCAACAACTCCATTTACAGAATGGACTACTTCCCAAAGAAATAATGCAAATTTGGATTCAAAAGCAATGAATGCATTATTTTGTGCACTTGACAAGAATGAGTTCAATAGGGTGTCAACGGCCACTTCTGCATACGATATTTGTCATACACTTGAGGTAACTCATGAAGGTACAAATAAAGTTAAAGAATCTAAAATTTCTGTTCTTGTGCACAGATTTGAATTGTTCAAGATGTAGGAAAATGAGACTATTGGAGAAATGTTCACAAGATACACCGACATCACAAATTCTCTTATTGGTCTTGGAAAAACATATACACAAGTGGAGATGATAAGAAAGATACTTCGATCACTTACTCCACAATGGGAAAAGAAAGTTACCGCTATTGAAGAAGCCAATGATTTGTCAACTCTTACGGTTAAAAATCTTATTGATAATCTTATGGCATATGAAGTTCAAATTGAAGATAGAAAGAATGATGAAGAAACAAAGAACAAGAAAGTTCTTGCATTCAATACTATTTCCGATAAAGAAGATTCAGATGATGATGATGAAGAAATGGGCATGTTTGCACGAAAATTTTGGAAATTTATAAAACGAGGTAATTTTAAATCTAAGAGTTCAATTTCAAATAACCCTCTTTGTTTTAAGTGTAATAAACCAGGTCATATGAAGAAAGATTGTCCAATGTTGAAGAATAAGCAAAAATCAAGTTATTTCAACAACTTCAACAACATTCAAAATAACACAAGAAAAGGAAAGCAATAACAGTCACTTGGGATGATAGTGATGAATCATCTTCAGATGAAGATATTGAAGAAAAGGAAAGTGCTCACATGTGTTTTATGGCACAAGATGAAGTAAATGACAATGAAGAGCTTTTAGATGCTTTCAATGAATTATATGAAACTTTTATGAGATTAAAGACATCACATAATTTTCTTAAAGATGAAAATAAAAGATTACTTGAAGAAATTTCTTATTTAAATTCTTCTACTTTTTCTAATTCTCAAGTAATTGAATTGAAAGAAGAAAATTATTCTTTGCTTAAAGAAAATGAATGTTTATCTAATGAGAATATTTATTTAAAATCAGAATGTAATGATTTAAAAATTCGCCATAATAATTTAGATAAAGATATTTTTTCTTTTAAATCAAGATATGAGGATATACGTTTGAATGTAAGCAAATTTAATGAAGGTAAAGAAAATCTTAATAACATTCTTTCTTTTCAAAGAAAATCACAAAAGACAAAAGGATTAGGTTTTCAAATTAATAAAAATAAATCAAAGAAAACAATTTTTGTAAAACCTTCTTATGATTTGTATGAATATAGAACTGAAAATTCGTGTAAAAAGAAATCAAAATTCTTTTCTATTTGGGTTCCAAAAGAATTATCTTCTTTACATAAGAATATTTATATTTCTGATTTTATTAAAAATATTTATTTATCACCGAACTATTTAGGCAAATCAAACTCTTCATGGGTTTGATTTCCTAAAGGCTAATTTAAAGGACCCAACATAGTATGGGTACCAAAATGTAAATGTTTATTATTTCAGGTACCCAAGAAAGATAGGTGAAATTTGGATAGTGGTTGCTCCAAACATATGACTGGAAACATACAATTGTTTTCATCTTTTCAAAACAAGGATGGTGGTACCGTTACTTTTGGAGATAACAACAAAGGAAAAGTCATCGGTATTGGATCTGTCGGTAATCCAAACAAACCTATCATTGATAATGTTTTATTAGTTGATGGTCATAAACATAATTTACTTAGTATTAGTCAACTTTGTGATAAAGGTTTTAAAATTGTTTTTGAAAAAGAATCATGCTTAATTTATAATATTGATTTAATAACTATTATTTTTAAAGGCCATAGAAAGAATAACATATATGATTTATCTATGAAAAATATTTCAAATGAACATTGTCTTATTGCATCATCTAATGATTCTATTTTATGGCATAAACTGTAGGCGTATAAAATTGCTTATAGGTCCCTTAGCATAGCTCGGCACAAACCGACGAACCAACGAGGCGACGAGGTTGACGAATCGCACGCAAGCAACGGAATACATCCATTCATGTGTGGAATCAAGCCAAGGGTTCGAAGAATCAACGAGTCATCCAAACAAGAGCGGACTCGGATGAATCACAAACGAATCAAGATCAGTTTCGGACTCGAACTCAGAAGTGAATTTACTGCCAAAACAGGAATCAGATTTACTGCCAAAACAGGAATCGGATTTACTGCCAAATCAGAGTCTAAGTCAACCGAAAAAACGGATACTAAGTCAACCGAAAAAACGGATACAACGGACGAAACGACGAAACAGAAACGCCTAAGGGGGGCTCGGCCAAAGCCGAGCCACCCATGGGTGGCTCGACCAAAGCCGAGCTACCCATAGGGCTGGCTCGGTGGCCGAGCCACCCGTGGGTGGCTCGCGCAAGACCGAGCCACCCATGGGTGGCTCGGCCCAAGTGCGCGCCACCTATGGGTGGCCGACGCAGATCTGTGCGCGGCACAGTTCAGAGAGCCTTATAAATAGGCTCCCCTTTGTTCATTTGAAGAGGTTGAACTTTGAAGAGCCGGAAACTCATGCCGAATCGAAGATTGAGCTCAGAGTTTGAAGACTTGAAGACTTGAAGATTCAGATCTGGTTCTCGGCGAGCGTCCACGTCACAAAAGGCAGGAGTTCGAGAGAGTAAAGATCAGATCTGAGATCTACACGAAATCACACTCCGGATCAAGCTTGGCCTTTGATCCGAGATTTGGACGATTATTTCCTTGGTGAACTAATCCTCCCGGCTATTATTTCCTTGGCGAAATAATACCCGTCGAATCATGTAGATCCAACCGGATCTAGATCGCGCGCGTGGTCCACGGATTAACCCCGGCGTCGCAAAGAACCCACAAAGCAGAAGACGCAAAACAGGATCTTCGCGATTCGTTCGACAAATAAGGAGAAAGTTGTAATTTTTTATTTCTTTTTATTTTGATTTTCGTTGTAACCGGATCTAAAAAGACCGGATCTTTGCTAATCGATAATCTATTACAAGAATTGCAATGGAAATCAATGATGAAGAAAGCAACGATTTTCACGCGAACAATCTGGGCGACCACAGTGGGAGCCAACGATCTCTGCTACCGAGATCGTCACGTCGCAGCGCGGATCTCATCCGGTCGAGAGGAGGTCGAGTTATGAATTCGACCAGGCCAAGTTCGAGGAGTACCTTTCGTCCTCGTCTGGATCTACCTCCCCCCGCAAGTCCAAGAAATTCTCCTCCAGGAGAAAAGCTCGTTGGTTTGAAGAAGTTCAGAACGCCAACGAAGCTCTCACCCCAGCTGACGCCAAAGTTGCGTCAGGTGAAGTTCCACCGACCTCCAACGAGGTCAAACCTATTCTTGTCAACGCTTCTACTATTGAGGGCGTTGTGACTCTCTCAAAGAGAGCCCGCCAGAGGCGACGTCAGCGCCTTGCGCGACAACTCGCTAAGGCGATGGAGTCTACGGACGGAGTCCGCTACAACGCGGATCTGACGAATAGGAGAGGCAAACAGCCTCAACAACTGAAGAATGGCGGTTCCTCCAAGCCGCCGACGAATGAATGGATCCGGGTCAAACGGAACCGTTCGACACTCGAAGAGCGGATTCACAAACGCCGCGCATTACTTGCACAAGCAAGAATCCTCGTGCAGAAGGCCGAGGAGTTGAAGAAAGGAAGAGTGGCCAAGAAGCCGCCATCAACCCGCCAAGTGTGGAGGCCGAAGCAGCCTTCAACCAAAGTTCAACCTCCGGTAAATCAACCAAAGTCCCCGGTAATCCCAATAGCTTCTCCGGGAGATCATGTAGAATCGTCCCAAAGGAAGAAGCCAGTCTTGGAGCGCCTCGGTCCGATTCCCGACGAGAGAGGCAAAGCTCCTGTCCAAGATCGTTTGGGCCCGATGAAAAAGTCCCGGACGACGCAGCATGCTGGGGGTCGCCGTCACCTCCAACATGAGAAAGAGACCAAGGCAGTCATGCGCACCAACTTGCGCATTGAAGTCCAGGAGCCCGCCGAGAACTCACGCCCAAAAAGGCATGTTTCGAGGCGCGTGACTTTCGAAAGCCCTAAGAAGGTAGTTCCCCCTCAGAAGGAAACATTATCATCCGATGACGATAGTGTTATACCTGAGAAGTCGTGCTAACACACGATAGGTTACTCCGATTGTCAAGTAGACGAGTTGTACTATCGTGCTGGGGGTACGAATAAAACCAGGAAAATGAGTCCCCAAGAACAGGAAACTCAGTGCCCCTGTTCCAAACTCATTCGGGCAGTATTATCTGAATGCAGCTGCATCAAGGCGGTCCCCGAACGAGTTTCGGTTTTCGAGAGACTCAGTACCGAAACCAAGGCCTAGGCGTTTCCGACGAAGAAGAACGGTGGTTGAAGAGGGAGAATTTCCGAGGGTCACCACCAACATGACCAGCAGAGGGACGTCGGCGCGAGACAATCTTGAATCAATTCTGAAAGAATCCCGGCCTAGAACCCGTCTACAGTCTGGAACTATCAAGCGGACAACCTATGGTAGGGTTCGAACAAGACTCCCTTCAGAAGATGAAGAATCTGATGCTGGCTCCGCGGTTGCATCAGACAATACAGTATCCAGCGAGGGACAACCCCGCGAGGCATTTATGATAAGTGCGGAGCAAGTGGCCAAAATGCTTGAAGACGCCTTAGCTAAGCAACAGGAAAGAAAACACAGGTGAAAGCTTGAAGATCAAAAACCTCGAGAGCAAAATCAACACATTGATCTCCGCTCAAGAGACGAAGAAAACAGGCATTCCCTGTCCATACCCAAGAGAGTGGGAATCGATCCCATATCCGGCGAAGTTCAACCTAATTAACTTCACGCCGTTTAATGGGATAGGTTCCCCCACTCAACATTTGATTTATTTCAAATCGCACCTGGGAGTTATCTCCGGCAATGAGCCTCTGATGGTGCGGTCATTCGTCGGCACTCTTCGCGGAGCCGCCTTCGATTAGTATCACCGCCTCAAGCCAGGTAGTGTGAATAGCTGGGACGACATGGAGACCAAGTTCCTCGCCAACTTTTTTGACGACGACACAGAGATATCCATCAGATCGTTGTTGGACGAGAAGCAGAAAGACGGAGAATTGGTGGACACCTTCGTCAAGAGGTTCCGGAATAAGGCGATGAACTGTCGGGACCCGATCACCGAGGAATTCATCCTCCAGACTTGCCACAACAACCTCGCCCTGGACGTGTTGGAAGCAATGGGGACAGCGCCGTCCAAGACATGGAAGGATCTGAAGGTCCGAGGAGAGCAGGCCGAGCGATTCATCAGAAGAAAGAAGGCGGAGAGAGGCCAACAGGCGAATAATGCTCCGCAGCAGAATTTCGTCCCACGGGGGAAAGGTAAGGCACATGCTAATGCAGTTGATGCTAATCAAACCTTTCAATTGCAACCTCAGCAACAACAACAGCGACAACAGCAATGAGCGCCACAACAATCGCAGTCACAATGGCAACAACGACCTCAGAAGCAGAAGTCTTCAGAGCCAATATTTCCCAAAGTGTACTCCTTCAAAGATGACGAAGTTCCCGGCATCTTTAAGTACCTGTTGGAGAATAACAAAATTCAGCTGCCAACGATTGTGGATCAAGAAGGGGCTAACAAAGTGACGGATCCGAGATATTGCGCATATCACAGAGTGGTCCATCACCCTACCAAGTCGTGCTACCACCTCAAGGAAAAGATCCAGACGCTAATTGATGTAGGCGTCATAACCCCGAAGCCGTCCAAGAATGTTGGAGCAAACGCGGTTTCAATCAGCTTTGGATCGGTGCCCACAACATGGTTCAAACCGGAGCGCATCACCAAAGTGGGAATGAAAACAGTAAACGACGACCCGCATGGACAGCGCCAAAAAGGACTTGTGCCACATACATTTCCAAACGGCGAAATCCTCTGGGTTCACCCCGACCTGATTGAAGATGAACAATGGGCCGGATCGTCATCCAAGAAGAAGTCCAAAGGGAAAGGAAAGTCTTGCTGCGGAGTCTCTGCTATCCCAGGAGAAGATGACGAAAGAATCATAGCTTTCTCGCTCTCTGAAGAAGAACAAGAAGTTTTTGCGACCTGAAGCAGAAATGAGTATCACTACAACTATCCACCACCTAGTGAGCAGGAGGTGAATAAACGGGGACCAGCCAAAACTCTTACGGAGATGGGGGTGATTACAGGTCCTACACCGGGAGCAGAGACTCGACAACAGCCAGTGAATAAATCGAAGGAAAAGAATCCCCAGGAGGTGCAAAATCCGAAGCAGTCTCGTTTCAGTCGTCCGATTGGAAGAGACAAACCGGAAAGCTCGAAAACTCCGCAAGTTTTCGATATAATGGCTCAACTAGCCAATATTCCAGCACGGATAACGTTGTATGAGTTGCTGCGGTTGTCCAAGGAAACCAGGGAGGCTTTGCAAGAAGCATTGGCCAATTCAGAGGTGTTTCTGAATCAAATCAAGCCGGTGCCTGAACAGCCAGAACCGCTAAGTCAACAGTGCAACATAGCGACTAAAAACCTTCCCTGCATTACTTTCACCAAAGAGGACATGCAGACGAAGAATTCGAACCACGATCGACCGCTATACTTCATCGGGTACATCGGCTCCAGCAAAGTCAACCGAATCCAAGTAGATCCGGGTTCTGCTGTGAGTATTATGCCGCTTCGCTTGATGCACTTCCTTGGTATTCCAGTTAGCAAGTTAGCATCCACAGGCACTGTTATCTATGGGTTCAATACCAGCGGGTCAAGACCTTTAGGTAAAATCCGGATAAAGTGTCAAATGGGAGATTTGAAGACAGAAGTCACATGTTATGTGATTGATGCTGAGACGTCGTATAACGTTATAATTCCCTCAACTCTCCATCAGTGTTTGAAATATGTCGACACTTATAATAGGGTTAGAACGGTGGTCGCGGATAAGCAACCATTTAAAGGGTATGAGAATTATTTCACTGATTCTCTCCTTTATGGTAACGAGTCCGATACGGAACCATCGGCCTAAGGCACGAACAGCGGAGGAGAAGCTGATACCGAAGCCGGATTTGATTACAATGGCGGTTATATTCTAAATGACATTGTACCCTTTGTAATCAACCTTGACGATGATCAAACAACAGAGGGCAGTTGTAACTGGCAACTTGCCACTAATGAAATAAATAATGATTTAGAGTACTCCCTGTCTCTTGATGATGTGATAACAGAATTGTATGATAATCCTGATTTGTATATGCCGCTTCGGTCGTCCTATGTAACAAAGGAACGCCTCCAGCATTCTTTCGGAACAACCATGGTCATCCCGAACAAAGTAAGAGGTGCTAAAGAAGTGATTTACGGTAAAGGAAAAAGCTCTCCGTTACCAGATCATTTCCTGAGTGAAGATGAAGATGATGACAAACCTGGTCGGCATTTATCTAAGTATAGTCCGGAAGTGCGCAAGCTCATGGAAAAGCAGGGATACGATTTCACGCTCAGAGAAGGTCTATACTTCGATCGAGGTCCTCGTAATCCAGCCAAAGCGGCATATGTACCAAAAGGGAAATCTGAGGATTATTATAAATATGGGCAAGGCTTAGGCTATGTTTCCTCGTCCGATGATGAATGTGGTTGGCAAATCATCGATCAAATTGCTAACAAAACTAAGAACGGATACTCTTCTGATTCTTCAGCTGGGAATTCCGACATAAGTCAACATGGCTACAGCTGATCCATCTACAATGGAGGACGACGATCAAATGCCAACATGGGAAGACCCGTGGGTTCATCATCTGAATATGCAGTATGGTGACAGGTTCGAACAGAAAGAACCCCCCACTGAGGATAAAATCATCCAAGTTAACATGGGCGACGAGGCCAACCCGAAGCCGATATTCATCAACAATAGCCTCCCCTTAAATGAGAAGGAGGAGTTAATTGCCCTCATCAGGGAGTATATTGACGTCTTCGCTTGGAACTACGAGGATATGCGAGGGCTCGACCCCAAAATGGCAATGCACCGCCTCGATATCAAACCGGATGCCAAACCTGTCAAGCAACAACAAAGACGGTTTCGTCCGCAGATAATGGAAGCCATCGAAGCAGAGGTTAAGAAATTAATTGAATCAGGATTTATCCAAGAGGAACAACATCCAGATTGGCTAGCCAAAATCGTTCCAGTCATGAAGAAGAACGGCAAAATCAGGATTTGCATCGACTTCAGGGACCTGAATACGGCATGTCCAAAAGATGATTTTCCTCTCCCAATCACGGATGTTATTATTGACAATACATGCGGATTTGAGAGAATGTCTTTTATGGATGGTTTTTCAGGATATAACCAAATCAAGATGCACCCAGATGACGAGAAGCATACAGCGTTCAGAACGCCCCTTGGTGTATTTTGTTACACGGTGATGCCATTCGGTCTAAAGAACACATGCGCCACATATCAGCGAGCAATGACTAAGATTTTCCAAGAACATCTCAGGAAAACAGTCGAGTGCTACGTTGATGATTTGGTTGTAAAAAGCCGCAACAAAGAAGATCACATCAAGGACTTGAAGACGATGTTCGATCTCATGCGAAGCCATCAATTGAAGATGAACCCTACTAAATCCTTCCTGGGAATGTCTAGCGGAAAATTCCTTGGATTCGTCGTCACTACTAAAGGTATACATATTGATCCTGACAAAGTGAAGGCGATACACGAACTGCAACCTCCTAGAAATCTAAGAGAGCTCCGAGGGTTGCAAGGGCGGCTAGCTTACATCCGGCGGTTCATCTCAAACCTTTTTGGGAAGTGACAACCATTTTCTAAGCTAAACAAGAAAGGGGTGTCATTCATTTGGGACGACGCCTGCCAAAAAGCATTCTAAGATATCAAAACGTATCTGGCGAATCCTCCTGTTCTCGTTGCACCGAAATCGGGTAAACCGTTCTTGATTTACATCAAGGCGATGAACCACTCGATAAGTGCTTTACTGGCACAAGACGACGATAACAGTCACGAACAGGCAGTTTATTACCTAAGTCGGACCTTGGTAGGCGCCGAGTCTCGATATCCGATGATCGAGAGAGAATGCCTCGCATTGGTATTCGCGATGCAAAAGATGCGGCATTACTTGGTTGGACAGACGATTTACGTCATTTCTAATGTTAATCCAGTACGGGTGTTTATGACGCAACCGGCCTCTATGAACTGGCGGTTAGCGAAATGGGCTCTTCTCTTGTCCCAATACGATTTGCACTTCAAACAACAGAAGTCGATCAAAGGAAAAGCGATTTGCGATCTTTTGGCGGCAAACCCGACCACAGATACGGCAGAAGTATATGATGACTTGTCGGATGAAACCCACGAGGTTAACACGACGTCGCACCAACAAGTATGGCAATTATATTTTGATGGTGCTTCGAGAGCAGTTAATAGGGTAATAACCCCAGGAGAAACATGTGATGCCTCGGTCTTATTCATTGACTAGTCCGTGCTCCAATAACATAGCCGAATACAACACGCTTCTCATTGGGCTCAGTTTCGCTAAGGAGCTGGGGGTCGAATATCTCGAAGCCTTTGGGGATTCTCAGCTGATAGTCAACCAAGTCCGTGGAGAGTATGAAGTCAGGAACCAGGACCTGATCCCGTACCACCAGGAAGCCATCAAAATGGCAGAATCTTTTGAAGAATTCTTCATTGAATACATCCTTCATCTTCAGAACGCTTATGCGGATGCACTAGCAGCATTAGCAGTATCACTTGCGCAGCCTCTCGAAACTGAGCTGTTAGTCACAGTAAGGACGCATCAGCTCTGCATACCCATATACGATATGGATATTGAAGAGGAAGACAATGGAAACATAAACGCCAAAGAGGTGAATTCAACTCAAATTGGGTCTGAGTCCCGAGATTGGCGTTTTTCCATCATTGACTACGTCCAGTATGGTATTTTGCCAGAGGATGTAAAAGAAAGAGAATCAATCCGCCGAAGAGCACCAAGATTCTTCTATAATACCGAGACCCATACGTTATACCGTAGAGGGTACGATGGTTTATTACTCCGATGCCTTTCGAACAAGGAAGCAGAAGAAGTTCTTAAGGAAGCGCACGAAGGAGAATGTGGTGCGCATCAACCCGGTCCCAAACTGTATGATCGCATCAGGAGAATGGGATATTTCTGGCCAACGATGGTTCGAGATGCAATCGAACACGCACGAGAATGCCACGCTTGTTAGATACATGCGAATTATATGCATCAACCGCCAGAGCAGTTGCACACGTCAACCACGTCTTGGCCGTTCGAGACATGGGGTATGGACATTGTCGGTCGTATTTTTCCCCCTTCAGTCAAAGGCGATCGATTCATCCTCGCAATCACAGATTATTTCTCAAAGTGGGCTGAAGCAATCCCGCTCAGAGAAGTAAAGACGAATAACGTCATTAATTTCATTAAGCATCATGTCATATACCGACATGGCGTGCCAAGAAGGATCATTCATGACAACGGTCCACAGTTCATAAGCAACGCCTTCATCAGGTTTTGTGACAAATTCAAGATTGAAGATGTTTCGTCGACAGCTTATTATCCCGCCGCAAACGGACTAGCTGAGGCTTTCAACAAGACGATCATTAAGATCCTGTCAAAGCTCGTGAAGACCAATAAACGAGACTGGGACGATAAACTCGGTGAAGCACTTTGGGCTTATCGCACCACCATACGCACACCTACAGGGGCCACACCATACTCGTTGGTATACGGATGTGAAGCTGTGCTGCCTTTAGAGATTCAAATCCCGTCACTTCGGATCGCTCTCGCAACTGAGATGACGACAGAAGAACACCATCAGAAACGTCTCGAAGAACTCGAGAGGTTGGATGAAAAACGCTTGGAGGCTCAACAACAAATCGAGTTATATCAAGCCAGAATATCCAGGGCTTTCAACAAAAGAGTCCGACAGAGAAGCTTCAAGGAAGGAGATCTGGTCCTCGCTGCTCGTCGACCGATAATCCTCAATTCCAAGTGGGAAGGACCATTTGTGATAGTCACAGTCTACTCAAACGGTGCATATCGCCTGATTACTCAAGAAGGCACCAGGCAATTAATGCCAATAAACGGGAAGTTCCTAAAAAAGTACTATCCCTAGTACATCCAGGATAACCTATTTACCGGGAAGTTCCTTGAAGAATATTACACTTAATATTCTAGAGGATAACCCAAAATCTTTTTCACCACCAAAATCCCTCACTAATCAATTTCAATTGACAGTGGGTCCACAAAAAAAATGTCTTTCTGACCCTCTTGACTCTTTCTGTGAACAAGAGGTCCACTTTCGTTTCGGAGTCCCCTTTCGATAAACGAAAGAACTCCCTTCTTCTTTTCTTTAGTTAAGCCCTCTCATGGCTATAACCGAAGTTGAAGTTTCACTTCGATAAACGAAGAACTTTTTTTTCAGTTTAGATAACCAATCCTATAAAAGGCAAGTTTATCTAGATTTTCCAGATTCTCGGAGTGGAGATCCCACTCCTAGTTTCTTCTGCACCGGAAATAGAATATAAAATTCTTCCTTTCCGGAATCAAGGAATAGAATATAAAATTCTTCCATCCTTGTTATTCGGGTTTGCCTTCACCCTAAAAGAAGACCGGGAAATAGAATATAAAATTCTTCCTTTCCCGCACTGATCTTTCCAAAATTTGTTAATTTAGAGTTCGATTCTAGGAAGTTTATCCCGAATCCTAAGCAGGGATATGTCTGCGCCTAACACGCGCTGCCGGTTTAGTCTTTTTCCGCACAAAAAGACACCAGAGTCTGATTCTGGGGTATTTTATCCTGAAACCTAAGCAAGGATAAGTCTGGTTGTTATTAATAACACCAGAATCCATGCCTTACACGCATGGGGAATTTCATCCTGAATCCTAAGAAAGGATATGCCGACGCCTAACACGCGTCGCCGGTTTAGTCTTTTACCGATTGAAAAAGACACCAGAGTTCGATTCTGGGGTATTTTATCCCGAAGCCTAAGTAGGGATAAGTCAGCGTCTAATACACGTTGCTGGGTAGCCTGTTCCCATAACAATGGTGAAGTCTATGTATTCGAAGTCATAGCCACAAGTCTCAGAGGATTCAATCTCTGAGCACAACGTTACATGCGGAACGGATTTAGATAATCTACATGCTAGCCCGACTCAAATGGTAATCGGTAAGAGCACGTCGAATCCGTTGAAGGCTGAGGATTTGCCAAAAATCCTAAGTCAACGTCTCATACACGTTGCTGTTTAGTCTTTTCATAGGAGAAAGACGAAGTCTACGTATTCAATATCGTAGCACTAAGAGCGTTAACTCTCTTAGCACAACGTCACATGCGGAACGGATTTAGACAATCCGCATGCTAGCCCGACTCAAACGGTAGTCGATAAAGGCTTATCAAACCCGTTGATGGCTGAGGGTTTGCCAAAAATCCTATAAATACGAAAGTCACTGACGCATCAGCTTCATTAGTTGGTCTCGTGACTTGAGCATCCAACGACATTCGAAACCCTGGAGTCAACGCCGGTCAACGCGTAACCCTAGGTCAACGCCAGTCAACGTGTTGCGATCAAAAAGCCAACGTACAACGTTCAAAACCCCTAGGTCAACACCGATCAACGCGTTGCGATCAAAAAGTCAACGTACGACGTTCGAAACCCTAGGGTCAACGCCGGTCAACGCGTAACCCTAGGTCAACACCGATCAATGCATTGCAACGAAAGAATCAATACTCCGAAAAGTATATGAGTATAAACTGCTTCTTAATACTCCGAAAAGTATACGAGTATAAACTGCTTCTTATTACTCCGAAAAGTATACGAGTATAAACTGCATCTTATTACTCCAATAAGGTATATGAGTATAAACTATTCCCTATTTTTGGTTGAGAAGTTCCTAGAGAATATTTTTTCTAAATATTCTTAAGGATAACTCAGCAACACTACGCCGGACAACGCGTCGAAAATAAAGACTCAACGCCAACAATCGATGGTCAGCTAAAGATTAGAAAATCAGGAATTGACTTCAAGTTTAAAATTCTGACAACGGTCAGATAATAAATGCAACACCGAAATCCTTACAGACATTCGACAAAGCACCGAATAGCCTGGAGGATTGAAGGAATCAAGAACAGAAGCTATTCCAAAGTCCCGTTACACCGATTGAAGGGTGGGACAATCATATCCAAAGTATTCCAGACTCTTCTATAAAAGAACGAGGCTGAAATACTTTGGAGGGGGTATCTGTAGGCGTATAAAATTACTTATAGGTCCCTTTGACGAATCGCACGCAAGCAACGGAATACATCCATTCATGTGTGGAATCAAGCCAAGGGTTCGAAGAATCAACGAGTCATCCAAACAAGAGCGGACTCGGATGAATCACAACCGAATCAAGATCAATTTCGGACTCGAACTCAGAAGTGGATTTACTGCCAAAACAGGAATCGGATTTACTGCCAAAACAGGAATCGGATTTACTGCCAAATCAGAGTCTAAGTCAACCGAAAAAACGAATACAACGGACGAAACGACGAAACAGAAACGCCTAAGGGGGGCTCGGTCAAAGCCGAGCCACCCATGGGTGGCTCGGCCCAGTGCCGGCCACCCATGGGTGGCCGACCCAGATCTGTGCGCGGGCACAGTTCAGAGAGCCTATAAATAGGCTCCCCTTTGTTCATTTGAAGAGGTTGGAACTTTGAGAGCTGAAACTCTGCCGAATCGAAGATTGAGCTCAGAGTTTTGAAGACTTGAAGATTCAGATCTGGTTCTCGGCGAGCGTCCACGTCACAAAAGGCAGGAGTTCGAGAGAGGTAAAGATCAGATCTGAGATCTACACGAAATCACACTCCGGATCAAAGCTTGGCCTTTGATCCCGAGATTTGGACGATTATTTCCTTGGTGAACTAATCCTCCCCGGCTATTATTTCCTTGGCGAAATAATACTCGTCGAATCGTGTAGATCCGACCGGATCTAGATCGCGCGGTGGTCCACGGATTAACCCCGGCGTCGGCAAAGAACCCACACAAGCAAGAGACCGCAAAACAGGATCTTGCGATTCGTTCGACAAATAAGGAGAAAGTTGTGATTTTTTATTTCTTTTTTATTTTGATTTTCGTTGTAACCGGATCTAAAAAAAGACCGGATCTTTGTAATCGATAAACTATTACAAGAATTTGCAATGGAATCAATGATGAAGAAAGCAACGATTTTCACCGCGAACATAAACGCTTTGGACATGTTAACTTTAAACACATGTCTAAGATTTCTAAAAATGATTCAGTAAATGGTTTACCTAAGATGTCTTTTAAAAATAATTTTTGTGATGCATGTCAACAAGGAAAAATGCACAAATCTTCTTTCAAATCTAAAAATGTAATATCTACAAATAGACCATTAGAATTAATTCATATAGATCTTTTTGGTCCATCTAGAGTAGCATCTTTAAATGGAAGTAGATATGCATTTGTTCTTGTTGATGATTATTCTAGATTCACATGGGTAATTTTTCTCAAACATAAAAATGATGCTTTTAATGAGTTTTCTATATTTTGCAAAAGAATTCAAAATCAAAAATCTACTTCTATTATTTCTATACGTAGTGATCATGGAGGTGAATTTGAAAATGAATTATTTACAAATTTTTGTGATAAACATGGTATATCATATACTTTTTCTTTTCCTCGTGCTGCTTCACAAAATAGAGTTGTAGAAAGGAAAAATAGAACTTTACAAGAATGTGCTAGAACTATGTTGTGAGATAGTAATTTACTAAAATATTTTTGGGCAGAAGCTGTATCAACAGCTTGTTATGTATTAAATAGAGTTTTATTAAGACCTATTTTAAAGAAAACCTCTTATGAATTGTTTTATAACAAGATTCCTAAAGTATCTTACTTTAAAGTTTTTGGTTGTAAATGTTTTATTTTAAACACAAAGGATAACTTAGATAAATTTGATTCTAAATCTGATGAAGGAATTTTTGTTGGATATTCTAATCACAGTAAAGCATATAGATTATATAACAAAAGAATATTAGTTATTGAAGAATCTTTACATGTTTCTTTTGATGAAAATTTTTCAAAATCACCTATTATATTAAATAACGATGATGATATAATTGATACTATACATGATACTCCTATTATAGATATTACAAAAGATGATAATTTACAAAATTATTTACCTAAAGATTTTGTAGAAGTTAAAAATCATCCACATGATTTAGTTATTGGAAATATTTCTGATAAAGTAACTACTAGATCTCATTTTAATTTGATTACACATACTGCTTTTATTTTAACTATTGAACCTAAAAATATAAAAGAAGCACTTCTTGATGATTCATGGATAATTGCTATGCAAGATGAACTTAATAAACCCAATACCCAATACCCGTTTCAGTTAAGTAAAACTCATCTCAACCATAGATTTTTAACTCTATCAATCCTAGCCACATATCTAAGATCAAATCTTAACCCTACATTTATTTTACTATCAAATCTGAACCATTCAATGTAATTTCTTTTAAAAGATAATGTAAAAACCTAAAAACTACCCACTAACCCATCTAAAAAACCGACCCTCTTCTTCTTCCCTTCGGAACTCACGATTCCAGGTTAAGGCACTTTCTTTCTTCCTAAATTTTCATCAAGATATTCATTTTTTCTCTGAAATCTGTCAAGCTGTCAAGTTCAGTAGTCGACTACTCCCAGTTCTAGTCGACTAATCTAGGGTTTCAACTGTTTGGGGTATATTTCTAAACTTGATCTTTGAATCTTTTGTTATTTATCTGTTTCATCATGTCTAGATCTAAGAAAGCTAAGCAAACCCATACCTCTGTCAATGATGAAATCATCATTTATTTAAAAAGTCCTGATTTATTAGAAGAATTTAACAAAATATCATCTTTTGAAGTTCTTCCAGGACGATTTGTGAAATTTGATGATTTTATTCCTTGGAATTTTGGGTCATATTTTGAAAATGTGGGATTGCTTGAATTATTCTCTACTGAAAATAGAAAACCCACATATCCATTTCTTGTGCAACTGTTCTATACTAATATAGAACGTGTGGGAACTATAGGTGGTTCTGAAAAACTTAAGACTCTTGTTAAAGGAATAGAGATCGACTTAACTACAAAGTCAATTGGAAAAATCTTCAATATTCCTTATCAATGAGTTTCTCTTAGGTCAGTCAGGATGAATGATTCTGATCTTTTATCTAATCATATATTTCTTCCTGGATATGGCAAACCTTTAAATAACTCAAACAAACTTCGTCCAATTCCTAGGTTCATTGCACGAATCCTAGCTTATAACCTATTTCCAAAAACTGGGAGTTTTCATTTCATTTCCCTAGATTTAGCAAAAACTCTATATGCTATAATGGGAAATATCCAAGTTAATTGGGCTGAAGTTTACTTTGATAATCTTCTGACAATACCAAGAGGATTTCTTCCTTATGGTGCCTTTTTAACAAAAATCTTTGACAAATTTCATGTGGATCTCCAATCTGAAAATTCTGTTGTCCGTTCCATTGAATTCTTTGATTCCAATGCCCTAACTAGGATGAAGTTGACAAATTTTGAAATTCAAGAACAAAATCCTCAAAATAAACCTCATCAAGAAGAAATTACACAAGATATTCCATAATCTTCAACTCAAGCAGGAGCTTCTTCTAGTCAACCACCACCATTTCCTACAGAACCCTCATGCTTTTCAGACGTGCAATACAACACTTTAAGTGCACGTATTTTTGAACTTGAAACTGATCAAAGAGCTCTATATTCTCAGAATTCATATATCATTAGTAATCAAGAAGAGCTAATCAAGAAGTTTGAAGACTTGGACACAAAGCTTAATGCATATTTTTAAGGACAGCAACCTCCTCCAGCACCTTAGGATGTTTTTATGTTAAGTTTCAAAACAATTACGTTAATTTGTTTAAGTATCAAAAACTTTGTAGTTGTTGTTCGCGGTGAAAATTGTCTTCATTGAATTCATTGTGCTCTCTGGATAACAACTTTTTGAGTTACAAAAGATCCGGTCTTTTTTAGATCCGGTTACAACGAAATCAAAGAAAAAAAATTAAAAATTACAACTTTCTCCTTTTGAACAAATCGCGAGCTCCTGTTTTGCGGTCGCTCGCTTTGTGTGGGTTCTTTGCCGACGCCGGGGTTAATCCGTGGACCACCGCGCGATCTAGATCCGGTCGGATCTACACGATTCGACGGGTATTATTCCGCGAAGAATAATAGCCGGGGAGGATTAGTTCACCAAGGAAATAATCGTCCAAATCTCGGGATCAAAGGCCAAGCTTTGATCCGGAGTGTGATTTCGTGTAGATCTCAGATCTGATCTTTACCTCTCTCGAAATCCTGCCTTTTGTGACGTGGACGCTCGCCGAGAGTCAGATCTGAATCTTCAAGTCCTCAAGTCTTCAAAACTCCAAGCTCGATCTTCAATTCGGCAGAGTTTCGGCTCTCAAAGTTCCAACCTTTTCAAATGAAACAAGGGGGGCCTATTTATAGGCTCCCTTTACTATGCCCGGGCACAGATCTGGCCGGCCACCTCAGGGTGGCTCGGCTTTGGCCGAGCCCCCCCTTGGTGTTGGGTTCCGTCATGTTTTCGTCTTTCGGTTCTTGTTTTGTCCGTGATTTGGTTGATTCAGACTCAAATTCGTTGATCTGATTTGGCAGTAAGTCGGATTCCTGATTTGGCAGTAAATCCACTTCTGAGTTTGAGTCCAAAACCGATCTTGATTCGGTCATGATTCGTCTGAGTCCACTCTTGTTTGGATGACTCGTTGACTCCCCGAACCGTTGGCTTGATTCCGTACGTCTTTTATAGAAGAGTCTGGAATACTTTGGATATGATTGTCCCAACCTTCAGTCGGCGTAATGGGACTTTGGAATGGCTTCTGTTCTTGATTCCTTCAATCTTCCAGGCTATTCGGTGCTTTGTCGAATGTCTGTAAGGTTTTCGGTGCTGCATTTATTGTCTGACCGTTGTCGGAATTTTAAACTTGAAGTCGATTCCTGATTTTCTAATCTTTAGCTGACCATCGATTGTTGGCGTTGAGTTTTTATTTGCGACGCGTTGTCCGGCGTAGTGTTGTTGAGTTATCCTTAAGAATATTTATAAAAAATATTCCCCAGGAACTTCTCAACCATAAATAGGGAATAGTTGATACTCATATATCTTATTGGAGTAATTTCTGTGCCCAAATGAACTGAACCGGCTTGATAATGAGCCAAAAAAGGCAGTAATTCGGCTTAAAAAATTTCCTGATCCTTCCGAATATGTGGGAGAGGCAAGAATAAACCAAGGACTGAACCCTCGGTCGATTTGAAGTCGTTTCGATGCTCGATTCAGCTTCAATTTGAATTCTGGTTCAAACCAGGTCTGGTCCGGTTCAACTTGGTCTGGTCCGGTTCAACTGGGCTTGGTTCAACATTATAAAAGAGGGTTTTTCCTCTTCATTAGGGCTGGCCCCCCTCTCTCCCTTTCTTTCATTTTTCTCTTCCCTCGAGCGTCCGTTTTCCCTCAAAACTTCATATTTGCATTAGATCTAGTCTTCCTTTGGATCTTTGACTGAGAAATCCCTCAAAACTTCCATATTTAGAATTTCTCTCAGGCCCCTCGAGCGCGTGGTCTGACCTCGAGCACGTGGTGAAAGTTTCCTAAAAGGTCTCATCTTCGTTGGATCTCGAGCCTTTCTTCAGGTAAATCTTCCACAATTTCATGCTCAATTTAATTCATGCATTTGAGGGTGTGATTTGATGCCTCGAGCTAATCTTTCAGGGGGGTAAAAATGCAATTTTGAAGGGTTTTTATGCAAAAATTTAGGGCTGAAATTATTTTTTAAATCTAACCCTTTGAGTTATTTTGCAGGCCGTCATGTCTCGCGCTTCGAGAGGTCGTTCCCCTGCCATGTCGGTTGATGGCGCGCCTCCCTCTTATGCTGGTGAGCTATTTTTTTGGAAATTTACAAATTAGTCCATTTTTTTCTTGGAAATTTGCAAATTGGTCATTTTCACCCCATTTTGTTCTCCTTGGCGAGGCAATCGGGAAGAGCCTTGATTCTCCTTGGCGAGGATCGACGCTTTAAAGATATGTTTTGCTTGGTCAAAACCATATCTCAAAATCAATAAAGGGGGCATTTTGACGCTGCATTGTGCCTTATAAGGCATGGATATATAGTCGATATACCCTATCTTATAAGTACATAATGTGGCCAAATCATCTTACCCTTTATAAGGCAGTGACTCCATCTTACCCATTCGTAGGATGAGTTTAACTTCCTTTTATGATTGAGACTAACAACTGTTTAAATTTTTGCTTCCAGTGGAATATCCTTCTGGGGCGTTCTCATCTCACGCAGTGTACGGGCGTCGTGGCGAGTACTATTCGACTTCCGACGATTTTTCCCCTATCCCACTCACTCCTTGGTTTGCTTCGGGCACGTCGACAGAGGTTGCCCAAGTGGTGAAGGAAGGTGGATATCGAGCTCTTCGCCAGTTGATTACAGATGCGCCCCTCGTGAAGGATGCCAGTTCGATTCAGCCTCTCAGGAAGACCGACTTTTTATTTGGCGACTCTGCCAGAGATCCGGATGCCGTTTTTATTGATGCTGAGCAGTGGCTTCATAAGACTGGCAGTGGTTTCATATATTTGCCGAAGATTCCTCGGCATCGTTCGTTGACTGAGCTCCGGCGTCAGGCTGTGACACGGGAGATGTCGTGGCGCTTGACGGAGGAGCATGAGAGCGTTCACTGCGGCTACATCACTCATCAGGCAGCTCCTGGTTCGAGCAGGAGTCACATCACTGGATTGCATCCTGGAGTATTGGGGTTAGATGCACCGCCACGTAATGAGCTTCTTGCCGCTGCTTCTACTTTGAAGAATCGCCTCGCTGCTTTAGGACGGGAGATGCCTTCGACACGCCACAGGTTTTATGGTTGGGTCCATTCTTTGGACAAGCTTTGGTGGACTCGCATGACGAAGTACGTTTTTAGCCGATGGAGCGAGGAGTTGCACGCTTGTGGTCTGTACGCAGCCGTTCGTGCCACTATGTATGGTTTGCCCGTTAGCACGAAGCATTTCTTTGCTTTGTGTGAGCTCTACAACCCGGATTCGAACACTTTTCTGACACGGCAAGGGGAGTTGGGCTTGGCCCTCCATGAGATGCACAGGATTTCTGGTTTGCCCATGGGACAAATGCTATATCAGGAATATTTTCCCTCCAACCAAGAATTGAATCAGCTGAAGGATCGAATGCCCGACCGCTACGAGACTTTATGGGACCTCACATGTCACTATCATATCGCTTTGGCGCAGTCTGAACCCTTAGCGAAGAGGGCTAAATCCCATGTGAGCCAGAAACAGTTTGCGTCGTATCTGTTCAAGAATATGGAGAGCAATTCTGGCGAGGCTATTTGTGAGCTGGCTCCACTCACTCCTTCAGGGGTGAACAATCTACTGAAGAAGGTTGATGCTCATTCTTATACCACTAGCAGTCCTGAGAGTGGTTTTCCTACAGGGACCAAGTTCAAATCATTCTTGTGGCATGCGACCACGCCGATTCGACCGATGACCCTTCTGTTCGCGTGGAAAACTGTTACCTTTTTCATTGATATGATTGTCATCTTGGGTTACAAAGATCCGGTCTTTTATAGATCCGGTTACAACTAAATCAAAGAAAAAAATAAAAATTACAACTTTCCTCTTGTGAACAAATCGCAAGCTCCTGTTTTGCGGTTGCTTGCTTGTGTGGGTTCTTTGCCAACGCCGGGGTTAATCCGTGGACCACCGCGCGATCTAGATCCGGTCGGATCTACACAATTATGCGGGTATTATTCCACGAAGGGAATAATAGCCGGGAGGGATTAATCCACCAAGGGAATAATCGCTCAGATCTCGAGATCTAAGACCAAGCTTAGATCTGGAGTGTAGTCTCGTGTAGATCTCAGATCTGTTCTTTCTTCCTCTCGAGATCCTGCCTTTTCTGACGTGGATGGTCGCCGAGGATCAGATCCGAATGTGCAAGTCTTCTGGTCTTCAAAGCTCCGAGTTCACTCTTCAATCCGGCAGAGTTTCGGCTCTTGAAAGTTCGACCTCCGAAAATGAACATCTCTAGGCCTATTTCGATTGCAGAGATAGAGGCTGAGGAGGCTTCTCAGGCTGATTCCCGTATGATTTGGGAAAATGCTCGATCACAAAGGGCACGGCACAAGACCCGTCGGATTGACGAAGAGGGAAAGAAGATCNCCCTTTATCTTCCAGAATTATTAAGCCTGACAATGGTTTGATGTTTCAGGGACCACAGCTGACCAAGATGAAGAGTTCCGTCCTTCTCCCCAGGCGAGACCTTCGATTGTTGCCCCTGCCGCTAGGCGGAAGAGATTAGCCCGCAAGCCGCGTGTAGTTTCACGAGCATCGGATATGGATTTGGCCGGCGATGATCCTGCTAGTGATGGAGGTAACATCTACCTTATAGACTAGCCTCTTGATCATTCAGAACTTTGACTCACGCTTTTCCATTTCTATATAGGAGAGCGTGCCGTTTTCCACGATTCTACTTCTTCTGGTGAGCCCGACTCACCGTACCAGGTAGAAAGGCCTGCAGAAGCTGGTGACATTAGGGAGACCGTCGATGTAGGACCCGGTTCGATGAATTCAGGTACATCTACCATTAACAATACACAAAGGAGTTGAATGATTTGGGATTTGTGCATTCCCTAATTGTCTCTATACTTCTTGCTCTTTTAGATAATTCGCAGGAGGCAAATGTGGACTTTGGGAATAGAGAGGCTGACGCACCCATAAGTGGTAACTCATTTCTATTGGTCGTAGTCTCTTTATTCTCCTTTTGTACTTATATTCTCTCGTGTCAGATTTCTCGATTGATGATTTTGACGGGGAAGGCTTGCTCGTAGACACTCCTATGCTCCACTTCATGTATGGTTCTCCTCAAATTGATGACCAATTGCCTGGAGATGTATTTCCTGAGTCTACGCTCCCTAAGAATCCTGAGGATGGTTTTTCTGAAGGTACGTAACTCTTCTCAAGTTAATTATGGGACTAGCCAATTTTTGACTAATGCAACTATAATGTGATGCATCTGAAAATTCTATTTTGTATTTGACAGGAGCTTTTGTCGAGACTGATCCTGTTGAGCCGGCTGTGGGACCAACTACACCAGTTGATACACCCCCAGCTGTTACACCTCCACCACCCCTAGTGATTCAAGGGGAAGAAGGTATAACTTGAGCAACTGAGGAATGTCATTCATTTCTTCATCAAGGCTTTTGACGGATTTCTCCTTTTTGTGTAGGGCTTTCTTCTCGGCTTCACGTCCTTGTGAAGGAGTTATTATCAGACAGCGACCCAGAGAAGATTCTCATCAGTATAGAGATCCGTTCCTTCTTCTCCTTTGTGAATGCTATGATTGTCAAGCTCTTCAACGGTGGACTTTCCCTTCACCAGTTCAAGCCATTCCTTGATCTTAAGATAAACTCCATAAGGGATGCAGGGTATCCAGATCTGGCGAAGTCTATTGTTGATGATCTTGACTGCCTAGAGCGTGAGCTTCAGATGTTTCGTGAGCTCCGGGATGCAGGTGCCTCTTCATTCATTGCTGCCGAGTTTGATACTCGCTTACAGACATGGCGCGATACTCGGCTTTTTGCTGAGCTCGAGATTCAGATGCAACGGGATCGAGTGGACCGAGTTGAGGCCCACCTTGCTGCTAGATCATATTCATTCACTGAGCTTGACTCTTCTATTACCTCTTGTGAGACCCAGATAGACCAGCTCCGAAGAGAACTCCGTGAGAAAGAGGAGACTTTGAGTATTCTTCAGATGACGAAGATACAGGATCAGCAAGCCCACACTGCTTTATCTGAGGAGTTGAAATCTTTGAAGCAGAAGCTGACTGAGACGGAGGAGGTTGCTGCGAAGACTTTAGCTACCAACGAGGAGTCCATCAGAGCTGAGCTGAGGCAAGCTTATGATGAGAAGCTTTCTAAGCTTAACCAGCAGATTTTTGGCCATGTTTTTGATGTATGATTTCATTTGCTTAATGTCTTGACTCTTGATCCTTTTAGTGAAACTGGTTTTTGTCTTTATCTTTATTATAATTCCTCATTCCGTTTGAAATGATTGACCATAATACTTTTTGGATTTTTGGCAAACCCTCAGCCATCAACGAATTTGATTAGCCTTTACCGACTACCGTTTGAGTCGGGCTAGCATGCGGATTGTCTAAATCCATTCCGCATGTCACGTTATGCTAAGAGAGTAAATTCTCTGAGACTTTGTGCTATGATATTGAATACATAGACTTCGCCATTGTTACGGGAATAGGCGACGCGTGTTAGGCGCTGACTTTAGGATTTTTGGCTAACCCCAAGCCTTTAACGGATTTGATTAGCCTTTACCGACTACCGTTTGAGTCGGGCTAGCATGCGGATTATCTAAGTCCGTTCCGCATGTGACGTTGTGCTAAAGGAATGAACTCCCTTAGACTTGATGCTACGACTTCGAATACGTAGACTTCGCCGTTGTCATGGGAATAGGCTACCCAGCAACGTGTATTAGACGTTGACTTATCCCTACTTAGGCTTCGGGATAAAATTCCCCAGAATCGAACTCTGGTGACTTTTTCTTCGGAGAAAGACTAAACCAGCGACGCGTGTTAGGCGTCGGCATATCCTTTCTTAGGATTCAGGATGAAATTCCCCATGCGTGTAAGGCATGGATTCTGGTGTTATTAATAACAACCTGTCACAATGTTGAATATGTGAACGTATGTTCTTTTTAATGGTTAAGAACTAACCGGCAGCGCGGGTTAAGCGCAGACTTATCATTGCTTAGGTTTCAGGATAGGATAC
>NC_033795.1:44574862-44634216 GCF_001876935.1 Asparagus officinalis
CCCTCTACGGTATAACGTATGGGTCTCGGTATTATAGAAGAATCTTAGTGCTCTTCGGCGGATTGATTCACTTTCTTTTACATCCTCTGTCAAAATACCATATTGGACGTAGTCAATGATAGGAAAACGCCAATCTCGGGACTCAGACCCAAGTTCCTCCTTGGCATTTAGGTTTCCGTCATCTTCTTCTTCAATATCCATACTGTATATGGGTATGCAGAGTTGATGCGTCCTTACTGTGACTAATAGTTCAGTTTTGGGAGGCTGTGCAAGTGATACTGCTAGTGCTGCCAGTGCATCCGCATAAGCGTTCTGGAGACGAGGGATGTATTCAATAAAGAATTCTTCAAAAGAATCTGCTATTTTGATGGCCTCCTGGTGGTACGGGATCAGGTCCTAGTTCCTGACTTCATACTCTCCACGGACTTGGTTGACTATCAATTGAGAATCCCCAAAAGCTTCGAGATATTCGACCCCCAGCTCCTTGGCGAAACTGAGTCCAATGAGAAGCGCGTTGTACTCGGCTACATTATTGGAACACAGACTAGTCAGTGAATACGCCCGAGGCATCACATGCTTCCCCGGGGAAATTAAGACAACTCCAACTCCGGAGGAGACTGTAGAACATCCGGGGGTTATTGCCTTATTAACTGCCCTCGAAGCACCATCGAAATATAATTGTCATACTTGTTGGTGCGACGTAGTGTTAACCTCGTGGGTTTCATCCGGCAAGTCATCATATACTTCTGCCGTATCCGTTGTCGGGTTTGCCGCCAAAAGATCACAAATCGCTTGTCCTTTGATCGACTTCTGTTGTTTGAAGTACAAATCGTATTGGGATAGGAGAAGGGCCCACTTCGCTAACCGCCAATTCATAGAGGCCGGTTACGTCATAAACACCCGTACTGGATTAACGTTAGAAATTCGCTAACCGCCAATTCATAGAGGCCGGTTGCGTCATAAATACCCATACTGGATTAACGTTAGAAATGACATAAATTGTCTGTCCAACCAAGTAATGTTGCATCTTTTGCATTGCGAATACCAATGCGAGGCATTCTTTCTCAATCATCGGATACCGAGACTCGGCGCCTATCAAGGTCCGACTTAGGTAATAAACTGCCTGTTCGTGGCCATTATCATCGTCTTGTGCTAGTAAGGCACTTATCGAGTGGTTCATCGCCTTGAGATAAATCAAGAACGGTCTACCTGATTTTGGTGCGACGAGAACAGGAGGACCAAAAGATGATTTTCCTCTCCCAATCACGGACGTCATCATCGACAATACATGCGGATTTGAGAGGATGTCCTTCATGGACGGCTTTTCGGGATATAACCAAATCAAGATGCATCCGGAGGATGAGAAGCATACGGCGTTTAGAACACCTCTCGGTGTCTTCTGCTATACAGTGATGCCTTTCGGCCTGAAGAATGCCGGTGCCACATACCAGCGGGCGATGACTAAGATTTTCCAAGAGCACCTCCGGAAAACAGTCGAATGCTATGTTGATGACTTGGTTGTAAAAAGCCGCAGCAAAGGGGATCACATCAAGGACCTGAAGACGATGTTCGATCTCATGCGGAGCCACCAGTTGAAGATGAACCCTACTAAATCCTTCCTTGGAATGTCCAGCGGAAAATTCCTTGGATTCGTCGTTACCACTAAAGGTATACACATCGACCCCGATAAAGTAAAGGCGATACACGAACTGCAACCTCCAAGGAATCTGAGAGAGCTTAGAGGATTGCAGGGGCGTTTAGCTTATATCCGGAGGTTCATCTCAAATCTTTCTGGGAAATGCCAACCTTTTTCTAAGCTAAACAAGAAAGGGGTGTCATTCATCTGGGACGACGCCTGTCAAAAAGCATTTGAAGATATTAAAACATATCTAACAAATCCTCCTGTTCTCGTTGCACCAAAATCAGGTAAACCGTTCTTGATTTACATCAAGGCGATGAACCATTCGATCAGTGCTTTGTTAGCACAAGATGATGACAATGGTCACGAACAGGCAGTTTATTATTTAAGTCGGACTTTGGTGGGCGCTGAGTCCCGATATCCGATGATCGAGAAAGAATGTCTCGCATTGGTATTCGCAGTGCAAAAGATGCGGCATTACTTAGTGGGACAGACGATTTACGTAATCTCCGGCGTTAATCCCGTGCGAGTATTTATGACACAACCGGGTTCGATGAACTGGCGTTTGGCAAAATGGGCCCTCCTCCTATCCCAGTACGATTTGCACTTCAAACAGCAGAAGTCGGTCAAGGGACAAGCAATTTGTGATCTTTTGGCGGCAAGCCCGACCACAGATACGGCGGAAGTATATGATGACTTGCCGGATGAAACCCACGAGGTTAATACTACATCGTCGCATCAACAAATATGGCAACTATATTTCGATGGTGCTTCAAGAGAGGTTAATAGGGTAATAACCCCCGGATGTTCTACAGTCTCCTCCGGAGTTGGAGTCGTCCTAGTTTCTCCGGGAAAGCATGTAATACCTCGAGCCTATTCGCTAACGGGTCCATGTTCCAACAATGTGGCCGAGTACAACGCGCTTCTCATTGGACTCAGTTTCGCCAAAGAGCTGGGGGTCGAATATCTTGAAGCTTTCGGAGATTCGCAGCTAATAGTCAACCAAGTCCGTGGAGAGTATGAAGTCAGGAACCAAGACCTGATACCGTATCACCAGGAGGCCATCAAAATGGCGGAATCCTTTGAGGAATTCTTCATTGAATACATCCCTCGCCTCCAGAACGCTTATGCAGATGCACTGGCGGCACTAGCAGTGTCCCTCGCACGACCGCCTGAAACAGAGTTGCTAGTCACAGTAAGATCGCATCAACTCTTCGTACCCCTATACAATATGGGTACCGATGAAGAAGAAGATGATAGGGGCCCAAACACCAAGGAGGTGAACTCAACTCAAATCGGGTCTGAGTCCCGAGATTGGCGCTTTCCTATCATTGACTACGTCCAATATGGCATCTTGCCGGAGGATGTAAAAGAAAAAGAATCTATTCGCCGAAGAGCACCACGGTTCTTTTACAATATCGAGACCCGTACGTTATACCGCCGGGGGTATGACGATTTGCTCCTCCGATGCCTTTCGAACGAAGAAGCAAAAGAAGTGCTTAAGGAAGCGCACGAAGGAGAATGCGGTGCGCATCAGCCTGGTCCCAAGCTATATGATCGAATCAGAAGAATGGGATATTATTGGCCAACAATGGTACGTGACGCAATCGAATATGCACGAGAATGTCACGCCTGTCAAGTGCATGCAAATTATATGCACCAACCGCCAGAACGATTACACACATCAACTACATCCTGGCCATTCGAGACTTGGGGTATGGACATTGTCGGTCCAATTTTTCCCCCTTCAGTCAAAGGTGATCGGTTTATTCTCGCTATCACTGACTACTTTTCAAAGTGGGCTGAGGCGATTCCGCTTAAGGAAGTGAAGACGAATAACGTCATCAACTTCATCAAGCATCATGTCATATACCGACACGGCGTGCCGAGACGGATCATCCACGATAACGGTCCACAGTTCATAAGCAACGCTTTCATCAGGTTTTGTGATAAATTCAAGATCGAGGATGTATCATCAACAGCGTATTATCCAGCTGCAAACGGATTAGCTGAAGCTTTCAATAAGACGATCATTAAGATCCTGTCTAAGCTCGTGAAGACCAACAAACGAGACTGGGACGATAAACTTGGGGAGGCACTCTGGGCTTATCGCACCACCATACGCACTCCTACGGGAGCTACTCCGTACTCGTTAGTATATGGATGCGAAGCGGTGCTACCTTTGGAAATTCAAATTCCCTCCCTTCGGATCGCTCTCGCAACGGAGATGACGACCGAAGAACAACATCAGAAGCGTCTCGAAGAGCTCGAGAGGCTGGATGAAAAGCGCTTGGAAGCTCAACAACACATCGAGTTCTACCAGGCTAGGATGTCCAGGGCTTTTGACAAAAGAGTCCGCCGAAGAAGCTTCAAGGAAGGAGATTTGGTCCTCGCTGCTCGTCGACCAATAATCCTCACCTCCAAGATGAAAGGTAAATTTGAACCTAAGTGGGAAGGACCGTTTGTAATAGACACAGTCTATTCAAACGGCGCTTACCGTCTGATTTCCCTAGAGGGCGCCAGGCAATTAATGCCAATAAATGGGAAGTTCCTGAAAAAGTACTATCCCTAGTACATTCAGGATAACCCATTTACCGGGAAGTTCCTCGGAGAATATTACACTCAATATTCTAGAGGATAACCCAAAATCATTGTCTCCACCAAAATCCCTCACTGATCAGTTCCAATTGACAGTGGGTCCACAAAAAATGTCCATATGACCTTCTTGACTCTTTCCATAGACAAGAAGGTCCCCTTTCAGATCGGATTCTCCTTTCGATAAACGAAAGAACTCCTTTCTTTTCTCTTTGGTCAAGCCTTCCCATGGTTATAGCCAAAGTTGAAATTCCACTTCGATAAACGAAGAACCCATTTTCAGTTTAGATAACTCATCCTATAAAAGGCAAGTTTATCTAAATTTTCCAGATTCTCGGAGTGGACACCCCACTTCTAGTTTCTTCCTCGCTGGAAATAGAATATAAAATTCTTCCTTTCCAGGATCAGGGAATAGAATATAAAATTCTTCCTTCCTTGTTTTCGGGTTCGCCTTCACCCTAAAAGAAGACCGGGAAATAGAATATAAAATTCTGCCTTTCCCGCATCGATCTTTTCCGAAATTTATCAATTTAGGATTCATCCTAGGAAGTTTATCCCGAATCCTAAGCAGGGATAAGTCTGCGCCTGACACGCGCTGCCGGTTAGTTCTTAACCGTTTAAAAAGAACACCCGTTCACATATTCGACATTGTGACAGGTTGTTATTAATAACACCAGAATCCATGCCTTACACGCATGGGGAATTTCATCCCGAATCCTAAGAAAGGATATGCCGATGCCTAACACGCATCGTCGGTTTAGTCTTTTTCCGTAGAAAAAGACACCAGAGTTCGATTCTGGGGTATTCTATCCTGAAACCTAAGCAAGGATAAGTCTGCGCTTAACCCGCGCTGCCGGTTAGTTCTTAACCGTTGAAAAGAACACTCGCCCGCATATTCAACATTGCGGCAGGCTGTTATTAATAACACCAAAATCCATGCCTTACACGCATGGGGAATTTCATCCTGAATCCTAAGAAAGGATATGCCGACGCCTAACACGCGTCGCCGGTTTAGTCTTTTTCCGAACAAAAAGACACCAGAGTCCGATTCTGGGGTATTTTATCCCGAAGCCTAAGTAGGGATAAAGTCAACACCTAACACGTGTTGCCGGGTAGCCTATTCCCGTAACAATGGCGAAGTCTATGTATTCGACATCATAGCACGAAGTCTAAGGGAGTTCATTCCCTTAGCACAACGTTACATGCGGAACGGATTCCGATAATCCGCATGCTAGCCCGACTCAAACGGTAGTCGGTAAAGGCTAATCAAACCCGTTGAAGGCTGGGGGTTAGCCAAAAATCCTAAAGTCAACACCTAACACGTGTCGCCGGGTAGCCTATTCCCGTAACAATGGCGAAGTCTATGTATTCGACATCATAGCACGAAGTCTAAGGGAGTTCATTCCCTTAGCACAACGTTACATGCGGAACGGATTCCGATAATCCGCATGCTAGCCCGACTCAAACGGTAGTCGGTAAAGGCTAATCAAATCCGTTGAAGGCTGGGGGTTAGCCAAAAATCCTAAAGTCAACACCTAACACGTGTCGCCGGGTAGCCTATTCCCGTAACAATGGCGAAGTCTATGTATTCGACATCATAGCACAAAGTCTCGGAGAATTCAATCTCCGAGCATAACGTTACATGCGAACGGATTTAAACAATCCGCATGCTAGCCCGACTCAAACGGTAGTCGGTAAAGGCTCATCAAACCCGTTGATGGCTGAGGGTTTGCCAAAAATCCTATGAGTATTGTGGTCAATCATTTCAAATGGAATGACGAATCATAATAAAGACGAAAGCAAGTTTCACTAAGAGAATCAAAAGTCAAAGTGTTCAGCAAACAAAATCATACATCAAGACCATGACCAAAAATCTGCTGACTGATCTTAGAAAGCTTCTCATCATAAGCTTGCCTAAGTTCAGCCCTGATGGACTCCTCGGTGGTGGCTGAAGTCCTCGCAGCGATCTCTTCTGTCTCGGCTAGCTTCTGCTCCAGGGATCTCAACTCATCAGATAAAGCAGTGTGGGTTTGCTGATCCTGTGCTTTCGTCATCTGAAGAATATCCAAAGTCTCCTCTTTTTCACGGAGTGTTCTTCTGAGCTGGTCTATCTCGGTCGCACAAGAGGTAATAGAAAGATCAAGGTCGGCAAGCGAAGATAATCTAGTAGCAAGGCTCGTCTTAACTCGATCTACTCGGCCCCGCTGCATCTGAATCTCGAGCTCAGTAAAAATCTGAGTCTCGCGTGATGACTGTAAGCGGGTGTCCAGCTCGGCAGCAATAAATGAGGAGGCACCTGCATCTCGGAGCTCACGAAACATCTGAAGCTCATGCTCTAGGCAATCAAGGTCATCAACTATAGCCTGTGCCAAATCTGGATGTCCCGCTTCCCTTATCAAATTGACTTTAGAATCAAGGAAAGGCTTGAATTGGCGAAGAGAAAGTCCACCATGGAAAAGCTTGCCAATCATAGCATTCATGAAAGAGAAGAAGGAGCGGACTTCTATGCAGATGACAATCTTCTCAGGATCATCATCAGATAACAACTCCCTCGCCAGAATATGAAGACGAGAAGAATTCCCTGCACATAAAGATAAAACCGTCAGAAAAAGACCTTGAAGAGTAAATAAATAGTATTCATACCCTCTTGAGTCACTGGGGGTGGTGGAGGTGTAACGGCTGGGGGTGTATCAACTGGTGTAGTTGGTCCCATAGCCGGCTCAACAGGGTCATTCTCAACAAAAACTCCTGTTAAATACAAGTCAGAATTCTCAGAGGCATCACATTATAGCTGCATTAGTCAAAATTGGCTAGTCCTATAATTAATTTGGGAGGAGGCATATACCTTCGAAAGAATCATCCTCAAGATTCTTATCGAACGTAGGCTCGGAAAATATATCTCCGGGTAACTGGCCATCAAATTGAGGAGAGCTATACATGAAGTGGAGTGTAGGAGTCTCCGCGATCAAGCCTTCCTCGTCAAAATCATCAATAGAGAAATCTGACGTAAAAGAATATAAGTACCAAAGAAGAATAAAGAGACTACAACCAACAAAAATGAGTTACCCCTTATGGATGCGTTAGCCTCTTTATTCCCAAAATCCACGTATGCCTCCTGCAAGTTATCTGAAGAAGCAAGATGTACAGAGATGATTAGAGGATGCACAAATTCTTTTGTATACCATCTAAAAGATACATTGTCAATAGTAGATGTACCTGGATCTGCGGAATCAGGTCCTACATTGCTATCCTCCCTAATGTCGGCAACCCCTGTAGGCCTTTTAAACTGGGGCAGCGGGTCAGGCTCACCAGGAGACACAGGAACGGAATCGGGACTCATTTCGCTCTCTCCACGCTCTCCTATATAGAGATGGAAAAGCATGAGTCAATGTTCCGAATAACCAAGAAGGTGGTTTACAGAGTAGATGTTACCTCCGTCACTAGCAAGATCATCACCAGCCAAGTCCATATCAAATGCTCGGGAAGCTGCACGCGGCTTGTGGGCTAATCTCTTCCGCCTAGCAGCAGGGACAATAATCGAAGGTCTCGCCTGGGGAGGGGGACGGAACTCTTCATCCTGGTCAACTGTGGTCCCTGAAACATCAAACCATAGTCAGTTTCAATATTTCTAGAAGATGGAAGGAAAAGATGAATAGCAAACCTCGCTCAGAAAAGTCTTCATAACCTTCAGGATCTCCGCCTGAAGCCTCGTCTGCGGAATGAAAGGTCTTCTTTCCCTCTTCATCAATCCGACGAGTCTTGTTCCGTGTCCTCTGTGATCGGGCATTTTCCCAAATCCTACGGGAATCAACCTGAGAAGCTTCCTCGGCCTCTAGCTCTGCAATCGGCTTCACGGGGATGGTCTTGTTGGCTGCTAACAACCACTTGCAGCTTAAGAAAGTAAGGTTCAACTGCCGATCAGCACTCGGGAGACTGAATTTAGCACCAGTACAGCCAGTCACGGTCCACAACCACGCACGGAGACCATCTACCAAACCACCGTGGGCACGAAGCTGCTGACGAGGATTCCCGACGTAAAGCTGATCGTAGCCAAACTGACGAGCGAATCGACAGGGTAGATATGGCTCTATGAAGCACTGATCCCTCACCCGAAAAGTCAAATAACCTGGCCTAATGTTTACCAGCCAGTTAAAGCACCCGATGTCCAAGTGAGTTCGATACTCTCTCGGCCTCTCCTCATCTGTCAAACTATCGCCGTATCGGCCGGAGAACTGCGGAAAGCAAGTGGAAAATGTCCAACACTTGTGGACCTGCAGCTGCTGCCTGACGTCATAAAATCCGCGCCCCTCCCACTTGCCGTTCTCAAGCAATTGTAGTAAAGGAACGGATTAATCTGTGGCGCTCGGTACCGACATCATATCGGGACGGTGAAGGACAAACCAAGCCATCATGTAAGTGTACGGGAGCTCTATCTTAAGGGTGGGAATCTGAGTCGGCGATTCCTTTTCCTTCCGTGTAAAGGCACCAGAAAGCTGTCGAAGTCCTCGGTGAATGTTAGCCACCATCACCGGAAGAAGTGAGAGTTCTTTCTTGTAGGCAAGCTGAACTGCTGGATAGAGTACTTCCAAGGGCAGAGCGTCACAAGACTGGTACGAGACCACGCATTTCTTTAACCAAATAGCGAGGAAACCGGCAAGAAGGGTCATGGGTCGAATCGGTGCGGTAGCATGCCACAAGAATGATTTGAACTTGGTCCCTGCAGGAAAACCACCCTCAGAACTGCTAGTGGTATAAGAATGAGCGTCAATCTTCTTCATCAGAATGTTCACCCCTGAGGGAGTAAGTGGGGCCAACTCACAAATAGCCTCGCCAGAATTACTCTCCAGATTCTTGAACAAATAATTGGCAAACTGCTTCAGACTCACGAATGTCTTAGTCCTCTTTGCTAAAGGCTCAGACTGCGCCAAAGCTATATGATAGTGACAAGTGAGATCCCATAGAGTCTCGTAGCGATCGGGCATACGATCCTTCAGCAGACTTAATTCATGGTTGGAGGGAAAGTATTCCTGATACAACATCTGTCCCATGGGTAAGCCAGAAATCCTGTGCATCTCGTGAAGAGCCAAGCCCAATTCCCCTTGCCGGGTCAGAAAAGTGTTCGAATCTGAATTATAAAGCTCAAACAAAGCATAGAAATGCCTTGCGCTGACAGGCAAGCCATACATGGTGGCACGAACGGCTGCATATAAACCACAAGCGTGCAACTCCTCGCCCCATCGGAACCCCAGTACTCCAGGACGCAATCCGGTGATGTGACTTCTACTCGAGCCAGGAAATGCCTGATGAGTAATATAGCCGCAATGGACGCTCTCATGCTCCTCCGTCAAGCGCCACGACATCTCCCGTGTCACGGCCTGACGCCTGAGCTCAGTCAATGAACGATGCCGAGGAATCTTCGGCAAATATATGAAGCCACTGCTAGTTTTATGAAGCCACTGCTCAGCCTCAATAAACACGGCATCCGGGTCTTCGACAGAGTCGCCAAATAAGAAATCGCTCTTCTGAAGAGGCTGAATAGAACTAGCGTCCTTCACAAGAGGTGCATCGGTAATCAACTGTCGAAGAGCTCGGTGCCCACCTTCCTTCACCGCCTGGACAACCTCAGTCGATGTGCCCAAAACGAACTGAGGAGTGACTGGGATAGGGGAAACATCGTCGGAGGTCGAATAATACTCGCCACGACGCCCGTATACTGCGTGAGATGAGAACGCTCCAGAAGGGTAGTCAACTGATGAGGAGTGACTGGGATAGGGGAAACATCGTCGGAGGTCGAATAATACTCGCCACGACGCCCGTATACTGCGTGAGATGAGAACGCTCCAGAAGGGTATTCAACTGAGAACAAGCAATTAAACGTTTGTTAATTCCAGTTATAAAAGGAAATTGAACTCATCTTACGAAGGGGTAAGATAGAGTCATTGCCTTATAAAGGGTGTGACGTTTTGGCCACGTTGCGCCTTCATAAGATAGGGTATATCGACAATATATCCCTGCCTTATAAGGCACAACGCAGCGACAAAACGCCCCCTTTATTTATTATGAGATAGTGTTTTGACCAAGCAAAACATATCTTTGAAGCGTCGATCCTCACCAAGGAGAATCAAGGCTTTTCCCGGTTGCCTCACCAAGGAGAACAACAGGGAGTAAAAAAGAAAAAGGACCAATTTGCAACTTTCCAAGAAAAAATGGACTAATTTGTAAATTTTCAGAAAAAAGTGGCTCACCGGCATAAGAGGAAGGCGCGCCATCAGTCGGCACGGTAGAGGATTGACCCCTCGCCATACGGGACATAGAAACCTGCAAGGTAAATTGAAGGATCAGATCTAGAAAAGGAAAAATCCCATTTTTACCCCAAAAAAGGCAAGTTTGAGGCATCAAATCACACCCACAACCCTTATATGTGATCTCGCGACTCCATATACTAGATCAAACATGAAATAAATCAAGATGGCGGAGGATTTACCTGAAGAAAAGCCCAAAATCCAATAAAGGTGAGACCTTTAAGGAAACTTGAACCACACGCTCGAGGGGCCTGAGAGAAACTTTTTATTTGGAGATTTTGGGAGATTCCTCAGTCCAAGATTCAAAGGAAAGCCAGATCTAAGACAAATATCAAGGTTTGAAAGAGAATGGATGCTCGAGGGAAGAGAAATCAAGAGAAGAGAGGGAGGGGTTCGGCCGGCCCTAGGGAGAAAAGAAAAGAAAAAGAAAAAGAAAAAAAGAAAAAAACCCCTTTTATAGCCTTGAACCAGATCTGGCCGAACCAGACCAGACCAGGGCTGAACCAGACCAAGCCAGATTGGACCAGAATGAGCCAGGTTGAGCCAGATTGAGCCAGAATGAGCCAAATTGAGCCAGATTGAGCCTGGCTGGACCAGACCAGACCAGAATGAGCCAAATTGAGCCAGATTGAACCAGAATGAGCCAGTTTGAGCCAAATTGAAGCAGTTTGAACCAAATTTGAACCAGAATTTAAATTGGAGCTGAATTAAGCATTGGAACGACTTTTGATCAACCTACGGTTCTGTCCTTCACCTATTTAACCCCTCTACCATATATTTGGAAGGGTCGGAGAGATTTTTGAACCCAAATACTGCTTTTTGGCACATTTTTTGGGCCGGTTCAGATTATTCGAACCTAAAGAATACTCCAATAAGGTATACGAATATAAACTATTCCCTCCTCTTTGTTGAGAAGTTTCTCGAGAATATTTTTCTAAAAAATATTCTTAAGGATAACTTAACATAACTCCCAGGAGTGTATGAGTATAAACTAGACCTCCCCGCTCCAACTCCTTAAGAGCTTAAACTGTGTAGACTCCAAAATACTTACGAGTATAAACTGTGTTAAACGCCGGACAACGCGTCACAATGAAGATTCAAAGCCGTCAACCGATGGTCAATTTCATGTTGAAGCAACCAACACGAGTTAAAGATTGAAAAAATCAGGAATCGACTTCAAAGTTCAAATTCCAACAACGGTCAGACAATAAATGCAGCACCGGAACCCTCTCAAGCATTCGACAAAGCACCGAATAGCCTGGAGGATTGAAGGAATCGAGAATAGAAGCTATTCCAAGAGCCCGTTACACCGATTGAAGGTTGGGACAGTCATATCCAAAGTATTCCAGACTCCTCTATAAAAGAACGAGACTGGAAAACTTTGGAGGGGGTATCTGTAGGCATATAAAATTGCTTATAGGTCCCTTGACACGGTTCAACACGAACTAATGAACCATCAGGCGACGTATCTAAGCACGAACGTCAGTCCACAACACCGAAGCCAAGTGACACGCAACGAAGCGGATTAACAAGGCTACGAAGCTGACGAACCGCACGTGAACGACACGACGGAACCCAACACCAAGGGGGGGCTCGGCCTGAGCCGAGCCACCTCTGGGTGGCTCGGCCAAAGCCGAGCCACCCTGAGGTGGCCGGCCAGATCTGTGCCAAATGCACAGATCTGGTTGCCTATAAATAGGCGGGGTCATTCATCATTTTGGAGGACTTTTGGAAGAACTTTTGGAGAGCCGAAACTCTGCCGGATTGAGACCTCATCTTGGAGTTTTTGAAGGCTTGAAGACTTGGACGTTCGGATCTGATTCTCGGCGAGCACCCGCATCACAAAAAAGGTAGGAGTTTGAGGGGATCAAGATCTCAGATCTACGTTGTTACACTCCAGATCAAAGCTTGGTCTTTGATCCCGAGATTCGAGCGATTATTTCCTTGGTGAAATAATCCCTCCGGCTATTATTTCCTTGGTGAAATAATACCCGTTATACTGCGTAGATCTGTCCGGATCTAGATCGCGCGGTGGTCCACGGCAAACAACCCCGGCGCAGGCAAACAACCCACCAAAGCGAGTGACCGAATAACAGGAGCTCGCGATTTGTTCACAAGGAGAAAAAGTTGTAATTTTTAATTTTCTTTATTTTTGATTTTCATTGTAACCGGATCTAAAAAAGACCGGATCTTCTGTAACCGAAAAACTATTATTCAAGATAGCAATGACATCAATGAAGAAAGCAACGAATTTTCCAGCGAACAAGTTTATCTACTCAGATCTTGACTATGTATTTCAGTATGTTGGATGATGAGATACTTATGTGATTATTATCATTTCATCAGTATTTCTTGCATTATTCTTTACTTGCTTTCGTGCCTACACCTGTTGTTGACTCTACTAGATAGATGTTAATTGTGATGGTGAAACATGTTATTACACGGTGTGGTGCATGAAAGGTTTGACATTCTTGGTTCAACTTGGACTGCAGCCTTGTGTGAACCTAGGGGCGTCACATCTTTGCTGAATGTAATTTATTTCTAGAGGCTGATTATTTGGTTGGTCCCCTAGATTGAAAATGTTGAGATCAGCAGTCAAATTCCCAAAGGACAACTTCATTTGACCAGTTTTACAGTTAATGAGAGCATTAGAAGTGGCTACGAATTGTCGTTCTAAGATGACAGGTGTCTGTTCTTTAGTATTGGAAACGGGCTGTGTTTCCAAGACTACAAAATCTACTGGAAAAATAAAATCTCCAACCTTAATCAGAACATCCTCTAACTCACCCATAAGGATCTTGACAGATCTATCAGCCAACTGCAACGTACAGCGGGGTTGGGTTCAGTACTCCTAAACCCAATTGATGTTAGACTGAATATAGAAGCAAATTGACACTGGCCCCTAAGTCTAAAAGCGTCTTATTAATATGAGTATTACCAATGACACATGGGGAACCTGGATCTTTACGTTTCAAAGGTATGAGATTTGAGAGCATATCACTGATATTGGTGGCCAAAAAGAGATTCTTTGGAATATTTATTCTCCTCTTTTTAGTGCATAATTCTTTTAAAAATTTATCATAAGAAGGAATTTGTTCAATTACATCTAAGAGAGGAATGTTGACCTAAACCTGCTAGAATGTTTTTAGGTTCTTCTCCTCTTGAGGGAAGTGTTTCTAGGCCTGAGTCTATCTGGAAAAGGAGCAACTAGTCTAAACCTATCAAAAACTGGCTCAGGTTCGGGTTCATGTTCTTGGTCATCTGAGAGGGGTGATTGTTGAATAGATTCATCAGAAGGAGAAGGAGAAGGAATTTGTACTGGATCAAGAGTTTGACTTGGAGGAGTTCTTACTTGATTATCGACCTGTTTACCTGACCAAAGTGAATGGATGCATTCACTTGAGCTTCATAGGATGAACTGCATCTTGTGTCTTTAGGATTGACCATGGGTTGACTCAGAAATTTTCCTCTCTCTCTTTCACTCATGGCACTAGCTAGTTGACCAAGTTAGGATTCTAATCTAGCTATGGCTTGAGTGTTGGAATTAAGTATTTGTCCGGTTGATTGCATGAAGAAATTCAGAGTGTTGGATGTTTGAGTCAACATATTCGTGGTTTGAGTGGAGGCCTTAATTATGGTTTCCAAACCCTTTTCTAAGACATTGAGACGTTTATCCTAACCTGGATTGTGAGGAGTGTGAGTTACACCTTGATGATGAGGAGATTAATTTTGATATGGTAGATTGGGTTGTTGAAATTGTGGATGAGAATTGAAAGGAACTGTGTTCCCCCTAGGAAAGTGTTGGTTTGAAGAAGGATTGAAATTTTTATTTCCTTGGAGACTTCCTTGATTCCATGCGAAATTAGGATGATTTCTCCAACCTGGATTGTAGGTTGGAGAAAATGGATCATTCATTAGATGTTGGAATACAACGTTCATCTGTTCTAATAAATGGGTGTTTCCTAGGAGAGGGCATTCCTCTGAAACATTAGCAGGAGACTGACAGTTATGACAACCTGGGGCAAAAACTTGATTAATTTAAGCTGGAGCTCGTTTCTTAATTTCTAAGGCTTCTAACCTTTGCAGAATTGTCGCCATCTTTGCTTCGGAGGTAATGTCCACTCTAAGGAAAGACCACTAGACTTAGGTTGAGAAACTGACGAAACCCTATCATCATAATGTTCCCACTGCATGGTTTTCTCAGATTGACTCTCTAAAAACTCTAAGCTTCATCAGCATTTTTCTTTATAAAATCCCCTTGGAACATCGATTCTAAGAAAGTCTTTGAAGAATAATCCAATCCTTCATAGATGATTTGGCATAATCGCCATTTTTCTAGATCATGATGAGGACATTGGATGAGAAGATCTTTAAACCTATCAAAAAACTTCCAGAATGGCTCCCAATACTATTTCTAAGCTTAACCGTTTTATGAATTGGGAAAATTTTTTTTAAGAAAAACAGTAATAAATTCCTCCCAAGTTGTGATGGAATTTATGGGTAAGCTGTATAGCCATTTTTTTGCTTTGTCTTTGAGGGCAAAAGGAATAAATCTGAGTTTGACTGCATCTTTAGTTAATTCTCTCATTTTAAACATCATACATACTTTCTCAAAGCGAATTAATCGATGTGTATTATCCCTAATCCACTTTTGCATACACCCAAAATAATTTCATTTTTTATACTTTTTTTAAATGAAAAATAAAAGTTAATTTTTTTTAGAAGAAAAAGGTAAAAAAATCTAAAACAAATCAAAACAATAACTTTTCAATCACTCTAATTCTAGGGTTAAGCCTAACTCTGCTAGACCACCTCCTAACCAAAAACTCCTAAACTGAAAAGATTAATGCTTTACCTAGGTAGTTAGCCAGGTAAGGATAGTACTTGAGGGAGTTCAAAGATTAATTAAGTATATTGTTCCTTGCGGAGCGTATTACGCAACCCCTAAACCTTGCCTTAGACACCAACTAATCCAAGAAAACTTAAACCGGTTCACTTAAGAATTTCTTGTTCCTTAATGAGCTCGAATCCTTAGGGACCAATGTCTAAAAGGTTTTAAAAAGGCTTAGGTTTGTGTAGTGAGGAATTAATGATTTTTTGGGCTAAGGAAAGGGTGATGAAATCCCTCACCTTATCTTGATTAAGGGTTTTTCCCTTAAAAATACTTTCAAGTGTGTGCCAAATCAAGATGCCCAAATCACTTTGGTGAATTCCTACTAACTATATGAAATGCAACCCTATGAATTAAAAGCAACTAAAAAGGATGGTAAAAAGAAAAATCCTTTTTTTTAATTAGGGTTAACAATCAAACAATTGTGAGAATGAGGAATATTGTTGAATTTATTATCTTGTTAGTAAATGTCTAAGTGGAGGGTGGATTTTATTATGATCGACAAAAATAAAATCTTTTTTTAAGTCCTAATTGTCTCTAATTGTGAAGAAGTAACTAACGGGTGGAATTGAAAATTCTAGAAAGAAGAGTTACCTCAAGCAAATCCTAAATATGAATCAAACCTCAAGTAATTCTTCAAATCCTCGATCTTCAATCCTTAATCTTCAACTCCAAGTGGTTCCTTCACAAGAAAACAAGTAATTCTTCAAATCCTCGATCTTCAATCCTTAATCTTCAACTCCAAGTGGTTCCTTCACAAGAAAATACACAAGTTAAAGAACCAAAATAAATAAAATCCTACTTAAGCACCATCCCCGGCAACGGTGCCAAAAACTTAATGCGGGCATAAACATATACCTAAAAATTACAAGTGCACAATCAATCAAGTTATAGTATAAAAAATTATCGATCCCACGAGGAAGGCGTTTTGTAGGAGAAAATTAAAGTCGGTTCTTATGTTGTGTGCGTGACAATTAGGAGTGATGAGTGAATGTGATTGTGGAGAGATAGTGAAGGTGATAGTATGTAAATAGGCACAAAATGTAAGTGAGAGTGGGTGTGACAAAGTATGAATGATTTTAACAATGAGAGAAAAAAAGATGAATAAAATTAAGAAACAAAAAGAAAAATTAAGAATAAAAAGAAAATTCAAGAAAATAAAGATGAAGGATTCAATTAAAGATATGAGAAATCTAGAATTGAATCCACTTCTTAGAGAATATAATTCCCTAGAGGGTTCTAGCCTCAAGGCGAATGAAACAAAATAAAAATGAACAAAAAAAAACTAATCCCAAAAGGGTTCTAGCCTCAAGGTGAATAGTGCAAGAAAATAAAATCTAACTATAAAATAAATTGTAAAAACTAAACTACAAAATAAATTGCAAGAATTAAGAACGAGAAAATAAATCTACTCTATAAGCATGAAATAAATCCAAAGCAAGAGGGTTATTGTCTCTTAGCTATTTAAGCAAGAAAATAAAATCTAACTACAAGCATGAAAACAAATATGAGCTAATAAGCAATAAAAAGAAATAAAAGAGAAAATAAAAGCAAACCTTCGAATTGATCCCCATCTCCATCTTCATCATCCAACAAAGAAATGAAAAGAAAAATTTAAAGTGGTGAAAAAATTCTATTATTAATTATAACAAAAAGTTATAAATTTAGAAGGTCTTCTCAATTAAGAGTAACCCTCCTCTCTAAATGGAGATAAAAAAAATTTCACACTCTCAACCCCTCACTCTCTACCCCTATTTATAGTAAATATCAATGAATATGAGCCCTTGGATTGAAATCTTATCCAAAATTATCAAAAATCAGCCCCTAATTCGTAACAGAACTGTCAGTATCGATGTCAGTATCGTTACAAGCATTGATGCTGGCATCGATGTCCTATCAAATTTCTACCTTGACGGATGGCTTTGTCTCGTTGAGATAGGCGATTTTCATATATTATATGATAAATTCCGCCTTCCGGGTTGAGAGATATCGTCATTTCTTTGCGGCTAACTATCTTGAATACATTTGTTTTTCATATTTGATTTTTTTATTTTCTTCGGCTTGTACAGGCTACTCGGCTTGATTCTGGGCTTGGGAATTTTAGTTCTTGCTTGTGTTCTTTATTTAATTCATGGGTTTTTGTTAAGAGAATAGATCTTGGGCTTTATTCTTCATTAACCTGCAATTAAAGATAAAAACAATTATTAGTGATATATTTATTCATTAAAAATAGATAATGAGGGTATAAAATTGTAATAAAATGTTATTATCAAATACTCCCACACCTAAACTTTTGCTAGTCCTCTAGCAAAGAAAGAAAAAGAAAATCCTAACTCACTTTCACAGGAATCGCGGTTGTATTTAGCGCATACATGATGCGACATAAACATGTACCAAAAATATTTATTCATGTTTAGCATAAATATTTTTCTCTTTTTGTTGATAACAAAGGGGGAGAAATAGGTATTGTTATGTATTGTTATAGACTTAAATTTGCATATATGCAGGGGGAGTAAGTATGGTTATTTCATTATGTTTAAATCTGATTATAATATACATACTTATGCATAAATTATTTGTTATCATAAAAAATGGGGAGAATGTTGAATATCATATCTCTATGATAGTATTTTGATGATAACAATTTATACAATGTGTGCACTAACTTTTATATGCAGATTTCAATATCAGAATATGAACAAGTGCAAGTTGATTTCAAGGCATTATGAAGTGAAGAAAATGAAGAACATATGAGATAATGTATTTTACATTTTATTTACTTAGAATTTTTGTACAAGCCTTGATCACACACACGCACACACACAATATTAGAACACACTAACACAGGCTTAGTGTGTTGGTTAACTATAGAAATCCCCTATGTTAACCATTAGAATTCTAGTTAATACTTGAGTATAAAAATCTTTTATTTCATTATTTCTACTCTTAGTAGTTGACTAATTAGAATAGTAGTCGACTACTCGTGTATAAAACTTAAATATATGTTTCTGTCATTTTACAGTATAGTCGACTAATATAGATTATAGTCGACTACTCAAGTGTTTGACAGAAACATAAGTTTCTGTTATTTTACAGTATAGTCGACTAATCTACATTATAGTTGACTACTAAAGGCAAATTTTATTTTACAAGTCTCTCAAAATACAGTGTAGACTAATGAGCATTGTAGTCGACTACTTAGAAATTTTCTGAATACACAGAGTCTGTTTGAACTCAGTGTAGTTGACTAATCTGTATTGTAGTCGACTACAGATACAGTTTTTCCAGATTTTAAACGTTTTTAAAGTTCAAAAAAAATTTCTTTTCAAGGGCTATAAATAGGTTATCTGTTCAGAAAAAATGCAGAGACTTATATACCTATAAGCTTTGATCTTTGTGCATTTTTTCAAGTGAAAAATATTCAGATTTTGAGAAAAAAAAGTTTCTGAAATTGCCTCTGAACATCATTCAAATACTTATTGTTTAGGCAATTTACAGAAGTTAGAATCATTCCTAAGCCACTACTACACTACACTACAAATCAAGGCTTATAGGAATTGAAATTGTTGCTTCAAAAGTTCTCTCAAGTTGTGAGAGGTGTTAATCTCTTGGTTTAGAGATTGGTGTGCAAATTGGCAAGGTGTTTGTCAATTGGTATTGCAATTTGCAGGGACTTACAAATTGGTCAGGTTTGCTTTTTGATTTTGTAACTTTATTCAAAATCATAGTGGAAACTCTCAAGCGGGATTTGCTTGGGGATTGGATGTACACTGGATTGGTGGAACCAATATAAATCCTTGTGTTTGTGATTGTGAATTTCTGAGATTGCCATTTTTCTTTGCAATTTAAAATCTACTTTGCATAAATTTTCAAAGAACACTATTCACCCCCCCTCTAGTGTTCTAGTGTATCTATTTCAGATCCTACAGGGAGGTCATGGGTCGACTGATGGCAAACATCAGTCGACTGACGGACTTGTGTCTGCCCTATTGTTTTGTGAACTACCCTATCAGACGACCGATGAGGTTGTCGGTTGACTGATCAGGTCGGCTTTTATGAGATTGAACATTTTGCTTGTGTGTTCGTTTGGTGAGCATTTTTTAAAAGACGTGAGCTGATATTCATTCATAGTTTGAAGAGTATACGTACGGGGATTGAGTATGCATGGTTACATTGTTTGGGGTAATCAAATAGGTTACAATCGTTAAGAATAACGGCTATTATTATATATATATTATAATTATGATCGGTTGGGTGGGGTTAGTTAGGTCCCACAATAAGACCATGGATGGACTATACTCCGAGTTCTTTAGTCGGGCCCTGTAATAAGACCACAGATGGACTACACTTCTTTATTGGTTTGCATGGAGATGCGCAGAGGTTGATATGCCTATCTATTGGTCTGCATGGAGATGCGGTCTACATGGAGATGCGCAAAGGTTTAAATACCTACCCATCGGTCCACACAAAGATGCGCAGAGGTTGAAATACCTATTTATCGGTTCGTACGAAGATGCGCAGAGGTTGAAATACCTATTTATCAGTCCATACGAAGATGCACAAAGGTTGATATACCTAACTATCAGTCCGCATGGTTATGCGATGAGTTAACATACCTAGTTATTTGTTCACAAGGGAGTGCAATGAATTGACATATCTATTTAATGGTCCGCACAGAGGTGCAATGAGTTGAAGTATTCTAGAGAAGGACGGTTTGATAAATAACCTAAGTGTAGGTGAATATTAACATCATCGATATGATCCATTATGAAAGTATTTTGCAACTTAGATACACGAGTGTGTTAATATCTGTTTTACCCACTAAGGGTAGTATGAGGGTTGATATGACATTTTTGGTGATGTGTGATGTGGTATTTCCTATATTACCTTTCTTGTTTTCATTTATTCTTAGTCTTGGAGTTAATATTTAGCGATTCATAGTTTGAGACATATGGTATATACATAAGGGTTTCCTTGTTTGGATTATTTCGCTCGACGTACCAGTCTCGTTTTGTGATTTTCTTTGTATTAAGCCTAGTTTAGTACAAGGTAAATAAACTAGGTAGACTATTTACTTATAGGTAGAGCCTACATCATACCTAGTAGCCCTTTTCCCCTGGGGGCAGATGGAGATGATCTTGCTAGCGCTCCGACGCTGTGGTTTTCACTTCTTTTCATGTAGCGGAGCAGAGTTTTAGAGAGCTGCAGTTTGACAGATTTTTAGCATAGTCGCCGTCATATATGTTCAATAGTTCTGCTCCACAGATGTTTAGTTTATATTTCTAGTTGATGTTTAGATTTATATTATATTTTGAGAGCTGAGAGAGCTTATGTATTTTTCAGTTGACTCTTGTAGTTGAGATTTTGGATCATTTATTTCAGATTGTTGGACATATTTTCTGTTATATCTGTTGAGACCTAATTATTTAGAGATTTATAAAATATTTCTATGTTCTATTTCTTGTTTTCACCTCTTTTATATCTGCTTGTACCTTTACTGTCTTATTTATTTCCACTAGAGGGATATTTCTGTGATGGTGAAACATATCATTACACGGTATAGGTGCATGGCAGGTTTGATATCCTTGGTTTTACCTTGGACTGCAGTCTTGTGTCAATCTAGGGGCATCATAGTTGGTATCAGAGTTCTAGTTCCAGCATCCTTAGGATCATCATGTGTCAAGTCGTGGAGCTAGGATAGAGTTTCCTAGGATTCATGTATAGAGTCCACTAGGAATTCCTAAAATGAGTGAGGACGTAATACGTATACCTCAAAAATTGCAAATTTTTTATGACTATCTTACTTTAATTGAAAAGTATTTGCATGAATGTTATGTGATACATTATGTTATGTATATATATTTGCGACCTCATTTACTGTGTGTATTAAGCTTTCCTCTTGATATTATTAATGTCAGGACGTATATATATTTGCGACCTCATTTACTGTGTGTATTAAGCTTTCCTCTTGATATTATTAATGTCAGGACAAGGATGCGATCGAGATAAAACTCATACCCGGAGAGATAGGCAAACAGAGCCCGAGCCGCAGTAGGCTCTACAGTATCTGATCGACTTCATAACGCCGATTGCAAAAGCAGAGACTAATAACACTCGAGGAACGAGTAACGAGCCACATTACATTTTCTGGAGTTCCACCACCAGTTGTAGCAGTCGTGCCTATTGAAGAGGTAATACTAAAGATTTCACCATCACCACAACCAGCGGTTGATAGACCCGCAGAGTAGGAGGCTTGGCTCTGTAAGAATAAGAAAGACATCAGACACTGAGAGCACCATAGTTTTAGGGCGCACCGGACTTATGTGCAGCCTATAAATGGAAGAAATATGTGAAAATTTCTTAACGTCGACTCAGTACTAAAGTGGAGTTAGATGTTTTTACCATAGAGGATAGCACCAGAGGATGACACCAACTTTAGATTTTTACCGGAGCAGTGAATACCACTTATTTGGGAAAAATTTGGTGTGCTTCTTTGATAAGCAGTAGAGCTAGTCCAATTAAAGCAGGGAGATATGAATGTAGTTAATTATCCTGCTGTGGAATCTAGAGAGCCCGAACAGCAGGGTAAGGATTTTTACCGCTATCAACGAGAATAGCATAGGAAGAGAGCACAATAGCGTGCATGTTATAATTATAACAAGATCAGACATAGAGTGAAGGATTGTCGTAGTACACTAGTAGGAACTAGCAGGACAGAGGTTAGAGTCAGCAGTCTCAAGGCCGCAAGTACGGCTAGCAGCAGAGGATTTGAGGCACCTCCAACCATCTCGACGATTGAGGGGCCAGTAGGCCAGATTCATACCATCTAGGAGATTCCTGAGTTACAGACAATCCCTTATATTCCACCACCATTAGCGTAGCAATCGCCAGCCACTGGCAAGGTTTATGTAGCCGTACCGCGTGATCATGGTACGAGCAGAGCTTTCTTAGTGATTTCTTTTCCAGCTCTAATCTTGTTGATTCAGAAGCTTCACATTCTTTTATCTATCATGATGTCATGATTAGACTTCAGCTTGTAACGCAGCCTTTAGGCGTTCCATTATCAGTTTCTACTCCTTTGGAAAAGGTGCCTCTCTTAGAGTGTATCTATAGGAGATGTGTCATTAGTTTAGATGAGTCTGAGTCCGTGGTCGATTTAATCATCTTGCGAATGTCTGATGTTTGATGTTATTTTTGGGAAAGGTGCCTCTCTTAGAGTGTATCTATAGTTGGTATTAGAGTTCTAGTTTTAGCATCCTTAGGATCGTCCTGTGTCAAGTCGTGGAGCTAGGATAGAGTTTCTTAAGATTCATGTATAGAGTCCACTAGGAATTCCTAGAATGAGTGAGGACGTAATACGTTTACCTCAAAAATTACGAATTTTTTTATGACTACCTTACTTTAATTGAAAAGTATTTGCATGAATGCTATGTGATACATTATGTTATGTATATATATTTGCGACCTCTTTTACTGTGTGTATTAAGCTTTCCTCTTGATATTATTAATGTAAGGACGAGGATGCGGTCGAGATAAAACTCGTACCTAGAGAGATGGGCAAACAGAAACCTACCCGCAGTAGGCTCTACAGTATCTGATCGACTTCATAACGCCGATTGCAAAAGCAGAGACTAATAACACTCGAGGAACGAGTAACGAGCCACATTACATTTTCTGGAGTTCCACCACCAGTTGTAGCAGTCGTGCCTATTGAAGAGGTAATACTAAAGATTTCACCATCACCACAACCAGCGGTTGATAGACCCGCAGAGTAGGAGGCTTGGCTCTGTAAGAATAAGAAAGACATCAGACACTGAGAGCACCATAGTTTTAGGGCGCACCGGACTTATGTGCAGCCTATAAATGGAAGAAATATGTGAAAATTTCTTAACGTCGACTCAGTACTAAAGTGGAGTTAGATGTTTTTACCATAGAGGATAGCACCAGAGGATGACACCAACTTTAGATTTTTACCGGAGCAGTGAATACCACTTATTTGGGAAAAATTTGGTTTGCTTCTTTGATAAGCAGTAGAGCTAGTCCAATTAAAGCAGGGAGATATGAATGTAGTTAATTATAGAATCATGACCAACATAGTAACAATGGCAAGGGCAAGAGACCTGCTGTGGAATGTAGAGAGCCCCAACAGCGGGGTAAGGATTTTTACCGCTATCAATGAGAATAGCATAAGAAGAGAGCACAACAGCGTGCATGTTATAATTATAACAAGATTAGACATAGAGTGAAGGATTGTCGTAGTACACTAGCAGGAACCAGCATGACAGAGGTTAGAGTCAGTAGTCTCTGGGCCGCAAGTTTGGCCAGCAGCAGAGGATTTGAGGCACCTCCAGCCGTCTCGACGATTGAGGGGCCAATAGGCCAGATTCATGCCATTTAGGAGATTCCTAAGGGACAGACAATCCCATATGTTCCAACACCATTAGCGTAGCAATCGCCAGCCACTGGCAAGGTTTATGCAGCCATACCGCGTGATCATGGTACGAGCAAAGCTTTCTTAGTGATTTTTTTCCAGCTCTAATCTTGTTGATTCAGAAGCTTCACATTCTTTTATCTATCATGATGTCATGAATAGACTTCAGCTTGTAGCATAGCCTTTAGGCATTCCATTATCAGTTTCTACTCCTTTGGGAAAGGTGCCTCTCTCAGAGTGTATCTATAGGAGATGTGTCGTCAGTTTAGACGAGTCTGAGTTCGTGGTCGATTTAATCATCCTGCGAATGTCTGATGTTTGATGTTATTTTTGGTATGGATTGGTTATCATCCTACCTTGTTAGTATAGACTATTTTGCAAAGACAATCAGCTTGTGAGCATTCAATGGGTTTGTATAGATAATAGCAACCTCATAGGGTAACCAGAATGCGGAGTCATTTCTAGCATACGTCAAGATGGTAATGATACGGGATCAGGGTGTAGATTTAAGCGAGATTGGAGTCGTCCCAGAGTATCAGTATGTCATTCAGGACTTACAGAGATTTCTTCCAGTGAGAGAGGTTGTTTTCCTATATTGAGTTGTAGTAGGCACCGTACTGATATTCTGAGCATCCTATCATATGGCACCCGCTGAGATGAGGGAGGTACAAACTCAGCTAGATGAGTTGTTATCTCAGACTTTCATTTTCCGGAGTCATTGTCATGGGAGCATCGGTCCTCTTCGTGGATATGAAGGACAATAGCATGCAATTATGTATAGATTATAGTGAGTTGAACAAGGTCACTTCCCAGATCAGGTATCCACTATCAAGGATTTATGACTTGTTCGACTAACTGAGGGAAGCGTAGCATATTTCGAAGATTGATCTTCGTTCTGATTATTTTTAGTTGCGAGTGCGGGGAATGGATTTTCCCAAAACCACCTTTCTGACTCGATATGGGTCTTTTGTGTTTTTTGTCATGCCATTTGGGCTAACTAATGCACTCGTTGGTGAACCAGGTTTTCCATCCATGTTTGGACCAGTTTGTGGTTATTTTATTGATGACATCCTTATCTGTTCGAGATTAGAGGTAGAGCACGAGCAGCATCTTTGTTTGGCATTGCAGACTTTGTGGGAGCATCAGTTTTGAGGTTAGGTTTTTGGCCATATTATCAGCAAGAGGGCGTTGTAGTAAATCCAGCTAAAGTGAAAGCAGTACTTGATTGGGAACCACCGAAGATATTTATAGAGATTCATAATCTTTTAGGTTTGGCCGGCTACTACAAGAAGTTTATTCAAGACTTTTCGAAGATTGCAACACCACTTACTTGCCTTACGCATAAGGGTGTATAGTTTGATTGGGGGCACAGAGTGTCAGGAAGCCTTTGAGACTCTAAAGGTAAAATTGGATACAGCGTCAATAATGGTTATTCCAAGTAGTGATTAAACATTTGTTGTCTACACATATGCATAGTTAGTGGGTCTAGGTGGTATTATGATGCAGATCCAAAGAGTTGTGGCTTATATTTTGAGGCAGCTGAGAACTCATGAGCAGAATTATCCCACGCACGACTTGGAGCTAGCAGCATTGGTTTTTGTACTTAAGGCGTTGAGGCATTATTTTTATGGAATACAATTTGAGTTAATCACAGGTCACCAGAGCTTAAAATATCTCTTCTCATAGAAAGAACTCAACTAGAGGCAGTGACAATGGGTAGAGTTTATTAAAGATTACGAGTTTGCTATACACTACCATCCGGGAAAGGCGAATGTGGTAGCAGATGCATTGAACAGGAAGCAACACCACGGGCTTACAGCTTTGAGGTGTTTATTATATCGAGATCTTTACACACTCAGCCACTATGATTTCAGGCTAGAGATTGGGGGGAGCAGTGTTTTCTTTGGAGCTTTATTAGTACAGCCATCTTGGAGTGATAGAGTGATCGAAGCTTAGCTAGAGGACTCTTGGATTCAAACCCGTAAGGGAGAGATTTCCAAGGAACCCAAGGCTAATTGGACTATTGAAGCAGATGGAGGCCTTCAGATGAAGAGTCGATTAGTTATGCTAAACAATCCACAGCTGAAGAGAGATCTATTTGTTGAGGCGCATCTAGCTGGTATATAGTGCATCCAGGCACGATAAAAATGTATAAAGACCCGAAGAGGCATTTTTGGTAGAGTGGCATGCGTAGAGAGATTGCAGATTATGTGGCTAAGTGTTTTACCTGCCAGCAAGTTAAGGCAGAACATCAAAGACCTGTAGGGACCCTACAGCCTTTACCCATTTTCGAGTGGAAGTGAGCAGATATTTTCATGGATTTTGTTGTAGGGTTACCTAAAACAAAGAAAGGAAATGATTCTATTTGGGTTATAGTAGATCGGTTGATGAAGTTGGCGCATTTCTTACCTGTGAGGATGACTTATACGGCGGATACATATGCGAGAATTTTCATCCGAGAGATCATTCGATTACATGGAGTCCCAGAGATGATTGTATCAGATCGCGGCTCAGTCTTCACATCCTATTTCTGGAGGAGTTTTTAGGATGCTTTTGGAAGACTGTTGTCATTTAGTAGTGTTTTCCACCCTGAGACCGATGGTCAGACAGAGAGGGTGAATCAGGTGTTAGAGGATATGCTGCAGCATGGGTGGATAGATTTTTAGGGTAGCTTTTGTTCGCGGGAAAAATCGTATCTTTCTTCATTGATTCCATTGCACACTCTTGTAAAAGTTTATCGATTACAAAGATCCGGTCTTTTTATAAGATCCGGTTACAACGAGATCAAAAAAGGAAATAAAAATTACAACTTTTCTCTTTTGTCGAACAAATCGCGAGCTCCTGTTTTGCGGTCGCTCGCTTTGTGGGTTCTTCGCCTGTGCCGGGGTTTATCCGTGGACCACCGCGCGATCTAGATCCGGTCGGATCTACGCAGTACGATGGGTATTATTTCACGAAGGAAATAATAGCCGAGGGGGATTAATTCACCAAGGAAATAATTGCCCAAATCTCGGGATCAAAGACCAAGCTTTGATCCGGAGTATGCCTGCGTAGATCTAAGATCCGGTCCTCTCGAACTCTTGCCTTATTTGGCGTTGACGATCGCCGAGCACCAGATCTGGATGAACAAGTCCTCGAAGTCCCAAAGTTTGAATCTTTTTTAGATCTGAGTCTTCAATCCAGCAGGGCTTCGCCTCCAAAAAATCCAACCTTTTCTATAGGTGGCTCGGTTTTGGCCGAGCCCCTATAGGTATTTGGGTTCCGTCGTTTTCCGTCTTTCGGTTCTGTCCGTGATCCGGTTGTGTGGTTGATTTAGACTCTGATTCATTGATCTGATTTGGTAGTAAATCCGATTCCTGATTTGGCAGTAAATCCACTTCTGAGTTCGAGTCCGAAACTGATCTTGATTCGATCGTGATTCGTCCGAGTCCGCCCTTGGTTGGATGACTCGTTGACTCTTCAACCCGTTAGCTTGATTCCGCACGCGAGTAGATTTATTCCGTTGTTTGCGTGCGGTTCATTAGCTTTGTAGCCTCATTAATCCGCTTCGTCGAGTATCGGCTTCGGCGTTGTGGACTAACAATCGTGTCTGCATACGTCGCCCGATGGTCGGTTCGTCGAATCGGCGTTGTCGAGCTGTGTTAAGGGACCTATAGGCAGTTTTATACGCCTACAGATACCCCCTCCAAAGTATTTCAGCCTCGTTCTTTTATAGAAGAGTCTGAAATACTTTGGATATGATTGTCCCAACCTTCGATTGGTTACGACTGGATATTTGGAGTGGCTTCCATTCTTGATTCCTTCAGTCCGGCTATTCAGTGCTTTGTAGAATGCCTGTAGGGGTTCCGGTGCTGCATTTATTGTCTGACCGTCTGTCGGAATTTTGAATTTGAAGTCGATTCTCGATTTTCTGACTTTTAGCTCGAGTTGGTTATTTCAACATAGAACTGACCATCGGTCGTCGGCGTTGAATCTTCATTTACAACGCGTTGTCCGGCGTTTGAGCTTCTTTGTGACGCGTTGTCCGGCGTCCAAGCTGGAGTATACACAATTTAAGCTCTTAAGGAATTGGAGCGTGGCGGATACTCGAGTCACGAGACCAATCTACGAAGTTGATACATCTATGACTCATATTTATAGAATTTTTGGCAAATTCTCAGCCATCAATGGGTTTGATGAGTCTTTACCGACTACCGTTTTAGTCGGGCTAGCATGCGGATTTTTCAAGTCCGTTCCGCATGTGACGTTAAGCTAAAAGAGTTAACCCTTTTAGTGCTACGATCTTGAATACGTAGACTTCGTCTTTCTCCTATGAAAAGACTAAACAGCAACGTGTATGAGACGTTGACTTAGGATTTTTGGCAAATCCTCAGCCTACAACGGATTTGACGTGCTCTTACCGATTACCGTTTGAATCGGGCTTACATGCGGATTGTCTAAATCTGTTCCGCATGGGACGTTGTGCTAAGAGAGTTAACGCTCTTAGTGCTACGATATTGAATACGTAGACTTCGTCTTTCTCACGGGAATAGACTACCCGGCGACGCGTGTTAGGCGTTGGCTTTAGGGTTTTTGGCTAACCCCCAGCCTTTAACGGATTTGATTAGCCTTTACCGACTACCGTTTGAGTCGGGCTAGCATGCGGATTGTCTAAATCCGTTCCGCATGTGACGTTGTGCTAACGAGTGAATTCTCTTAGACTTTACTGCTACGACTTCGAATACGTAGACTTCGCCATTGTTATGGGAATAGGCTACCTAGCAACGTATATTAGACGCTGACTTATCCCTATATAGGCTTCGGGATAAAATACCCCAGAATCGAACTCTGGTGTCTTCTTCTTCGGAGAAAGACTAAACCGGCGACGCGTGTTAGGCGTCGGCATATCCTTTCTTAGGATTTAGGATGAAATTCCCCATGCGTGTAAGGCATGGATTTTGGTGTTATTAATAACAACCTGCCACAATATTGAATATGTGAACGGGTGTTCTTTTTAACGGTTATTGCTTAGGTTTCAGGATAGAATACCCTAGAATCGAACTCTGGTGTCTTTTTCTACGGAAAAAGACTAAACCGGCAGTGCGTGTTAGGCACAGACTTATCCCTGCTTAGGATTCGGGATAAACTTCCTAGGATGAATCCTAGATTGATAAATTTTGGAAAAGATTGGTGGGGGAAAAGAAATATTTTATATTCTATTTCCCGGTCTTCTTTTAGGGTGAAGGCAAACCAAGAAAACAAAGAAGGAAGAATTTTATATTCTATTCCTTGACTCTGGAAAGGAAGAATTTTATATTCTATTTCCAGTACAAAAGAAACTAGGAGTGGGATCTCCACTCCGAGAATCTGGAAGATCTAGATAAACCTACCTTTTATAAGACTGGTTATCTGATCGGAAAATGAGTTCTTCGTTTATCGAAATGAAATTTCAACTTCGATTATAGCCATTAGAGGGCTTAACCAAAGAGAAGAAGAAGGGAGTCCTTTCGTTTATCGAAAGGGGACTCCGAAATGAAAGTGGACCTCTTGTTCATGGAGAGAATCAAGAGGGCCAGAAAGACATTTTTGGTGGACCCACTGTCAATTGAAATTGATCAGTGAGGGATTTTGGTGGTAAAAAAAATTTTGGGTTATCCTCTAGAATATTAAGTGTAATATTCTTCAAGGAACTTCCCGGTAAATGGGTTATCTTGAATGTACTAGGGGTAGTACTTTTTCAAAAACTTCCCATTTATTGGCATTAATTGCCTGGCACCGTCTTGAGTAATCAGGCGATATGCGCCGTTTGAGTAGACTGTGTCTATCACAAACGGCCCTTCCCATTTGGGTTCAAATTTACCTTTCTTCTTGGAGTTGAGGATTATCGGTCGGCGAGCAGCGAGGACCAGATCTCCTTTCTTGAAGCTTCTCTGTCGGACTCTTTTGTTAAAAGCCCTAGATATTCTAGCTTGATAAAACTCAATTTGTTGTTGAGCTTCCAAGCGCTTTTCATCCAACCTCTCGAGTTCTTCGAAACGTTTCTGATGTTGTTCTTCTGTCGTCATCTCAATTGCGAGGACGATCCGCAGGGATGGGATTTGAATCTCCAATGGTAGTACAGCTTCACATCCGTATACCAACAAATATGGGGTAGCTCCCGTAGGTGTTCGTATGGTGGTGCGATAAGCCCAGAGTGCTTCACCGAGTTTATCGTCCCAGTCTCGTTTATTGGTCTTCACGAGCTTTGACAAGATCTTGATGATCGTCTTGTTAAACGCCTCAGCTAATCCATTCGCAGCGGGATAATAAGCTGTTGACGAAACATCTTCAATTTTGAACTTGTCACAAAACCTGACGAAGGCATTGCTTATGAACTGTGGACCGTTGTCATGAATGATCCGTCTTGGCACGCCATGTCGGTATATGACATGATGCTTAATGAAATTGATGACGTTGTTCGTCTTCACTTCTCTAAGCGGAATCGCTTCAGCCCACTTTGAAAAGTAGTCCGTGATTGCGAGAATGAATCGATCACCTTTGACTGAAGGGGGAAAAATAGGACCGACGATGTCCATGCCCCATGTCTCGAACGGCCAAGACGTGGTTGACGTGTGCAACCACTCTGGTGGTTGGTGCATGTAATTCGCATGTATTTGACATGCATGACACTCTCGGGCGTATTCGATCGCGTCGCGAACCATTGTTGGCCAAAAATATCCCATTCTCCTGATGCGATCATACAGTTTGGGACCGGGCTGATGCGCACCACATTCTCCTTCGTGTGCTTCCTTGAGAACTTCTTCTGCTTCTTTGTTCGAAAGGCATCGAAGTAATAAACCATCATACCCTCTACGGTATAATGTATGGGTCTCTGTATTATAGAAGAATCTTGGTGCTCTTCGGCGGATTGATTCTCTTTCTTTTACATCCTCTGGCAAAATACCATACTGGACGTAGTCAATGATGGGAAAACGCCAATCTCGGGACTCAGACCCAATTTGAGTTGAATTCACCTCCTTGGCGTCTGTGTTTCTATCATCTTCTTCTTCAATATCCACATCGTAGATGGGTATGCAGAGTTGATGTGTCCTCACTGTGACTAACAGCTCAGTTTCGGGAGGCTGCGCAAGTGATACCGCTAGTGCTGCCAGTGCATCCGCGTAAGCGTTCTGGAGACGAGGGATGTATTCAATAAAGAATTCTTTAAAAGATTCTGCCATTTTGATGGCCTGGGATCAGGTCTTGGTTCCTGACTTCATACTCTCCACGGACTTGGTTGACTATCAATTGAGAATCCCCAAAAGCTTCGAGATATTCGACCCCCAGCTCCTTGGCGAAACTGAGTCCAATGAGAAGCGCGTTGTACTCGGCTACGTTATTGGAGCACGGACTAGTCAATGAATAAGCCCGAGGCATCACATGCTTCCCCAGGGAGATTAAGACAACTCCAACCCCGGAGGAAAATGTAGAACCTCCTGGGGTTATTACCCTATTGAATGCCCTCGAAGCACCATCAAAATATAATTGCCATACTTGTTGGTGCGACGTAGTGTTAACCTCGTGGGTTTCATCCGGCAAGTCATCATATACTTCTGCCGTATCTGTGGTCGGGTTTGCCGCCAAAAGATCGCAAATCTTAGGTAATAGACTGCCTGTTCGTGACCGTTATCGTCGTCTTGTGCTAGTAAAGCACTTATCGAGTGGTTCATCGCCTTGATGTAAATCAAGAACGGTTTACCTGATTTTGGTGCAACGAGAACAGGAGGATTCGTCAGATATGTTTTGATATCTTCGAATGCTTTTTGGCAGGCGTCGTCCCAAATAAATGACACCCCTTTCTTGTTTAGTTTAGAGAATGGCTGGCATTTCCCAGAAAGATTTGAGATGAACCTCCGGATGTAAGCTAATCGCCCTTGCAATCCTCTGAGCTCTCTTAGATTTCTAGGAGGTTGCAGTTCATGTATCGCCTTCACCTTATCGCGATCGATATGTATACCTTTAGTGGTGACGACGAATCCAAGGAATTTTCCGCTGGTCATTCCAAGGAAGGATTTAGTGGGGTTCATCTTCAATTGATGGCTTCGCATGAGATCGAACATCGTCTTCAAGTCCTTGATGTGATCTTCTTTGTTGCGGCTTTTTACAACCAAATCATCAACGTAGCATTCGACTGTTTTCCTGAGATGTTCTTGGAAAATTTTGGTCATTGCTCACTGGTATGTGGCGCCTGCGTTCTTTAGACCGAAAGGCATCACTATGTAGCAAAAGACACCGAGGGGCGTTCTGAATGCTGTATGCTTCTCGTCATCTGGGTGCATCTTGATTTGGTTATAACCCGAGAAACCATCCATAAAAGACATCCTCTCAAATCCACATGTATTGTCGATAATGACATCTGTGATTGGGAGAGGAAAGTCGTCTTTTGGACATGCCGTATTCAGGTCCCTGAAGTCAATGCAAATCCTAATTTTACCGTTCTTCTTCATGATTGGAACAATATTGGCTACCCAGTCTGGATGTTGCTCTTCTCGGATAAATCCTGATTCGATCAACTTCTTAACCTCTGCCTCAATGGCTTCCATAATCTGCGGACGAAACCGTCTTTGCTGTTGTTTGACAGGTTTGACATCCGGCTTGATATCGAGGCGGACATTGGGGTCGAGCCCTGGCATATCTTTATAGTTCCAAGCAAATACGTCAATATACTCCCTGATGAGAGCAATTAACTCCTCCTTTTCATTTGGGGGAAGGCTGTCACTGATGAATATGGGCTTTGGGTTGGCCTCATCACCCATGTTAACTTGGATATCTTATCTTCAGTGGGCGGTTCTCTTTGTTCGAACCTATCGTCGTACTGCATGTTTAGGTGATGAACCCATGGATCTTCCCACGCTGGCACTTGATCATCATCTTCTATCGTCACAGGATCGACCGTAATCATATGCGACATCAGTTTCTTGAACATCTCCCCCAAACTTGTGTCGGAATCCCCAGCTGAAGAATTAGAAGAATATCTGTTCTTAGTTTTGTTAGCAATTTGATCGATAATTTGCCAACCACATTCATCATCAGACGAAGAAACATAGCCTAAGCCTCTTTTGTGACGGTAATAATCATCCGGTTTCCCTTTTGGCACATATGCTGCTTTAGCTGGGATACGGGAACCTCGATCAAAGTACAAGCCTTCTCCGAGTGTGAAATCATATCCCTGTTTTTCCATGAGCTTGTGCGCTTCAGGACTATACTTAGATAAATGTTGACCAGGTTTATCTTCCTCTTCGTCTTCTCTTAGGAAATGATCTGGTAATGGAAAATTCTCTCCTTTACCATAAATCACTTCTTTTTCGACTCCTGTTTTGGCAGGCACAACCAGGGTTGTTCCGAAGGAATGCTGGAGGCGTTTCTTTGTTACATAAGATGATCGGAGCGGCATATGTAAATCAGGATTATCGTGTAGTCCTTTTGTCGCATCATCAAGAGACAACGAGTACTCTAAATCATCTTTTATTTCAATATCGGCAAGCTGCCAGTTACAACTTACCTCTGACGATTGTTCATCGTCAAGATTGATTACAAAGGGTATAATGTCATTTAAAATAAAACCACCATTGTAATCGAATCCAGCTTCGGAATCAGCTTCTTCTCCGCTGTCCGTGCCCTGGACCGATGGTTCAGTGTTGGATTCGTTACCATAGAGGAGAGAATCAGTGAAATAATTCTCAAACCCTTTAAATGGTTGTTTATCCGCGACCACCGTCCTGACCCTTCCATCAGTGTCGACATATTTCAGACACTGATGTAGGGTGGAGGGAACTATAACATTACTATGGATCCAAGGCTGACCCAGTAGTAAGTTATATGATGTCTCAGCATCAATTACGTAACACGTGACCTCCGTCTTCAAATCACCCATTTGGCATTTTATCCAGATCTTTCCCAAAGGCCTTGACCCGCTGGTGTTGAATCCGTAAATGACCGTGCCTGTAGACGCCAATTTGCTGACTGGAATGCCAAGGCTATGCATAAGGCGAAGCGGCATAATGCTCACAGTGGAACCCGGATCCACTTGGATCCGGTTGACTTCGCTGGAGCCAATGTATCCGATGAAATATAGGGGCCGATCATGGTTTGAATTCTTCGTCTGCATATCCTCTTTGGTGAAGGTGATGCAGAGAAGGTTCTTAGCCGCTATGTTGCAGTGTTGCATTGACAGTTCTAGCTCTTCAGGTGTCGGTTTGACCCGAGTGAGGAATGCGTCAGAATCAGCCAAGGCATCCCGTAAGGCTTCCCTAGTCTCCTTAGACAACCGCAGCAACTCATACAACGTTATCCACGCTGGAATATTAGCTAATTGAGCCATGATATCGAAGACGCGTGGAGTTTTCGAACTCTCTGGTTTATCCCTTCCAATCGGACGACTGAAACGAGACTGCTTCGGATTCTGTATTTCCTAGGGTTTTTGTTTATCCGCCGGCTGTCGTCGAGCATCTTCAATCGGTTTAGGAACTGTAATCACCCCCAGCTCTGTGAGAGTTGTGGCTGGTCCCTCTTAGTCACGTCCTGCTCAGCTAACTGATCACTAGGTGACGGATAGTTGAAGTGGTACTGGTTTCCACTTCTAGTCGCGAAAACTTCTTGTTCTTCTTCAGAAAGCGGGAAAACAGGAGCTTCATCGCCATCTTCTTCGAAAACTGCGGAAGTACCATTGCAGGACTTGCCTTTACCCTTTCTTTTCGAGGAGGTCGCCCACTGCTCATCTCTAATGAGATCCGGATGAACCCAGAGGATTTCGCCGTTCGGGGCTGTGTGTCATCGTTCACTGTCTTCATTCCTACTTTGGTGATGCGCTCTGGTTTGAACCATGTTGTGGGCACCGATCCAAAGCTGATTGACACTGTATTTGCTCCCACATTCTTGGCAGGCTTCGGGGTTATGACGCCCACATCAATTAATGCCTGGATCTTATCCTTGAGGTGGAAGCATGATTTGGTAGGGTGGTGGACCGCTCTATGGTATGCACAATACTTCGGATCCGTCACTTTGCTAGCCCCCTCTTGATCCACGATCGCTGGAAGCTAGATTTTGTTGTTCTCCAATAGGTACTTGAAGATGCCGGGCACCTCGTCATCTTTGAAGGAGTACACCTTAGGAAATCTCGGCTCCGCTCTTTGCTTCTGAGACCGTTGTTGCCATTGCGGCTGCGATTGTTGTGGCGCTCTTTGCTGCTGCTGTTGCTGAGGTTGCAATTGGAAAGTTTGATTAGCATCAACTGCATTAGCATGGGCCTTACCTTTCCCCCTTGGGTTGAAATTCTGTGCTGGAGCATTTGTCGCCTGTTGGCCTCTCTCCGCCTTCTTTCTCCTAAGGAATCGCTCAGCCTGCTCCCCTCGGACCTTCAGATCCTTCCACATTTTGGACGGTGCTGTCCCCATTGCTTCCAACACGTCCAAGGACAGATTATTATGGCAGGTCTGGAGAATGAATTCCTCGGTGATCGGGTCCCGGCAGTTCATCGCCTTATTCCGGAACCTTTTGACGAAGGTGTCGACTAACTCCCCGTCCTTCTGCTTCTCATCGAGCAACGATCCGATAGATATCTCGGTGTCGTCGTCGAAGAAATTGGTGAGGAACATGGTCTCCATATCGTCCCAGCTGTTCACGCTACATGGCTTGAGGTGGCGATACCAATCGAAGGCGGCTCCGCGAAGAGTGTCGACGAATGACCGCACCATCAGAGGCTCATTGCCAGAGATTACCCCCAGGTGTGATTTGAAATAAATCACATGCTGAGTGGGCGAACCCTTCCCATCAAACGGCGTGAAGTTAATTAGGTTGAACTTCGCCGGATATGGGATCGATTCCCACTCTCTTGGGTATGGACAGGGAATGCCTGTTTTCTTCGTCTCTTGAGCGGAGATCAATGTGTTGATTTTGCTCTCGAGGTTCTTGATCTTCAGACTTTCGCCTGTGTTTTCGTTAGCACGATTCTGAGGCGGAAGTGTGGCATTACGACTAGCATCCTCATTACCACCCGGGGTTGCCCCTCGCTGGATACTGTGTTGTCAGATGCGACCGCCGAACCGGCATCCGACTCTTCATCTTCTGAAGGTACCCTTGTCCGAACCCTACCGTAAGTCTTTCGTTTGATGGCTCCAAACTGCAGACGGGTTATACGCTGGGATGCTTTCAGAATTGACTCGAGATTATCCCGTGCCGATGTCCCTCTGGTGGTCATGTTAGTGGTGACCCTCGGAAATTCTCCATCTTCAACCACCGTTCTTCTTTGTCGGAAATGCCTATGCCTTGGTTTTGGCGCTTCGGTACTAAGCCTTTCGAACATTGAAATTCTCTCGGGGACTGCCTTGATGCAGTTGCACTCAGACAGTACCGCCCGAATGAGCTTTGAACAAGGGCACTGAGTTTCCAGCCTTCGAGGACTCCTTTTTCTGGCTTTGCTCGTACCCCCAGCATGATAGTACAGCTCTTCCGTTTGAAAGTCGAAGCAACCTATCATGTGTTGGCATGATTTCTCAGGTATAACGCAATCATCATCAGACGATAACGTTTCCTTCTGAGAGTGAATTACCTTCTTCGGACTTTTGAGAGTCACGCGCCTCGATACGCGCCTTTGTGGGCGTGAATTCTTAACGGGCTCCTGAACTTCGATGCGCAAAGTAGTGCGCTTGGGTGCCATGACTTCTTTGTCATGTTGAGGGTTACGGCGACCCCTATCATGTTGATTCGTTCGGGGTTTTCTTAGTGGGACCAAACGTCCTTGGATTGGAGCTTTGCTTCGCTCCTCGGGGAGTGGACCAAGGCGCTCCAAGACTGACTTCCTTTTCTTGGATGGTCCTGCGGGATCTCCCAGAACAGTTGTGGAAATCATCGGCAGTTTGGATTGATTCGCCGGAAGTTGAACTTTCGACGGCTGCAGTTGACGCTCTTTAGTCTGAACCGCCGCTTCAGACTTCGGCCTCCAAACTTTGCTGGTTGATGGCGGCTTCTTGGCCACCTCTTTCTGCAACTTCCTACGGGCTTCTTCAGCTTGAGCCCGTGCTTGCGCTGATAGTGCGCGGCGTTTGCGAATGCGCTCCTCCAGCGTTGATCGGTTCCGTTTGACACGGACCCATTCCATTGTTGGCGGCTTGGAGGAACCACCATTCATTGATTGTTGAGGCTGCTTGCCTCTTTTGTTCTTCAGATCCGCGTTGTAGCGGATCCCGTCAACGGACTCCATGGCCTTTGCGAACTGTTTCGCAAGGCGTTGATGTTGCCTTTGGCGGGCTCTCTTCGAGAGAGTCACCACGCCCTCTGCGGCAGAAGGGTTGGCCAGAGCAGCTCCGACCTGGTTGGGAATTAGAGGAATCTCACCCGATGCGGCTTTGGCATCCAGCGGGGCGAGATCTTCGTTGGTGTTTTCAACATCTTCGTACCAACAAGCCTTTCTCCTGGAGGAGAACTTCTTGGACTTGCGGGGGGAGGTTGATCCGGACGAGGACGACAAGTATTCCTCGAACTTCTGCTGGTCGAACTCGTATTCGACCTCCTCCACAACCGGGATTGAGATCCGGGTCTTTTTATAAGATCCGTTTACAACGAGATCAAAAAAGGAAATAAAAATTACAACTTTTCTCTTTTGTCAAACAAATCGCGAGCTCCTGTTTTGCGGTCGCTCGCTTTGTGGGTTCTTCGCCTACGCCAGGGTTTATCCGTGGACCACCGCGCGATCTAGATCCGGTCGGATCTACGCAGTACGACGGGTATTATTTCACGAAGGAAATAATAGCCGGGGGGGATTAATTCACCAAGGAAATAATCGCCCAAATCTCGGGATCAAAGACCAAGCTTTGATCCGGAGCATGCCTGCGTAGATCTGAGATCCGATTTGAGATCCGGTTCCTCTCGAACTCTTGCCTTATTTGGCGTTAACAATCTCCGAGCACCGGATCTGGATAAGCAAGTCTTCAAAGTCCCAAAGCTTGAATCTTTTTTAGATCTGAGTCTTCAATCCAGCAGAGCTTCGCCTCTAAATTTTCCAACCCTCCAAAATGAACCAAGGCCCCTCTATTTATAGGCACTCAATACTGTGCCCGGGCACAGATCTGGCCGGCCACCTATAGGTGGCTCGGCTCTGGGCCGGCCACCTATAGGTGGCTCAGACCTATGGGTGGCTCGGCTTTGGCCGAGCCACCTATAGGTGGCTCGGTTTTGGCCGAGCCCCTATAGGTATTTGGGTTCCGTCGTTTTCCGTCTTTCGGTTTTGTCCGTGATTCGGTTGTGTGGTTGATTTAGACTCTGATTCGTTAACCTGATTTGGCAATAAATCCGATTCCTGATTTGGCAGTAAATCCACTTCTGAGTTCGAGTCCGAAACTGATCTTGATTCGATCGTGATTCGTCCGAGTCCGCCCTTGGTTGGATGACTCGTTGACTCTTCAACCCGTTAGCTTGATTCCGCACGCGAGTGGATTTATTCCGTTGTTTGCGTGCGGTTCATTAGCTTCGTAGCCTCGTTAATCCGCTTCGTCGCGTATCGGCTTCGGCGTTGTGGACTAACAATCGTGTCTGCATACGTCGCCCGATGGTCGGTTCATCGAATCGGCGTTATCGAGCTGTGTTAAGGGACCTATAGGCAGTTTTATACGCCTACAGCTGGGAGGACCACATCCCATTGATTGAATTTGTATATATTAATAGTTATCAAGCTACTAACGGGATGGCATCATATGAAGCATTATACGGGAGGTTTTGCAGACCGTTTATATGTTGGGCAGAGCCAGAGGATAGCCTATTGCTTGGGCCGGAGCTAATTAGGTAGACCACAAAGAAGGTTGTAATGATTATAGATCACATTCTTGCCACACAAAGTCGTCAAAAGAGTAATGCATATCAGCGGAGATGACCACTAAAGTTCCTGGTCGGAGACTTAATTATATTAAAAGTATCACCGATGAAGGACGTTCAGCAATTTGGTAGACGGGGAAAGCTTGCCCCGAGATATGTTGGTCCCTTCAGGATTATTGAGCGTATTGGAGCTATTTCCTATAGGTTAGAGCTTCTAGCCTCGATGTCGAGTGTGCACGATGTCTTTCATATTTCGATGCTCAAGAAGAATTTGCGTCATGAGGAGCAGCAGAGGGTAATTGATGCACCAGAGATCGAGATCCAGGATGATTTTACTACCGTAGAGATTTGACTACCGTAGATGATAATTGATGCACCAGAGATCGAGATCCAGGATGATTTTACTACCGTAGAGATTTGACTACCGTAGATGATTTGACTACCGTAGAGCTTAGAAATAAAATTATTCCATTAGTGAAAGTTCAGTGGAGCTGGCATGGAGCCGAAGAGATTTCTTGGGAGCATGAGGAAGATGTATGTTATGACTACCCACACATGTATGAGTAGGTAAGATGTTGATATTTATATGTGCTTATATGCATTGGTAGTAATGATTATATATGTTGTTTAGTCATGTTTATACTTAAAGCTAGAATGATAGTATTAATACCTGACTCCTAATCATTCGCAACACATGGTATATATATGGGGTGTTCCTTGTTTGGATTTTTTGCCCGACGTACTAGTTCCCTTTAATTAGGGGTTAAGTTAGAGTATTCACATTGTAGATTGTTAAGTGTAGATATAGCTATGTTTCATATCCGGAGTTTAATGGTGTGAGATGTGTATGTGAAGGTTTCCTTGTCTGTATTATCCTCTTAACGTGCTTTTTTGGTATTATTAATCTCTAGGATACGATTGCGGAATTTTGGGGACGTATTATCCTCTTAACGTGCTTTTTTGGTATTATTAATCTCTAGGATACGATTGCGGAATTTTGGGGACGAAATTCTTTTTAAGGTGAAAAGAATGTAAAACCCCAAAAATTTTAATATTATGTGAAAAATAAAAATAAAAATGTTATATGGTGAAAAATATCATATTTTGATGTTTGAGTATGATGGGAATTGGTTTGAGATCAATTAAATGTTTATTTGTGAATATGTGAGCGTAAATGCACAAAACATGCACGAAGAGAAATCTGGAAATATGACCAATTAAGAGTTTATTTATTTATTTTATACACTGATGCATTTTGAATCTAGAAAAACACAAAAGATTAAAGTTGTAGGTCTCTTCTACAGATTTTCAACAAATATTATATCACCTCATTCCAAGGTCGGATGAGAAAGTTACAGCCAAAATACTGAAGGTTAATTTCATAGCCAGACTATGTTTCCCGGTTCGGATCAAACGAGTTTATTCCGGGTTTGCATATATATATACCTATGTTTTCATGAAAATTATCATCCATCAGAGTTTCAAACCCTAGTAGCCCCTCTTCCTCTCTCTCAAACCCTAGCCCTAAAGTGAGTTTTTGGGAGAGTTTATGAGGAGAACGTCGAGAAAATGTCGGGATTTTCGTTGTTTAGCGATGGGGTAATCACTTGCTGCTCTTTTCAGAGGCTTGTACGCATGCAAAGGCAAGATCACCTATGTCCAAACCTTTACCTTGAATAAAAATCATGTTTTTAAGATTTTTATATGTTTAACTTTATGTTTATGGTATAAATCTAATGTTAAACATGTTACATGTGATGTTTATGATTAAATCTTATGTCAAGAACAATAGAACAAATCTGAAACTGAGATAATGACCTGATCATGATTATTAAAATTTATTTTAATGAGTTAATTATACTTTAATATGATTTATATGCCTTATAGATTGTCAAAATAAACAAGAATTAGGTTGTTTTGCTTGTTAAACCCTAGATCTATGTGTTCATATGATTCATCTTGTTTAAACAAACTCCTGATTAATTATACATGACAATGGAATCAAGTTTTATTCATATAATCTGATAAAAATCTAAGTTTTTGAAGAAAACACGAGAGAAGAACAAACTGTGCATTTTCAGCCTGTTCAGTCGACTGAAGTTGCCACCAGTCGACTGATGGCAAGCATCAGTCGACTGATGAGATTGTGTTTGCCCTGTTATTTTGTTAACGATCCTATCAGTCGACCGATGAGATTGTCGATCGACTGATCAGGTCAGCTTTTGTGAGATTGAACCTTTTGCTTGTGTGTTGTTTGGTGAGCATTTTTGTGCAAGATGTAAGCTGATATTCATGCATAGTTCGAAGAGTACACGTACGTGGATTGAGTATGCGTGGTTACATTGTTTGGGGTATCCAAATAGGTTACTATCGTTAAGAGTAACGGTTATTATTATGTATATTATACTTATTATCGGTTGGGTGGGGTTAGTCAGGTCTAGCAATAAGACCACGGATGGACTATACTCTAAGTGCTTTAGTCGGGTCCTGCAATGAGATCGCAGATGGACTACACTTCTTTATCGGTCCACATAGAGATGCGTAGAGGTTGATATATCTATCTATCAATTCGGATGGACTACACTTCTTTATCGGTCCACATAGAGATGCGTAGAGGTTGATATATCTATCTATCAATTCGCATGGAGAAGCGCAGAGGTTGAAATACCTATCTAACGGTCCGCGCGAAGACGCGCAGAGGTTGAAATACCTAGCTATCGGTCTGCATGAACATGCTTAGAGGATAAAATACCTATCTATTGGTCCGCACGAAGATGCGTAGAGGTTGATATACCTAACTATCGGTCTGCATGACGTTGAGTTATTATACTTAGTTACCGGTCCGCACGGGAGTGTGATGAATTGACATACCTAGTTATTGGTCCGCACGAGAGTGCAATGAACTGACATATCTATTTAACGGTCCGCACGAGGGTGCAATGAGTTGAAGTATTTTAGAGAAGGACAATTCGATAAATAACCTAAGTGTAGGTGAATATTGACATCATCGATATGATCCATTATGAAAGTATTTCACAACTTAGATAAACGAGTGTGTCAATATCTGTTTTACCCACTAAGGGTAGTATTTCCTGTATTATCTTTCTTGTATTCATTTATTCTTATTTTTGGAGTTAATATGTAGTGGTTCACAATTTGAGACATATTGTATATACATAAGGGTTTCCTTGTTTGGATTATTTCGCTCGACGTACCAGTCTTGTGTTGTGAGTTTATAAGTATTAACCCCAGTTTAGGATAGGATAAATGAACTAGGTAGACTATGCACTTATAGGTAGATCCTCCATCATACCTAGTAGGCCTTCCCCTAGGGGCTGATGGAGATGATCTTGCTAGCGCTCTAACGCTATGGTTTTTACTTCTTCTCAGGTAGCATAGCAGAGTTTCGGAGAGCTGCAGGTTGACGGATTTTCATCATAGTCGTCGTCATATATGTTTAATAGTTCTGCTCCAAAGATGTTTAGTTTATATTTCTAGTTGATGTTTAGATTTGTATTACATTTTGAGAGCTGAGAGAGCTATGTACTTTTCAGTTGACTTTTGTAGTTGAGATTTCGGATCATTTATTTCTGATTGTTGGACATATTTTCTTTTATATCTGTTGAGACCTAATTATTTAGAGATTTATCAAATATTTTTGTGTTCTATTTCTTGTCTTCATCTCTTTTATATCTGCTTATACTTGTGCTGTCTTTTTTGTTTCTACTATAGGGATATTTCTGTAATGGTAAAACATGTCATTACACAGTATAGGTGCATGGCAGGTTTGACATCCTTGGTTTCATTATGGATTGCAGCCTTGTGTGAACCCGAGGCGTCACATATAATTTTTTCCGATAACGGGGAGTTTTTATTTTATCTCACTTGACTTAGTCAAGGCCCTATATGCTATTATGGATAATATACAGGTAAATTGGGCTGAGGTTTATTATGAAAATATTTTAGTTCTACCTAAAGATTCCTTCCGTTTGGTGCTTTTCTAACAAAAATCAAAATCTTCGAGGCATTTCATGTAGATCTCAAAACTAAAAATTCTATTATCCGTTCTATCGAGTTCTTTAATTCTAATGCCTTAACATGGATGAAATTAACTAACTTTGAACTTCACCAAGATGAGCCTCATCCTACATAAGAACAAATTCCCCAAGACATACCACAATCTTCTCATGAAGCAGGACTCTCTTCAAGCCACATCCCACCACCTACGCAAACTGAACCTTCTTTGCTTCTCTGATGTACAATATAACATATTGTCTGCTAGTATACTTGAGTTAGATATTGGACAACGTGCACTATATACTCAAAACTCATGCATTTTTAGAAATCAAGAAGAGATAAACTAGAAGTTAGATAACTTTGATCTGAAGCTCAGTGCATATTTCCAAGGACATCCACCTCCTCCAGGCCCGTCAAGTTAGAAGACCATGCATGCATCAATTAGTACTTGAACTAGTTTTAGTTTGTGTGTCAAAAACAATTAAGTCCTTAGTTTGTTTGTTTGTTTAATTGTGTCAAAAAACTATTTGTTAGTTGTTTGGTTTGTTTAACACTTATGTAATGTGTTGTAAGTTGCTACTATGATTTATGTTGCTACTAAGTTTGCTTACTGTGTTATGTTATCATGCTTAATATTACCATGATTAGTGTGTTATAAAATTTTTCTATATATTGTGTTCATGAGCTACCTATTCAAATTAGATTGTGAAGATGGAAGTCATCGAACTTTTGGTTTTTATGGCAAGTCTTTGCCTACCCATTTGGATGGATGAAGTAATGGACTATGTTCACAATCTAGATGATCTTTTTGAAGTATTAGCTCATGACGAAGAAATAGTTACATGTTTAGAATATATGTTTACTTCTTTTAATGACAAAGGGGGAGAATGGTATTAGAATGTTATGCTATTCTATGATATAGACTCGAATTATAGACTCTAATATGCTTTTATGCAGGGGGAGTAAGTATATAATGCTTATAAATGTTTATTTCTTTTGTTATATACTTACATGTGTATAAATTATTTGTCATCATCAAAAAAGGGGAGCATGTTGGATATCATGTCCCCAAGATATAGTTTTAACTATTATTAATGATGGATATCAAAAGGGGGAGAATGTTAGATATTGTTCTAACCATTATCTACATTAAAATATAGCAAAGACTCAGATTTCGTAGATTACTCATATTACTTAGACTAAAATATTTTTGTTGCTCACATGATACATAATGAACATTAATAATCAACATAGAGTAATAATCCAACGAAAAGCCTTTTCATTGATATAATATTAGCATACAAACAACTTCATTATTACTAGAGCTCTACCAAAGTATAATAATCCATATCTAAGATATAGGACAAGTATATAATCCCAAAATACACCACACTTGTGTGTGCACCCAAAAGCCAAAAGTAAGTAGGTTCATAAAGTTAATGACCTAATGGGTCAACCTCTAAGAAGAGGTGGAAGAGCTGCTTGAAGTAGACTCTGAATCGAAGTCCTTACTCGGCTGGGTCTCACTACCATCTAGGCTAATCTCCTCCTGCTCATCATCCTTAGAAGGATCCTCTGTTCGCGGGAAAAATTGCTTTCATTGATGTCATTGCTTTCTCAAGTGATTGTTTTTCGATTACAAAAGATCCGGTCTTTTTATAAGATCCGGTTACAATGAGATCAAAGAAAAAAATAAAAATTATAACTTTCCTTCTTTGTCGAACAAATCGCGAGATCCTGTTTTGCGGTCTCTCGCTTGTGTGGGTTCTTCGCCTGCGCCGGGGTTAATCTGTGGACCACCGCAAGATCTTAATCCGGTCGGATCTACACGGTATGACGGGTGCTATTTCACAAAGGAAATAACAGCCGGGGGTACTATTTCACCAAGGAAATAATAGCCTTCTCGGGATCAAAAACCAAGTTTTGATCCGGAGTATTACCGTGTAGATCTCAGATCTGATCTCTCTCTCTCGAACTCCTGCCTTTTCTGACGTGGATGCTCACCAAGAACCAGATCTGAAAAGCCAAGTCTTCAAAGCTTCAAAAACTCCAAGAATTAGTTCTCAATCCAGCAGAGTTTCGGCTCCAAAAGTTCTAACCTTTTGAAAATGAGCTCTTACTCCTTTATTTATAGCCTCTGAAAGCGGATCTGGGCCCAGATCTGGGCCCAGATCTGAGTGTGGCTCGGCCACCGAGCCACCTAGAGGTGGCGGCCCCCGAGCCACCCCAAGGTGGCTCGGCCATGGCCGAGCCACCTTGGGGTGGGGCCATGGCCGAGCCACCTTGGGGTGGCTCGGCCACCGAGCCACCCTTGGGTGGCTTGGTTTTGGCCGGGTGTTCGCCGTTGTCTCCGTTGTTCGGTTTTGCGGTTTATCGGTTTATCCGAGTTTCGTCGTTGATCTAAACTCTGATTTGGCAGTCTGGATCCTGATTTGGCAATAAACCCGCTTCGGTGATCGAGTTCAAATCCGTTATACAGTTGGATGACTCTTTGACTCACCGAACCGTTAGCTTGATTCCGCACGCGAGTGGATTTATTCCGTTGTTTGCGTGCGGTTCGTTAGCCTCGTAGCCTCGTTAATCTGCTTCGTCGCGTGTCACTTGGCCTCGGTGTTGTGGACTAACGATCGTGTTTAGATACGTCACCAGATGGTTCGTTGATTTGTCGAATCACCGTGCCGAGCTGTGTTAAGGGACCTCTAGATAGTTTTATACGCCTACAGATACCCCCTCCAAAGTATTTCAGCCTCGTTCTTTTATAGAAGAGTCTGGAATACTTTGGACATGATTGTCCCAACCTTCAGTCGGTGTAACGGGACCTTGGAATGGCTTCTATTCTTTATTTCTTCAATCCTTCAGGCTATTCGGTGCTTTGTCGAATGTCTGTAAGGGTTCCGATGCTGCATTTATTGTCTGACTGTTGTCGGAATTTTGAACTTGAAGTCGATTCCTGATTTTCTGATCTTTAGCTCGTGTTTGTTGGTTCAACATAGAACTGACCATCGATTGTTGGCGTTGAGTTCTCATTTACGACACGTTGACCGGCGTAGTGTTGTTGAGTTATCCTTAATAATATTTTAAAAAAAATATTCTCCAGGAACTTCTCAACCAAAAATAGGGAATAGTTTATACTCGTACACCTTATTGGAGTGTTTTTCATGTCCGAATGAGCCGAACCGGCCTAATAATGACCCAAAAAGGCAGTAATTAGGCTCAAAAAATCTTCCGACCCTTCCGAATGTGTGGGAGAGGAAAGAATAAACAAAGGACTGAACCCTCGGTCGATTTGAAGTTGTTTCGATGCTCGGTTCAGCTTCAATTTGAATTCTGGTTCAAATCTGGTTCAAACTGGTTCAACCTGGTTCAAGGCTGGTTCAACCTGGTTCAAGGTTGGTTCAGAACTGGTTCAAGACTGGTTCAGACTGGTTCATCCTGGTCTGGTCTGGTTCAGTCTGGTTTGACCTGGTTCAGCCTGGTTTGGCCTGGTTCAGCCTCCTTTGAACTGATTTAGACTGGTCTGGTCTGGTTCAACCTGGTCCGGTCTGGTTCAAGGCTGGTTCACCTATAAAAGAGCTTCTTTTCCTCCTCTTTAGGGCCGGCCACCCCCTCCTCCTATTTTTTGCTTTTCTCTTCCCTCTTGCATCCTTTCTCCCTCAAATCTTCATATTTGTCTTAGATCTATCCTTCCTTTTGATCTTAGACTGAAAAATCCCTCAAAAATCCCCATATAAAAATTTCTCTCAGGCCCCTCGAGCACGTGGTTCGAGCCTCTTTCAAGATCTAATTCTTTGTCGGATCCTCGAGCTTTTCCTCAGGTAAATCCTCCATAATTTTGGCATATTTCATGTTTAATTTAGTACATGAAATTGTGGGATTGCATATGAGGGTTAGGGTTTGTGATTTGACGCCTCGAGCTCATCTTTCAGGGGGTAGAATTTGGAGATCTGAGGGATTTAATTATAATAAAGAGGGGATAAAATTTTAGGGTTAGAGTTTGTCACCCTAACTAAAAATTTTTTTGTATCTGACCCCCTGATTTACTTTGCAGATCATCATGTCGCATATCCCGCGAGGTCGATCCCCTACTGCGTCGGCTGATGGCGTGCTTCCCTCGTATGCTGGTGAGCTCTTTTTGGCGTATTTGTAGACTTGTAGATTGGTCCTTTATCCCCATTTCGGGCATGTCGACAGAGGTTGCCCAAGTGGTGAAGGAAGGTGGACATCGAGCTCTTCGACAGTTGATTACAGATGCGCCTTTCGTGAAGGATGCCAGTTCTATTCAGCCTCTCAGGAAGACCGACTTTTTATTTGGCGACTCTGCCAGAGATTCGGATGCAGTGTTTATTGATGCCGAGCAGTGGCTTCATAAAACTGGCAGTGGTTTCATATATTTGCCGAAGATTCCTCGGCATCGTTCGTTGACTGAGCTCAGGCGTCAGGCTGTGACACGGGAGATGTCGTGGCGCTTGACGGAGGAGCATGAGAGCGTTCACTGTGGCTATATCACTCATCAGGCAGCTCCAGGTTCGAGCAGGAGTCATATCGTCGGATTGCGTCCTGGAGTATTGAGGCTGGATGCGCCGCCACGTAACGAATTTCTTGCTTCTGCTTCCACTTTGAAGAATCGCCTCGCTGACTTAGGACGGGAGATGCCTGCGGCGTGCCATAGATTTTATGGTTGGGTCCATTCTTTAGACAAGCTTTGGTGGACTCGCACGACGAAATACGTCTTAAGCCGATGGAGCGAGGAGTTGCACGCTTGTGGTCTATATGCAGCCGTTCGTGCCACCATGTATGGTTTGCCTGTTAAAGCATTTCTTTGCTTTGTACGAGCTCTATAATCCGGATTCGAACACTTTTCTGACTAGGCACGGAGAGTTGGGCTTGGCTCTTCATGAGATGCACAAGATTTCTGGTTTGCCCATGGGTCAGATGTTATATCAGGAGTACTTTCCTTCCAACCATGAATTGAGTCAGCTGAAGGACCGCATGCCCGACCACTATGAGACTTTATGGGATCTCACATGTCACTATCATATTGCTTTGGCGTAGTCTGAGCCTTTAGCGAAGAGGACTAAATCACATGTGAGCCTGAAGCAGTTCGCGTCTTATTTGTTCAGAAATCTAGAGAGCAATTCTGGCAAGGCTATTTATGAGCTGGCACCACTCACTCCTTCAGGGGTTAATAGTCTACTGAAGAATATTGACGCTCATTCCTATACCATTAGCAGTCCTGAGAGTGGCTTTCCTACCGGGACCAAGTTTAAATCATTCTTATGGCATGCGACCGTACCGATTCGGCCGATGACCCTTCTTGTCGGTTACCTCGCTATCTGGTTAAAGAAATGCGTGGTCCTGTATCAGTCCGGTGACATTTTGCCATTGGAAGTGCTCTACCCAGCGGTTAAAGAAATGCGTGGTCCCGTATCAGTCCGGTGACATTTTGCCATTGGAAGTGCTCTACCCAGTGGTTCAGCTTGCCTACAAAAAGGAACTTTCGCTTCTTCCGGTGATGGTAGCTAACATTCATCAAGGGCTTCGACAGATTTCTAGTGCTTTTACACGGAAAGAAGGTGAACCGTCGGCTCAGATTCCTACTATTAAGGTGGAGCTTCCATACACTTATTTGATGGCTTGGTTCGTCCTTCATCGTTCTGATACGATGTCGGTACCGAACGCCACAGACCACTCTGTTCCGCTACTACAGTTGCTTGAGAATGGCAAGTGGGAGGGACGAGGATTCCCTGACATCAGAAAGCAGCTACAGGTCCACAAGTGTTGGGCATTTTCCACTTGCTTTCCGCAGTTCTCCAGCCGATATGGCGAGTGTTTGATTGATGAGGAGAAACCGAGGGAGTATCGAACTCATTTAGATATCGGCTGCTTTAATTGGCTAGTGAACATTAGGCCGGGTTATCTGACCTTCCGGGTGAGGAATCAGTGTTTTATAGAGCCATATCTACCCTGCTGATTCGCACGCCAGTTTGGTTATGATCAGCTTTATGTCGGGAATCCACGTCAGCAGCTTCAGACTCATGGCGGTTTGGTGGACGGTCTCCGGGCATGGCTGTGGACCGTGACGGGCTGTACTGGTGCTAAGTTCAGTCTCCCGAGTGCTGAGCGGCAGTTGAATCTCACCTTCTTAAGCTGCAGGTGGTTGTTAGCAACTAATAAAACTGTCCCCGAGGAAGCTTCTCAGGCTGATTCTCATGTGATTCGGGAAAATTCTCGGTCACAGAGGACACGGAGCAAGACTCGTCGGATCGACGAAGAGGGAAAGAAGATCTTCCATTCTACTGATGAGGTTTCAGGCGGAGATTTCGAAGATTATGAGGACTGTTCTGAGCGAGGTTAATTACTTTTTTTTTCTTCTGTCTTCCAGAATTATTAATCCTGACAATGGCTTGATGTTTCAGGGACCGCGGCTGACAAGGACGAAGAATTCTGTCCTTCTTCCCAGGCGAGACCTTCGATTGTTGTCCTTGCTGCTAGGCGGAAGAGATTAGCCCACAAGCCGCATGCAGATTCGCGAGCATCTGAGATGGATTTGTCTAGTGATGATCCCGCTAGCGACGGAGGTAACATCTACCCTATAGATCATCCTTTTGATCATTTAGAACTTCGACTCATGCTTTTTCGTCTCTATGTAGGAGAGCGTGGGGATAGCGAGATGAGTCCTGATCCTGCTCCTCATGATTGTGTATTTTCTGGTGAGCCTGACTCACCATACCAGGTAGAAAAGCATGCAGAAGCTGCCGACGTTAGGGAGACCATCAATGTAGGACCCGATTCAGCGAATCCAGGTACATCTACCATTGACAATATACCTTTTAGATGGCACAAAAAGGAGTTGAACGATTCAGAATTCGTGCATTTCCTAATTGTCTCTATGCTTCTTGCTCTTTTAGATAAATTGCAGGAGGCAAACGTGGATCTTGGGAATAGAGAGGCTAACACACCCATAAGAGGTAACTTATTTCTATTGGTCGTAGTCTCTTTATTCTTCTTTCGCACTTATATTCTCTTGTGTCAGATTTCTCGACTGATGATTTTGACGAGGAAGGTTTGCTTGTGGACACTCCTATGCTCCACTTCATGTATGGTTCTCCTCAAATTGATGACCAGTTGCCTGGAGATGTATTTCCTGAGTCTACGCTCCCTAAGAATCCCGAGGATGGTTTTTCTGAAGGTACGTAGCTCTTCTCAAGTTAATTATAGGACCAGTCAATTTTTGACTAATGCAACTATAATATGATACATCTGAGAACTCTATTTTGTATTTGACAGGAGTTTTTGTCGAGACTGATCCTGTTGAGCCGGCTGTGAGACCAACTACACCAGTTGATACACCCACAGCCGTTACACCTCCAACGGTGGACTTTTCCTTCACCAGTTTAAACCTTTCCTTGATTCTAGAATAAATTCGATAAGGGATGCAGGATACCCGGATCTGACGAAGGCTATAGTTGATGACCTTGATTGTCTAGAGCACGAGCTTCAGATGTTTCGTGAGCTCCGGGATGCAGGTGCTTCTTCATTCATTGCTGCCCATTTGGATGCTCGTGTACAGACATGGCGCGATACTCGGATTTTTGCTGAGCTCGAGATTCAGGTGCAGCGGGATCGGGTAGACCGAGTTGAGGCCAACCTTGCTATTAGATCATTTTCACTCGACAAGCTTGATTTTTCTATTACCTCTTGTGAGACCAAGATAGACCAGCTCAGAAGAGAACTCCATGAAGAAGAGGAGACTTTGAGTATTCTTCAGATGACGAAGATACAGGATCAGCAAGCCCACACTGCTTTATCTGATGAGTTGAAATCCCTGAAGCAAAAGCTGGTTGAGACGGAGAAATTTGCTGTGAAGACTTTAGGCTCCACTGAAGAGTCCATCAGAGCCGAGTTGCAGGATGAGCTTAGGCAAGCTTATGATGAGAAGCTGTCTAAGTTTAGTCAGCAGATTTTTAGCCATGGTCTTAATGTATGATTTCATTTGCTGAATACTTTGACTTTTGATTCTCTTAGTGGAACTAGTTTTTGTCTTTATCTTTATTATGATTCCTCATTCCATTTGAAATGATTGACCACAATACTTATAGCATTTTTGGCAAACCCTCAGCCCTCAACGGGTTTTATAAGCCTTTACCGATTACCGTTTGAATCGGGCTAGCATGCGGATTGTCTAAATCCGTTCCGCATGTGACGTTGTGCTAAGAGAGTGAATTCTCTGAGACTTTGTGCTATGATGTTGAATACATAGGCTTTACCATTTGTTACGGGAATAGGCTACCCGGCGACACGTGTTAGGCGTTGACTTTAGGATTTTTGGCCAACCCCCAGCCTTCAACGGGTTTGATAAGCCTTTACCGACTACCGTTTGAATCGGGCTAGCATGCGGATTGTCTAAATCCGTTCCGCATGTAACGTTGTGCTAAGAGAGTGAATTCTCCGAGACTTTGTACTATGATGTTGAATACATAGACTTCGCCATTATTACGGGAATAGGCTACCTAGCAACGTGTATTAGACGCTGACTCATCCCTACTTAGGATTCGGGATAAAAGTCCCCAGAATCGGGTTCTGGTGTCTTTTTCTACGGAGAAAGACTAAATCGACGATGCATGTTAGGCATCGGCATATCCTTTCTTAGGATTCAGGATGAAATTCCCCATGCGTGTAAGGCATGGATTTTGGTGTTATTAATAACAACCTGCCACAATGTTGAATATGTGAGCGGGTGTTCTTTTTAACGGTTAAGAACTAACCGGCAGCGCGTGTTAGGCGCAGACTTATCCTTACTTAGGTTTTAGGATAGAATACCCCAGAATCGAACTCTGGTGTCTTTTTGTGCGGAAAAAGACTAAACCGGCAGCGCGTGTTAGGCGCAGACTTATCCCTGCTTAGGATTCGGGATAAACTTCCTAGGATGAATCCTAGATTGATAAATTTTTGGAAAAGGTTGGTGCGGGAAAGGAAGAATTTTATATTCTATTTCCCGGTCTTCTTTTAGGGTGAAGGCGAACCCGAATACAAGGAAGGAAGAATTTTATATTCTATTCCTTGATTCTGGAAAGGAAGAATTTTATATTCTATTTCCAGCGCAAAAGAAACTAGAAGTGGGATCTCCACTACGAGAATCTGAAAATCTAGATAAACTTACCTTTTATAGGATTGGTTATCTAATCTGAGGATGAGTTTTTCGTTTATCGAAGTAAAATTTCAACTTCGGTTATAACCATGAGAAGGCTTAACCAAAGAGAAAAAGAAGAGAGTTCTTTCGTTTATCGAAAGGGGACTCTGAACTGAAAGTAGACCTCTTGTTCATGGAAATAGTCAAGAGGGCCAGAAAGACACTTTTGGTGGACTCACTGTCAATTGAAATTGATCAGTGAGGGATTTTGGTGGTGAAAATGATTTTGGGTTATCCTCTAGATTATTAAGGGTAATATTCCTAAAGGAACTTCCCGGTAAATGGGTTATCCTGAATGTACTAGGGACAGTATTTTTTCAGGAACTTCCCATTTATTAGCATTAATTGCCTGGCGCCCTTTTGAGTAATCAGGCGATATGCGCCGTTTGAGTAGACTGTGTCTATCACAAACGGTCCTTCCCATTTGGGTTCAAATTTACCTTTCTTCTTGGAATTAAGGATTATCGGTCGGTGAGCAGCGAGGACCAGATCTCCTTCCTTGAAGCTTCTTTGTCGGACTCTTTTGTTAAAAGCCCTAGATATTCTGGCTTGATAAAACTCAATGTGTTGTTGAGCTTCCAAGTGCTTTTCATCCAACCTTTCGAGTTCTTCGTGACGTTTTTGACGTTGTTCTTCTGTCGTCATCTCAGTTGCGAGAGCGATCCGAAGGGATGGGATTTGGATCTCTAATGGTAGCACAGCTTCGCATCCGTATACCAACGAATATGGGGTAGCTCCTGTAGGTGTGCGTATGGTGGTGCGATAAGCCCAGAGTGCTTCACCGAGTTTATCGTCCCAGTCTTGTTTATTGGTCTTCACGAGCTTTGACAGGATCTTAATGATCGTCTTGTTAAACGCCTCAGCTAATCCATTCGCGGCGGGATAATAAGCTGTTGACCGTTGTCATGAATGATCCGTCTTGGCACGCCGTGTCAGTATATAACATGATGTTTGATGAAATTGATAACGTTGTTCGTCTTCACTTCTCTAAGCGGAATTGCTTCAGCCCACTTTGAAAAGTAATCCGTGATTGCGAGAATGAATCGATCACCTTTGACTGAAGGGGGAAAAATAGGACCGACAATGTCCATACCCCATGTCTCGAATGGCCAAGACGTGGTTGACGTGTGTAGACGCTCTGGTGGTTGGTGCATATAATTTGCATGTATTTGAAAAGCATGACACTCTCGGGCGTATTCGATTGCATCATGAACCATTGTTGGCCAAAAATATCCCATTCTCCTGATGCGATCATACAGTTTGGGACCGGGCTGGTGTGCGCCACATTCTCCTTCGTGTGCTTCCTTAAGAACTTCTTCTGCTTCTTTGTTCGAAAGGCATCGGAGTAACAAACCATCGTACCATCTACGGTATAATGTATGGGTCTCGGTATTATAGAAGAATCTTGGTGCTCTTCGGCGGATTGATTCCCTTTATTTTACATCCTCTGGCAAAATACCATACTGGACGTAGTCAGTGATGGGAAAACGCCAGTCTCGGGACTCAAACCCAATTTGAGTTGAATTCACCTCATTGGTGCTTATGTTTCTATCATCTTCCTCTTCAATATCCATATTGTATATGGGTATGCAGAGTTGATGCGTCCTTACTGTGACTAACAGCTCAGTTTTTGGAGGCTGCACAAGTGATACCGCTAGTGCTACCAGTGCATCCGCATAAGCGTTCTGGAGACGAGGGATGTATTCAATAAAGAATTCTTTAAAAGAATCTGCCATTTTGATGGCCTCCTGGTGGTACGGGATCAGGTCTTGGTTCCTGACTTCATACTCTCCACGGACTTGGTTGACTATCAATTGAGAATCCCCAAAAGCTTCGAGATATTCGACCCCCAGCTACTTGGCGAAACTAAGTCCAATGAGAAGTACGTTGTACTCAGCTACGTTATTGGAACACGGACTAGTCAATGAATAAGCCCGAGGCATCACATGCTTCCCCGTCCCGGGGTTATTACCCTATTAACTGCTCTTGAAGCACCATCGAAATATAATTGCCATACTTGTTGGTGCGATGTGGTGTTAACCTCGTGGGTTTCATCCGGCAAGTCATTATATACTTCTTCCGTATCCGTTGTCGGGTTTGCCGCCAAAAGATCACAAATCGCTTGTCCTTTGATCGACTTCTGCTGTTTGAAGTGCAAATCATATTGGGACAAGAGAAGGGCCCACTTCGTTAACCGCCAATTCATAGAGGCCGGTTGAGTCATAAATACCTGTACTGGATTAACGTTAGAAATGATGTAAATCGTCTGTCCGACCAAATAATACCGCATCTTTTGCATTACGAATACCAATGCGAGGCATTCTTTCTCAATCATCGGATATCGAGACTCGGTGCCTATCAAGGTCTGACTTAGGTAATAGACTGCCTGTTCGTGACCATTATCATCGTCTTGTGCTAGTAAAGCACTTATCGAGTGGTTCATCACCTTAAGATAAATCAAGAACAGTCTACCTGATTTTGGTGCAACGAGAGCAGGAGGATTCGTCAGATATATTTTGATATCTTCGAATGCTTTTTGGCAGGCGTCGTCCCAAATAAATGACACCCCTTTCTTGTTTAGTTTAGAGAATGGTTGGCACTTCCCAGCTCCGTGAGAGTTTTGGCTGGTCCTTGCTTAGTCACCCCCTGCTCAGCTAACTGATCACTAGGCGATGGATAGTTGAAGTGATACTCATTTCCACTTCTAGTGGCAAAGACTTCTTGTTCTTCTTCGGAGAGCGGGAAGGTAGGAACTTTATTACCATCTTCTTCAAAAATCGCGGAGGTAGCATTGCAGGACTTGCCTTTACCCTTTCTGATCGAGGAAGTCGTCCATTGATCGTCTTTAATTAGATCAGGATGAACCCAGAGGATTTCGCCGTTTGGGGTTGTGTGTGGCACAAGTCCTTTTTGGCGCTGTCCATGTGGGTCATCGTTCACTGTCTTCATCCCTATTTTGGTGATGCGCTCTGGTTTAAACCATGCTGTGGGCACCGATCCAAAGCTAATTGACACTGCATTTGCTCCGACATTCTTGGACGGCTTCGGGGTTATGACGCCTACGTCAATTAATGCCTGGATTTTATCCTTGAGATGATAGCATGACTTTGTAGGGTGATGGACCGCTCTATGGTATGCGCAATACTTCGGATCCGTCACTTTGCTAGCCCCCTCTTGATCCACGATCACCGGCTGCTGGATTTTGTTATTCTCCAACAGGTACTTAAATATGCCAGGAACTTCGTCATCTTTGAAGGAGTACACTTTAGGAAATCTTGGCTCCGAGGATTTCTGCTTCTGAGGCCGTTGTTGCCATTGCGACCGAGATTGTTGTGGTGCTTGTTGCTGCGGCTGTTGCTGAGGTTGCAATTGGAAAGTTTGATTAGCATCAACTGCATTAGCATGTGCCTTACCGCTCTCCGCCTTCTTTCTCCTGAGGAATCGCTCAGCTTGCTCTCCTCGGACCTTCAGATCCTTCCATGTTTTGGACGGTGCTGTCCCCATTGCTTCCAACACGTCCAGTGCGAGGTTGTTGTGGCAAGTCTGGAGAATAAACTCCTTAGTGATCGGGTCCCGGTAGTTCATCGCCTTGTTCCGGAACCTTTTGACGAAGCTGTCAACCAATTCCCCATCTTTTTGTTTCTCGTCACGCAATGACCCGAAGGATATCTCGGTGTCATCGTCGAAGAAGTTAGCGAGGAATTTAGTCTTCATGTCATCCCAGCTATTCACGCTTTCTGGCTTGAGGCGACGATACCAATCGAAGGCGGCTCCACGAAGAGTGCCAACGAAGGACCGTACCATCAGAGGCTCATTACCAGAGATAACCCCCAGGTGTGATTTGAAGTAAATCAAATGCTGAGTGGGTGAACCCATCCCATTAAACGGCGTGAAGTTAATTAGATTGAACTTCGCCGGATAAGGGATTGATTCCCATTCTCTTGGGTATGGACAAGGAATACCCGTCTTCTTCATCACTTGAGCGGAAATCAACATATTGATTTTGCTCTCGAGGTTTTTGATCTTCAAGCTTTCACCTGTGTTTTGTCTAGCATTCTCGTTACCACCCCCTGCATTGACGGGAGGATTATTGGCATTATGAACTTCATTCGCATTCGTGTCCTCATCTTCCTGATGAACCTGGTTACGACGACTTGGTTCGCCTTGCTGGTTTGTCAGTGCTTGGATTTGTTGGTCATGCATTTCTCTCATGTTCTGCATGGCCATCTGCATTTCGAACCTGAAGCTCTCCTGTTGTTTAGCCATGGCCTCTTCAAGCGTCTTGGCCACTTGTTCCGCACTTATCATAAGTGCCTCGTGGGGTTGTCCCTCGCTGGATACCGTATTATCTGATGCGACCGCGGAGCCGGCATCTGATTCTTCATCTTCTGAAGGTAATCTTGTCCGAACCCTACCGTAAGTTCCTCGTTTGATGGCTCCAGACTGCAGACGGGTTATACGCCGGGATGCTTCAGGAATCGATTTGGGATTATCTCGTGTCAATGTCCCTTTGCTGGTCATGTTAGTGGTGACCCTCGGAAATTCTCCGTCTTCAACCACCGTTCTCCTTCGTCGGAAATGCCTAGGCCTTGGTTTTGGCGCTTCGGTACTGAGTCTTTCGAAAACCGAAACTCTTTCAGGAACTGTCTTGATGCAGTTACACTCAGACAATACTGCCCAAATGAGTTTGGAACAGGGGCATTGAGTTTCTTGTTCTCGAGGACTCCTTTTCCTGGTTTTACTCGTACCCCCAGCACGATAGTACAACTCGTCTGCTTGAAGGTCGGAGTAACCTATCGTGTGTTGGCACGACTTTTTAGGTATAACGCTATATTCATCAGACGATAATGTTTCCTTCTGAGGGTGAACTACCTTCTTTGGACTTTCAAAAGTCACGTGCCTCGAAACATACCTTTGTGGGCGTGAGTTCTCAGCGGGCTCCTGGACTTCAATGTACAAATTGGTGCGCGTAGCTGCCCTGATCTCTTTGTCATGTTGGAGGGGACGGCGACCCCCAACATGTTGAGTTGTTCGGGGCTTCTTCATCGGGCCCAAACGTTCTTGAACTGGAGATTTACTTCTTTCATCGGGAATTGGACCGAGCCGCTCCAAAACTGATCTTCTTCTTCGGGATGATTCCGCGGGATCTCCCGGAGTAGCTATGGGAATTACCGACGACTTCGTTTGGTTTGCCGGAGGCTGGATTTGCGTTGAAGGCTGCAACGATTGTGCCTTAGCCTGAATCGCCGCTTCAGACTTCGGCCTCCATACTTGGCGGGGTGGTGGCGGCTTCTTGGCCACTTCCTTCTGCAGTCTTCTACGGGCCTCTTGGACTTGAGCCCGTGCCTGCACCTTTGCGAGTTACCGCGCCAGGCATTGACGTCGCCTCTGGCGGGCTCTCTTCGAGAGAGTCACAACGCCCTCAACGATGGAGGCATCGGCGAGAACAGGGTTGACCTGGTTGGAAGTCGGTGGGGCTTCACCCGATGCGACTTTGGCATCAGTTGGGGTGAGAGCTTCGTTGGCATTCTGTACTTCTTCGTACCAACGAACTTTTCTCCTGGAGGAGAACTTCTTGGACTTGCGGGGGGAGGTGGATGCGGACGAGGATGACAGATACTCCTCAAACTTTTGTTGGTCGAATTCATACTCGACCTCCTCCTCGACCGGGATTGAGATCCGCGGCTGCGACGCGATGATCTCGGTAGCGAGATCGGTGGCTCCCACTGTGGTCGCTAGATTGTTAGCGGGAAAAATTGCTTTCATTGATGTCATTGCTTTCTCAAGTAATTGTTTTTCGATTAAAAAAGATCCGGTCTTTTTATAAGATCCGGTTACAACGAGATCAAAGAAAAAAATAAAAATTACAACTTTCCTTCTTTGTCGAACAAATCGCGAGATCCTGTTTTGCGGTCTCTCGCTTGTGTGGGTTCTTCGCCTGCGCCGGGGTTAATCCGTGGACCACCGCAAGATCTTGATCCGGTCGGATCTACACGGTATGACGGGTGCTATTTCACAAAGGAAATAACAGCCGGGGTACTATTTCACCAAGGAAATAATAGCCTTCTTGGGATCAAAAACCAAGTTTTGATCCGGAGTATTACCGTGTGGATCTCAGATCTGATCTCTCTCTCTCTCTAACTCCTGCCTTTTCTGACGTGGATGCTCGCCAAGAACCAGATCTGAAAAGCCAAGTCTTCAAAGCTTCAAAAACTCTAAGATTCAGTTCTCAATCCAGCAGAGTTTCGGCTCCAAAAGTTCCAACCTTTTGAAAATGAGCTCTTACTCCTCTATTTATAGCCTCTGAAAGTGGATCTGGGCCCAGATCTGAGTCCAGATCTGAGTGTGGCTCGGCCACCTTAAGCCACACCTCGGGGTGCGCTCAGCCACCGAGCCACCCTTGGGTGGGTTGGTTTTGGCCGGGTGTTCGCCGTTGTGTCCGTTGTCCGGTTTCGCGGTTTATCGGTTTATCCGAGTTTCGTCGTTGATCTGAACTCTGATTTGGCAGTCCAGATCCTGATTTTGCAGTCCAGATCCTGATTTGGTAGTAAACCCGCTTCGGTGTTCGAGTTCAAATCCGTTATACAGTTGGATGACTCTTTGACTCACCGAACCGTTAGCTTGATTCCGCACGCGAGTGGATTTATTCCGTTGTTTGCGTGCGGTTCGTTAGCCTCGTAGCCTCGTTAATCCGCTTCGTCGCGTGTCACTTGGCCTCGGTGTTGTGGACTAACGACCGTGTTTAGATACGTCACCAGATGGTTCGTTGATTTGTCGAATCACCGTGCCGAGCTGTGTTAAGGGACCTATAGGTAGTTTTATACGCCTACATCCTCCACCATCAACTCATCCACCCTTGCCCAATCCTCATCTATGTTAAGCTCCCATCCAAGTGCAGTATCCTCTAGGATCTCATCAAGTAGGGGCTCCGACGCCACCTCAAACGCCCACTCCATAGGCTCCTCCTTTGAATCCTTATCCTCCATAGGGTCCTCCAGGTCCTCCTCATCGGGGTCCTCCTCCGGGTCCTCCTCCTCAGGGTCCTCCTCCATAGGGTCCTCCTCCTCCGGATCCTCCTCCTCGGTATTTCTATGCAAGACTCTTAAGGTGTCAACCTGTGCTCTGATACCACTTTGTAACGCCCCTGAAGGTACATGAAAATTGGGCAAGACCTAGCCGCAAAAAGGAGGGTCAACTTGCTCAATTTTTTGTACACTCTAATATATATGTACAACAATATTGAACAACAAAATAAAGCTGTGAAAATATGTACAACACTCAAAATCCTAAGGCTGACAACAGAGTCCACATAATACTAGAATAGTCAAAAACTAATGGGAACAAAAATACATTAAAAGTCTTATAATAACTATAGTATACATTACTACATGTTCAATAAGTCGAAAGTACTACATAAGTAAACACGAATTAACTCCTACTATGATTTCAATCGGAGAAAATCTTCT
>NC_033795.1:44634232-44635001 GCF_001876935.1 Asparagus officinalis
CCTATATTACCTGCGAATGGATACAGAAATAAAAGGGGTGAGCCTAAGGCCCAATAGGCAACCATAAAATCTCGGGTACAACATAAGGGGATGAGTGAAAGAAATAATAATATATATTTGAACTTTAATGAAGGGATCTCAACATTAATTTACCATAATTATATCATGATCATTGATCAAAATAAAATAACATGTCAAATAATCAAGGTCTAATTTTGGGATTCCAAACTACCCAGTCATGAGATAATCAATAAACCACCCATGCCTTAATACACCCACTAGTGAGTGTCCTTACACAGGGCATTGTCCCTACAGGGACCCATTACTATTACCACCCACCGGTGAAGTTTACTTCGAACATGACATAATCTATGAATATAGACTATCAATCATCAACGAAGAAAAGAATACAATCATTCTCAATAGTCAAATCATAGAAGCAAGTTGAATTTCTACAATATAATCATTCAAAGGATATCAAATGTATAAAACTAAAATAAACAACATTAGGATAGCAATCATTAAGCAATCAACAAAGAAACCACGTATGAAGTGACTCAAATTGAAATATTACAAAAGTGATAATATATACAACTTAGCATGAGGAAACTAACTCGTAGGAACTTCATAAAAATAATCAATCGAGCTCTCAAAGAATTGAGAGAAGACAATGAAAGGTTACCTACCATTTCCATCAGGTTCCTCGGCACTGACGAACAATTCCAAGATTCTCTATACTATATACAGATATATATATCTATATGAGATT
>NC_033795.1:44635011-44646242 GCF_001876935.1 Asparagus officinalis
TACAGATATATATATATATATATATTAATATTAGCTTATAACTTATATCATGGTATATGTTACACTCTATATGGTTACATCTAATACCTATAATATGCACAGCAACACAAGTAGTGTACATGTAGCAGTTTGAGATGAATGAATGGTAGAGCAATCGATACTTAAAATGCATAGAACTAGTGCCGTATGACTCTGATATGAGTCTACTTTCAGCATATATAAAATTTACATTAATGCATGATGTATACTGAGAGATATGCTCTCAGCAAACTACACATATCAAGGCTACATCAGAATAAATAGAGATTGCTATTTGGAATGGTTAATTCATTTTTGGTACTTAAAATTATATAATTGAGCTCATATTTTGCATACAAGAAATATGATAGATTAACTTCCAATTCCCATGAGTTTCATCAAATTTTCATTTTTATAATGCAAGTTACATACAAAATAACACAAGGGGTGGTGGACTGGAATTGCCCATACATATGCAATCTATTAAAATTACGATTAGACTTATCAAATGCTATGCAAATTAATTTAAACTTAGCCAACAGAAAGATGATTGAGTCTAGTTCTTGAAACAGAAAGAATTTCATGCATGCATGATGTATATAGTGTTATGATCTCTACAATGAACATGACAGGTAAGCTATTTCAGACACATACATTATATTTGATCACAATTTTGAACGAGTATGGGCTTTACAAATCCGAAACCAACTCAAAACAGGATAAAACATTCTCCAGGTCTCGCTGTCGATCGTCGCGGTCGACCGGTGTAATGCCCCGCCCTAGAATCCGGGAGTCGGTACGCTATTAGATCTGATGGACTGACCTCACAAACCACCACATGTCTTTTTAGCATGTTTTGTCCTCACTCACGCGCTCCCTGGAAACAATCGGCTACGGTCGACTGTGACGGTCAACCGGACTGGGAAATTCTAGTTTCTCACGATTTTGGCCGTTGTGCATGTTTCGACTCTTCTCTTCCTCACGAATGAACTTGTTTATACTCAAAACACATGGTATACTACTCTTAAGAGAATTTTGTCCTCGAAATTCCGTAGTCGTATCTTAGGAATTAATAATATGAGAAAAGCACTAAGAAGGGATAATCCAAACAAGAAAACCCTCACGTACACATCTCGTATCATTAATCCCTATATATGAATCATAAGCCATGTTTAAACTTAACAAATCTAGAATATGTGCATCCCCACTTAACCCCTAATTGGACGGAACTAGTACGTTAGGCGAAAAATCTAAATAAGAAACCCCCATATATATACCACATGTTCCGAATAATTAAGAGCTAAGTGTTGAATGACTCATTCTAGCGTTAAGTATAAACGTGTCTAAACAGCATGAAATCACATCAATCAACGCATATGAGCACATTTAAAATATCAACATAATACCTGTTCATACAGGTGTGGGTATTTGCGACGTACATCCTCCTCACGCTCCCAAGAAATATCTTCGGCTCCTTACCGGTTCCACTGGACTTTCACTAAAGGAATGACCTTGTTTCTGAGCTTTTTATTCTCTGTAGCCAGAATGCATACTGCAATCTCTACGGTAGTCAAATTATCCTGAATCTCAACCTCTGGTGAATCAATCACCCTGTGCTGCTCTTCGTCATGCAAATGCTTCTTAAGCATCGAAATATGAAATACATCGTGTACACTCGACATCGATGCCGAAAGATCTAACCTATAAGAAACAATTCCAATGTGCTCAATAATCCTGAAGGGACCAACATATCTCAGAGCAAGCTTCCCCCGTCTATCGAATCACTGAACGTCCTTCATTGGTGATACTTTCAACATAACTAAGTCTCCAACTTGAAATTCTAAGGGTCGTCTCCGACGATCTGCAAAACTCTTTTGCCGACTCTGTGCAGCAAGAATGTGCTCCCGAATCAATGTCACCTTTTTCGTGGTCTGCCTAACTAGCTCTGGGCCAAGTAATAGACTATCCTCTGGTTGTGCCCAACATATAGATGATCTACAAGGCCTCCCATACAAGTCTTTGTACGGAGCCATCCCGATGGTAGCTTGATAACTATTATTATATGCAAATTCAATCAATGAGATGTGATCCTCCTAGCTACCCTGAAAATCTATAACACATGCTCTCAGCATATCCCACAATATCTAATTCACCCTCTCAGTCTGACCATCTGTCTGAGGGTGAAATATACTACTAAATGATAACTGGCTGCCAAAAGCATCCTGAAAACTCTTCCAGAAATAGGATGTAAAGACTGAGCCTCAATCTGATAAAATCATCTCCAGAACTCCATGCAATCTGATAATATCTCGAATAAAAATCCTCGCATAGGTGTCCGCCATATAAGTCGTCCTCACAGGTAAGAAAAGCGCTGACTTTGTCAATCTGTCTATTATTACCCAAATAGAATCATTTCCTTTCTTTGATTTAGGCAACCTTACTATGAAATCTATGGAAATATCTGCCAACTTCCACTTGGGAATGGGTAAAAGTTGTAGAGTTCCTGCAGTTCTAACACTTAGCCATATAATCTGCAATCTCTCTGCGTACCACTCCACCAAAAATACCTCTTTAGATCCTTATACATCTTCGTTGTGCCTGGGTGCACTGTATATTACTGCGATGTTCTTCATCAAAAGTTCCCTCTTCAATTGTAGATTGTTCGGCATGACGATCCTACCCTTCATACGAAGGCCTCCATCGACTCTAATAGTCCAATCATCCTTGGGTTCTTTGGAGATCTCCCCCTTACGGGTTTGAATCCACGAATCCTCTAACTAAGCTCTGACTACTCTATCTCCCCAAGACAGTTGTACTGATAAAGATCCTAAGAAAACACTTCTCTCGCCAATCTCTGGCCTGAAATCATAATGACTGAGGGTATAAAGATCCCGATATAGTGAACACCTCAAAGCTACTAGCCCGTGACAACGCTTCCTGCTCAACGCATCAGCTACCACGTTCTCCTTTCCCGGATGATATTGTATAGCGAACTCATAATCCTTAATAAACTCTATCCATCACTGTTACCTCTGGTTGAGTTCTTTCTGTGAGAAGAGGTACTTTAAACTCTGCTGATCTGGGAATAACTCAAACTACACTCCGTAGAAATAATGTCTCCACGCCTTCAGTGCAAAGACCACTGCTGCTAGCTCCAAATCGTGCGTAGGATAATTCTGCTCATGAGTCCTCAACTATCTCAAAATATAGGCTACGACTCTCTAGGTCTGCATCAATACACCTCCAAGACCCGATAAGGATACATCCGTGTAGACAACAAAAGTCTTGTCACTGCTGGGAATGATCAATACTAGAGCTGAAGTCAACTTAGTCTTTAATGTCTCAAAGGCCTCTTGGCATTCTGTGGCCCAAATAAACTATACACCTTTCTTAGTAAGGCGTGTAAGTGGTATCACGATCTTCAAGAAGTCCTAAATAAATTTCCTATAATAGCCCGCCAGACAGAAGAAGCTACGAATCTCTGTAACTATCTTCGGTGGTTCCCAATCAAGTACGGCCTTCACTTTAGCCGGGTCTACTGCAATGCCCTCCTGGCTGATGACATGGCCCAAAAATCTAACCTCCGATAACCATAATTCACATTTGTTGAATTTGGCATACAACTGGTGATCCCGCAAAATCTGCAATGCCAACATCAAGTGCTGCTCGTGCTCGACCTCCGATCTCGAATAGATGAGAATATCGTCGATGAAAACTATCATGAACTGGTCCAAGTATGGACGAAAAACTCGATTCATCAAATCCATGAATATTGCAGGTGCATTGGTCAGCCCAAATGGCATGACAAAAAACTCGAATGACCCATATCGAGTCAAGAAGGTGGTCTTAGGAATATCCATCTCCCGAACCCGCAACTGATGATAACCAGAGAGAAGATCTATCTTCAAAAAACACTGAGCCCCCTGCAACTGGTCGAACAAGTCATCGATCCTCAATAATGGGTACCTGTTTCGGATAGTGACCTTGTTCAACTCGCGATAATCAATGCATAATCGCATACTCCCGTCCTTCTTCTTCACAAAGAGGACCGCTGCTCCCCCACGGAGAATGACTCAATCGAATGAATCCCTGAGACAATAACTCATCTAGTTGGATCTGTAGCTCTCTCATCTCGGCAGGAGCCATAAGGTAAGGAGCTCGGGAAATCGGCGTGATGCCTGGCTGCAACTCTATGCAGAACTCGACCTTTCTCACTGGAGGTAATCCTGGTATATCCTAAAAGACATCTTGGTACTCTGAGACTACTCGCATCTCACTCAAATCTGCGCCTCGATCCCGTAACATCACCTCCTCGACGTATGCCAGATATGACTCCACAAACTGGTTGCCTCTGGATGTCGCTACCACTAACTCAGATCCATCAGAAGCTCGCCAACTGACTGTCTTCGCAAAACAGTAGATACTCACATGATAGGAAAATAGCTAATCTATACCAAGGATAACATCAAACTCAGACATACGCAACATGATCAGGTCTATCACAAACTTGAAATCGTCCAAGCTGACGATACATCTCCTACAAACACTCTCTAAAAGAGACGTCTACCCTAAAGGAGTAGATACAAATAAAGAAAAATCTAATGGCTGCGCCACAAGCTGGAGACTAACCGAAAAATCGTAGGAGATAAAAAAATGCGAAGCGCCAGAGTCAAAAAGAATACATGCTGGACATGAATTCACAAGGAAAGTACCTTCCACTACCATCCGCTCGTGCCATGATCACGAGGAACAACAACATACACTCTACCAGTTGGATGTGTTGCATCACCTGGAACATATAGGGCTATCTATCCCTGCCGGATCTCCTGAATCGTTTGCACCTGTCCCTCAATCCTCGTGACTATTGGAGGTACCTCAATCCTTAACTGCTGACCCTGATCGCGACCCTGAGTGCGGTTCTGCTGCTGCTACAGATTCCTGCCCTGCTAGCCTGTTACGGTTGCGCTGTGGCACTCTGCTGCTCTGTGACCTGGCTTGTTGCAATTGAAACAAGCTCCATAAAACCGGCGCTGCTACTGCACCCTCTGATCCTTATGATTGCCCTTCTTAAGGGGACCTTGCTGCTGTGGAAACTTATTCTGATGCTGGGGTCCTCCTGAGCTTGTAAAAGGTCTCTTACCCTTACCCTTTTCTCCTGACTGTCCTGACTTAGAATTTCCATCTTTACCCTTGATAAACATAGTTGTGTCTATCTCTTGGGCTATGGCAGCATCTGCCACCTCTCGCACTGAACGGAATCTCCGAGATACTAGATATCGGCGCAAACCTAGACGAAGTCCCATCATGAACATCTGGGCCTACCTCTCCTCGGTGTGCCACATGCAAGTGAATCTAAGTAGTAACATAAACTTACTCTCAAAATCTATCACTGGCATGTCCCCCTGCTCCAATCGAGCCAACTCTAACTCCTTTCCAGCTTTCGCTGTAGCCAAAACATACTGTTCCTCGAAGAAATACACAAAAGTCTCCCATGAGGCCGTCATCCTCTGCTCTGGGGTGAAACAAAGCCGAGACCATCCTCCTGCATCACCCTTGAGGCTAAAAGCTGCTAGCCTCTACTTCTGCACAGTATCTACATTAAGCATGTCCAAAATGTTGCTCACATCCTCCTTCCACTTGTGCGCTGCAATGGAATCCGTTGAACCCAAAATGTTGCTCACATCCTCCTTCCACTTGTGCGCTGCAATGGAATCCGTTGAACCATGGAACTCTGGAGCCTTCAACTTCTGGTACCTCTCTACACTTGTGCGCTGCAATGGAATCCGTTGAACCATGGAACTCTGGAGCCTTCAACTTCTGGTACCTCTCTACTAGGCGAAGCCAAGCCTCCCGCTCAACCACTCCATCATCAACCGAAAGTGGCATCTTAACTACCGGTGTCTCCTCTGGTATCTCCTCCTGAATAGGTGTTCCCTGTCGACCCTGATCTGCAAACTGCTCCTTAATAGCTGCCAAACGAGCTGCTAACGGTGCTATGAGATCCACTAAGTACTTCGGAGCTTGCTGTGGCTCGAACTCTCTATCAACTTTCTCAGCTCCTTGAGCACGAGTACCTCGGCGTCCACGTCCTTTTCCTGACATCTATAATATAGAAGTAGAGCTTATTACGCAGTAAATAGAATCTCAAGTAAAAATATATATAACGTATACCAATAAGTAAATCGTATCACATATTACTCATAGCATGCCTTATTATTCAAGCAAATAGTTCATCACGAAAAAAATATTTGTAATTTTTCTTGTGTATATAATACGTCCTCACTCATTCTAGGAATTCTTAGCGGACTGTATACACGATTCCTAGGAAACCCTATCCTAACTCCACAATATGACACAGGGATGATCCTAAGGATATTGGAACTAGAGCTCTGATACCAACTGTGGTGCCCCAGGTTTCGCGCGAGGCTGCAGTCCAAGACGAAGCCCAGATTATCAAACCTACCAAGCACCAAACACCGTGCTACGACATATTTCACCATCACAATTATATCTCTCTAGTGGAAACAACAAATAGGTGAAGGTACAGATAGGCAAATAAAAGAAATAGAGCAAAGCCAGATATACACAGAGGAAGTATTAAAAATAATCATCAGTGAGCCGAACTAAAATAGAATAGAAATATCTCTGAGTCTGAAATAAACCTCAAGTACAATGAGTCGAACAAAGTATCACTATGGCTCTCAGCCTCTACAAAATGAAATATAAGTCTAGAGTCTGAACATAAACAACTAACTATGGAGTTCTGATATAATTACTAAATAATAAATAGCTAGATGGAATCTATGAAGAAATCTCATCAACTCGCGACTCTCCATGCGCCGGACTCGCTACCTGAAAGGGGAGAAATAACGAGCGTCAAAGCGCTATAGCGAGAACATCTCCACCTCTCCCCATGGGAAGGGGTAGGAGTGTATAGAAAATATAGAGAATACATAAATATAGAATCATTCATATACATCTAAGCTTAACCGCATCTTCATTTAATTCTCTCATTTTAATCATAATACACACTTCCTCAAATTCCGAAATAAAAATATATGCGTCTTCTGTTTCATTGCCAAGGAATTTGGGAAGCATGTTTATGTATTGCGGTCTAAGCTTAAAATTTATTCCATTTGTTTCGGGGAGCCTAATGCATGAGGAGATTGTATTCCTAATGGGATAGCACATATCATGAAGAACGGGTGGATTAGGATGCTCCATTTCTATGATTGGTTCAAAGCGAATTAATCGATGTGTATTATCCCTAATCCACTGTTGCATACAACCAAATATTTCTTTTTATTTTTTTTTAATTTTTTTAAGAAAAAAAATTAGTTTTTTTTTATGAGAAGAAAAGGATAAAGAAAAATCTTAACTAAAACAAATCAAAACAATCACTTTTCAATCACGCTAATTCTAGGGTTTAACCTAATTCACTAGACCAGCTCCTAACCAAAAACTCCTACAGTGAAAAGATAAACGTTTTACCCAGGTAGTTAGCCAGGTAAGGATAGTACTAGAGGGTGATCAACGATCAATTAAGTACCTCTTTCCTTGCGGAGCGCTTTACGCAACCCCTAAACCTTGCCTTAGACACCAACTAATCTGAGAAAACTTAAACCGGTTCACTTAAGGTTTTCTTGTTCCTTATTGAGCTCGAATCCTTAGGGGCAAACGTCTAATGAGTTTTATTAGGCTTGGGTTTGTGAAGTGATGAATTAGTGATTTTTGGGCTAAGGAAAGGGTGATGAAATCCCTCACCTTATCTTAATTATGGGTTTTGGCCCTTAAAGATATTTTTAAGTGTGTGCCAAATCAAGATTCTCAAATCACTTGGTGAATTCCTATTATCAATATGAAATGCAACCCTATGAATTAAAAGCAACTAAAAAGGATGGAAAAGAAAAATCTTTTTTTTTAATTAGGGTTAACAATCAAACAAATGAGAAGGGGGTATTTGTTTGAATTTATTATCTTGTTAAATTAGGGTTAACAATCAAACAAATGAGAAGGGGGTATTTGTTTGAATTTATTATCTTGTTAGTAAATGTTAAAGTAGGTGGTGAATTTTATTATGGTCAACAAAAAATAATTTTTTTTAAGTCCTAATTGTCTCTAATTGTGACTAAGTAGCTAAAGGATGGAATTAAAAACTAGAAAGAGGACTTACTTGAAAGCAAATCTTCAAGTCCTAGCTCTCTAATCCGCGATCTTCAAGCTCCAAGCGTTTCCTTCACAAAAAAACACACAAGTTAAAGAACCAAAATAATTAAAACCTACTTAAGCACCTTCCCTGGCAACGGCGCCAAAAACTTGATGCGGCATAAACATGTACAAAAAAGGTTGCAAGTGCACAACCGTGTCAAGTTATAGTATAAAGATATCGATCCCACAAGGAAGGTGTTGTTGCAAGTGCACAACCGTGTCAAGTTATAGTATAAAGATATCGATCCCACAAGGAAGGTGTTTTGTAGAAGAAAATATAAACTTGGTTCTTATTTTGTGTGCGTGACAAATAGGAGTGATGAGTGAATGTGATTGTGAAGAGATTGAGATAGTAAAAATGGTGTGTAAATAGGTGCAAAGTGTAAGTGTGAGTGGATTTGAAAAAAGAATGAGTATGATCAATAAGGTGAGAAGGAAAAATGAATAAAATCAAGAAACAAAATTCTAGAATAAAAGAAAATGCAAGAAATTAAAGATGGTGGATTCAATTATAGATATGGGTAATCTACAATTGAACCCACTTCTTAGAAAAGGGTGATTCCCTAGAGGGTTCTAGCCTAAAGGCGAATCAAAAAAAAAAGAAAAATAAACAAAAAGAAAAACTAAACCCAAGAGGGTTCTAGCCTCAAGGTGAATAGTATAAGAAATTAAAATCTAACTACAAAATAAATTACAAAATCTAAACTATAAAATAAAATTATAAGAATTAAATACAAGAAAATAAATCTATTCTATAAGTATGAAATAAATCTAAGGCAAGAGGGTTCTGGCCTCTTGGCTATTTAACAAGAAAATAAAATCTAACTACAAGCATAGAAATAAATTTACACTAATAAGCAATAAAAAGGAAATAAAAGAGAATTGCAAATCTTCAAATAATTCTTCATCTTCATCTTCATCTTCATCATCCAACAAAGAGAAGAAGAGAAAAATTTAAAGTGGTTAAAAAATTATTATTATTAATTGTAACAAAAAGTTACAATTTTGGAAGGCCTTCTCAATTAAGAGTAGCCCTCCTCTCCAAAAGAAGTTACAAAAATTTTCACACCCTTAACCTCTCACTCTCTATCCCTATTTATAGTAATCTTCAATAAATATGAGCCATTGGATTTGTCTTGAGCCCCAAGCAAAACAATCTCCACCTTTGAATTTGCTTTTTGTTCTTCTCTAACCCAACATAGGAGGCACATATGATTTATTTGATTTTCAAAAGAAAATCAAAATCCAATACAATTTTCTGTAGCCCAATACAATTTTCTGCAGCCCAATACAATTTTCTCCAGCAACTTGTCCTCTAGATTCATCAAAAGAAAATCAAAATCGGCCCATTCGAGAATATTAAAACTGCAGCAGCTTGTCCGGCCCACTTGCATTTGTTTTTCGAACTTAAATTCTGCAGCACAGTCCGTTGGCATTGTGAAACTCAAATCTTTAAAACTGCAACACCCAAAGTCTGGTTCTCATGTATTTGATTTTCAACATTAAAAGCCAAGAGGTGCAGCAAAAATCCGACCCAATTCAAGTCCAAATCTGCAGCAATCAAGTCCGGTTTCCATTTAATTTTCAAAACTAAAATCAGCAGCCCACATCTGGTTTCCCTTCATTTATTTGCAGCAGGTCCGGACCATGGAGTTTTGATTTTCAAAATCAAAGTTTGCAGCCCAATTCCACGGAGACTTGAATAAAAATCAGCACCGGCCCAATTTCATTTGATTTTCGGCCCAGCAGTTTGGTTTTCATTTGATTTTGAACATCAAAAGCCAGTCCGGTCTCTTGAGAGAAAAATGAGTGTAATTATTTTCTTTTTGATGGGCTTGGGCCTTCAAGCTCACTTTAAAATAAAGAGGAGCTTGTGTTGCCTTCTTTTGGGCTTTTGAAACTCAAATATTTCACTTGAGAAAAGAGATGGGATTTTTGGGATTTATTCTTCATTAACCTGCAATTAAAGATAAAAGTAATTATTAGTGGTATATTTATTCATATAAAATAGATAATAAGGGAATAAAATTATAATAAAATGTGATTATCAGGTAGTACGAGGAGTTGAATGATATTTTCGAAGAGGGTTGATGTGATATTTTCCAGCATTGTTTTCCTTTACTATTATTTTTATTCTTGGATGGAAATTTATATTTAGGATTTCACAACTTGAGACACATGGTATGTACATAAGGGTTTCCTTATTTGGATTATTTCACTCGACGTACTAGTCTTGTGTTATGGATTTCTAAATATAAATCCCACGTAGTACGGGGTAAAATGATTTAGGTAGACTACGTACGTATAAGTAGAGACTTCATCACACTTAGTAACCCTTCCCCTGGGGGCAGGTGGAGATAATCTTGCTAGCGCTCTAACGCTGTTGATTTCTATTCTTTACAGGTAGCAGACTAGAGTTTCGGAGAGCCGCAGGTTGACGGACTTTCAGCATAGTCGCTATCATTTATTTATAGTAGTTTATGCTCCACAGTTGATTAGTTTTGATTTTAGTTGATTGTTAGACTTGCATTTCATTCTGAGAGCTAAGAACCAATGTAATTTTTTCAGTTGATTCTTGTAGTTGGAATTATTAACCATTTTTATCGGATTGTTGGACGTATTTTCTTCTATATCTGTTGAAACTTTATATCTCTTTAGTTGATCATTTATCTCTATGTTCTGTTTCCTATTTTCATCTCTTTTATATTTGCTTGTACCTGCACTGTCTTTTATTGATTCAACTAGAGAGATATTACTATGATGGTGAAACGTGTCATTGCACTATGTGAGTGCAAGGCAGGTTTGATATCCTTGGGTTCACCTTGGACTACAGCCTTGTGTGAAACCAGGGGCGTCACAGTTTATATCAGAGCTCTAGTTACAGCATCCTTATGATCATCCTGTGTCGAGTCATGGAGCTAGGATAGAGTTTCCCAGGAATCATGTATAAAGTCCGCTAAGAATTCCTAGTATGAGTGAGGACGTTATATATATATATATATATA
>NC_033795.1:44646252-44753805 GCF_001876935.1 Asparagus officinalis
ATATATATATATATATATATATATACTTTGAAAATTATTTCTTAAGAAATTTATTTAGAGTTATCGTAAAAGGTAAACTTGAGTAAATAACAAACTAGAGATTAGAAAATTTAAAATTTATCAAATAAATCAATTATTACATAACTCTATCCATTTGGCAAGTGACGATATTTTTATAAATTTTTTTAAGGAAAAGGAAAAAATTGACAAAAATGCAACTAAAAATATAAAATAAAGAGAAAAAATAACTAATTCCCACCTACACACCTAAATTTTGTATTATCCTCAATGCAACTTTATGATGCACAAAGTAAAGCAGATAAGAAGTGAAGTACTTACATTTGATCAGCTGATAAAAATCTGCAATTACCTTTGGTCTGAGGAGGATAGAATCAAAAATTTATTATTCTCTTCTTTTTTTCCTTTTTTCTGTTTTTTTTTCTTTTTTTTTTCTTTTTTTACAACTGAACAAGAAACTCTCAAATGAGAGAAGAATAAATTCTTTTTATTATTATGAAATAAACAAAACATAATGCAGAATGAAGTGTTCAACAGGAAGAGCTCGTATTCTACATTGAATACTACCTTTTTGTTAAAAATTCTTCCCCGGATTTTAAATAAATTCAGAATGATATAATCAATAATGTGAAATTCTAAGCATTTCGAGGTGTTCAATAATTCTTGCAACAAAGTAAGGTAGGTATTATTGGTGTCATGCATTTTGCATTTAATGAACTTAGACTCTTGTACTGTGAAGTTTTGTTTTCTAACAACCAATTCTTCTGTAGAGTTCTAAAAATTTGGTTGTTGATTATTCTCTAAGAATCTAAGTTCATCAAGAAAGAGTTCTTCAAAATTTAATTCAAAGCAGTAAATGTTTAACACAGTTTCATTATTCTCAAGGACCTGATCTGCTTCTTCGAAAAACTCAAACTCTTCATCAAAAATTTCCTCAAAACTCAAATCAGACTCTTCTTCTTCTTCTTCTTCTTCTTCTGATCTTTCCTGAATGTAATTTATTTCTAGAGGCTGATTATTTGGCTGGTCCCCAGGATTAAAATGTTGAGATCAGCAGTCAAATTCCCAAAGGACAGCTTCATTTGACCAGTTCTACAGTTGATGAGAGCATTAGAAGTAGCTAAGAAAGGTCGTCCTAAGATGACAGGTGTCTGTCCTTTGGGATTGGAAACAGGCTGTGTTTCCAAGACTATAAAATCTACTGGAAAAATAAAATCTCCAACCTTAATCATAACATCCTCTAACTCACCCATAGGGACCTTAACAGATCTATCAGCCAACTGTAAGGTGCATCTGGTTGGGTTTAGTACACCTAGACCCAATTGTTGGTAGACTGAATATGAAAGCAAATTGACACTGGCCCCTAAGTCTAAAAGAGCCTTATCAATGTGAGTATTACCAATGATACATAAAATGATGGGGGAACCTGGATCTTTACGTTTCAAAGGTATGGGATTTGATAGCATTTCACTAATATTGGCGGCTAAAAAGAATTTCTTTGGAACATTTATTCTCCTCTTCTTAGTGCATAATTCTTTTAAAAATTTAGCATAAGATGGAATTTGTTCAATTACATCTAAGAGAGAAATGTTGACCTTAACCTGCTTGAATGTTTCTAGGATCTTCTCCTCTTGAGGAGAGTGTTTCCTAGGCCTGAGTCTATCTGAAAAGGGAGCAACTGGTCTAAATCTATCAAAAGCAGGCTCAGGTTCGGGTTCAGGTTCGTGGTCATCTGAGGGGGGTGATTGTTGAATAGATTCATCAGAAGGAGAAGGAGAAGGAATTTGTATTAGATCAAAAGTTTGACTTGGAGGAGTTCTCACTTGATTATCGACCTGTCTTCCTGACCGAAGTGAATGGATTGCATTCACTTGAGCTTCATAGGATGAACTGCATCCTGTGTCTTTAGGGTTGACCACGGTTTGACTCGAAAATTTCCTTTCTCTCTTTCACTCACAGCACTAGCTAGTTAACCAAGTTGGGACTCTAATCTATCTATAGCTTGAGTGTTGGAGTTGAGCATTTGTCCAGTTGATTGCATGAAGGAATTCAGAGTGCTAGACGTTTGAGTCAACATATTCGTGGTTTGAGTGGAGGCCTTAATTATGGTTTCCAAACCTCTTTCCAAGACATTGAGACGTTTATCCTGATCTGGATTGTAAGGAGTCTGAATTACAGCTTGATGAAGCGCAGATTGATTTTGATACGGCAGATTGGGTTGTTGAAATTGTGAACGAGAATTGAAAGGAACTGTGGTTCCCCTAGGAAAATGTTGGGTCGAAGCGGGAGTGAAGTTTTGAGTTCCGGGAGAATTTCCCTTATTCCATGCAAAGTTGGGATGATTTCTCCAACCTGGATTGTAGGTTGGAGAAAATGAATCATTTCTAGGACGTTGGAATGCAGCGTTCATCTGTTCAAATGCATGATTATTTCCTAGGAGAGGGCATTTTTCTAAAACGTGGGTAGGATACTGACAATTATGACATCCTGTGGCAGAAACGTGATTGATTTGAGCTGAAGCTCGTTTCTTAATTTCTAAGGCTTCTAACCTCTGCAGAATTGTCGCCATCTTCGCTTCAGAAGCAATGTTTGACTCCGAGGAAAGACCACTAGACTTAGAATGGGGAACTGATGAAACCCTATCATCACAGTGTTCTCATTGTATTGTTTTCTCAGATAGACTCTCTAGAAATTCCCAAGCTTCGTCGGCATTTTTCCTCATAAAATCCCCGTGGCACATTGATTCTAAGGAAGTTTTTGCAAAATAATCTAATCCCTCATAAATTATTTAGCACAATCGCCATTTTTCTAAACCGTGATGAGGACATTGGATGAGAAGATCTTTAAATCAGTCAAAATACTACCAAAAAGGTTCTCCTGAGACAATTTTAAAATTCATGATGCTGTTTCTTAGCTTCACCGTTTTATGGATAGGAAATTTTTTTTAAGAAAAATGATGATAAATTTCTCCCAAGTAGTGATGGAATTTACGGGTAAGCTATACAGCCATTTTTTTGCTTTGTCTTTGAGAGCAAATGGAATAAATCTGAGTTTGATCGCATCTTCTGTTAATTCTCTCATTTTAATCATAATACATACTTCCTCAAATTCTGAGATAAAAATATATGCATCTTCTGTTTCATTTCCAAGGAATTTGGAAAGCATGTTTATGTAATGCGGTCTAAGCTCAAAATTTATTTCATTTGTTTTGGGGAGCCTAATACAAGAGGGGATGACATTCCTAATGGGATAGCACATATCTTGAAGAACGGGTGAATTAGGATACGCCGTTTCTATGATTGGTTCAAAGCGAATTAATCAATGTGTATTATCCCTAATCCACGATTGCATACACCAAACTATTTCTTTTTATAATTTTTTTATTATAAAAGTTAGTTTTTTTTAATGAGGAGAGAATGGAAAAAGAGGAAAATCCTAACTAAACAAATCAAAATCAATCACTTTTCAATCACTCTAACTCTAGGGTTAAGCCTAACTCAACTAGACTAGCTCCTAACCAAAAACTCATAAAGTGAAAAGATTAAAGTTTTACTCAGGTAGTTAGCCAGATAAGGATAGTACTAGAGGGTGATCAGAGATCAATTAAGTACCTCGTTTCTTGCGGAGCACTTTACGCAACCCCTAAACCTTACCTTAGACACCAACTAATCCAAAAAAACTTAAACCGGTTCACTTAAGGATTCTATGTTCCTTATTGAGCTCGAATCATTAGGGCCAACGTCTAATAAGTTTTATTTGGCTTGGGTGGTGTGGTGAGGAATTAGTGATTTTTGGGCTAAGGGAAGGGTGATGAAATCCCTCACCTTATCTTGAATGTGGGGTTTTGCCCTTAAAATATTTTTAAGTGTGTGCCAAATCAAGATGCTCAAATCACTTGGTGAATTCCTACTTACAATATGAAATGCAACCCTATGAATTAAAAGCAATTAAAAGGGATGGAAAAGAAAAAATCTTTTTTTTACTTAGGGTTAACAATCAAACAAATGAGAAGGGGGAAATTATTTGAATTTATTATCTTGTTAGTAAATGTCAAAGTGGAGGGTGAATTTTATTATGGTCAACAAAAATAAAATCTCTTTTTTTAAGTCCTAATTGTCTCTAATTGTGAAGAATAGCTAAAGGGTGGAATTGAAAATTCTAGAAAGAAGAATTACCTACAAGCAAATCTTCAAATCCTAGTTCTCCAATCCGCGATCTTCAAGCTCCAAGCGTTTCCTTCACAATAAACACACAAATTAAAGAACCAAAATAATTAAAACCTACTTAAGTACCTTCCCCGGCAACGGCGCTAAAAACTTAATGCGACATAAACATGTACCAAAAATGTTGCAAGTGCAAAACCGTGTTAAGTTATAGTATAAAGATATCGATCCACGAGGAAGGTGTTTTGTAGGAGAAAATATAAAATCGGTTCTTATGTTGTGTGCGTGACAAAAAGGAGTGATGAGTAAATGTGATTGTGGAGAGATGGAGAGAATGAAAATGATTGTGTAAATGAATATATTTGAGAGTGGAAGTGATAATATAAATGTGATCAACAAGGCAAGAATGGAAAAATCAAGAATAATTAAAAATCAAGAATGTAAAGATAGCGGATTCAATTAAAGATACGGGTAATCTAGAATTGAATCCACTTCTTAGAAAAAAAATGATTCCCTAGAGGGTTCTAGCCTAAAGGCGAATCAAAGAAAATAAAAATGAACAAAAATAAAAACTAAACCCAAGAGGGTTCTAGCCTCAAGGTGAATAGTACAAGAAATTAAAATCTAACTACAAAATAAATTGCAAAATCTAAACTATAAAATAAATTACAAGAATTAAATGCAAGAAAACAAATCTACTTTATAAGCATGGAATAAATCTAATTAATAAGCATGAAATAAATCTAAGGCAAGAGAGTTCTAGTCTCTTGGCTATTTAAACAAGAAAATAAAATCTAATTACAAGCATGAAAATAAATCTAAACTAATAAGCAATAAAAGAGAAATAAGAATCTTCATCATCCAACAAAGAGAAGAAGAGAAAATTTTAAAGTGGTGAAAAAATTATTTTATTAATTGTAACAAAAAGTTACAAACTTGAAAGGCATTCTCAATTAAGAGTAGCCCTCCTCTCCAAAAGAAGTTATAAAAATTTTCACACCTCTAACCCCTCACTCTCAACCCTTATTTATAGTAAACATCAGTCAATGAGAGCCCTTGGATCAAACTTGAGCCCCAAGAATGTAATTTCGGCCGTTGATGAAATCTGGATGACTTCGCATCGATATAGGCATCGATGCCCGCATCGATGCTGACATCGATGCTTCAATAAAAATTCTGACTTCACGGTTGGCTTTGCCTCATCGAGATAGGTGATTTTTATATATTATATGTTAAATTCCGCCTTCCGGATTGTGAGATATCATCGTTTCTTTGCGGCCAAATATCTTGAATATTTTTTTTTCATATTTAATTTTTTTATTTTCTCCGGCTTCTACAGGCTACTCGTCTTGATTCTGGGCTTGGGCTTTTTGACTCTTGCTTGTGTTTTTTATTTAATTCATGTGTTTTTCTTCACTAACCTACAATTAAAGATAAAAACAATTATTAATGGCATATTTATTCATATAAAATAGATAATGAGGGTATAAAATTGTAATAAAATATGATTATCAATACAACAAGTCTTTAAACCGCTAGGTTATCCTAGTAGATGAGTTATAGGCTCGTGAAGGTTTGCAGTGAATATACCCATAAAATTCGGTCATCTTGCCAAATTAAAGAAGTTAGTGAATAACTAAATTTACTTGATAATTTTAGACAATCTAATTGAAGCTAGTTATTATTCAAGAAAACGTTTTTATAAATAACTCTAAGGTAAATTTCCTAGAAAATCTTCTCATTATAGCAATACAAAACCAAGCCAAACTTAGAAATTTAATTTAATAGTTTTGAAAAGAATATGCTAACTCTTTGTTTTAAATAATTTTCAAGTTGTTTGATCTAAAATATTTTCCAAGACCATATATACAAATATAACTATATATATAAAACATTTATTAGTATTTTATTTTTATTATTATTTTTCCTTTCTTTTATTTAACTCTTTCTTCCTTGGTGATTTTTTTCTACTTTACAGGCTTTCTAAGTGACCATTCAACGAGTTTTGGGCCAATGGATCCCAACCTAATTAGGCATAGGTCATTAAGTATGAAAATACTCCTTCGGCTTAATTACTCGGTCAGCCTAGTACTCGGTCAGCTTAGGCTTTATAAGATAGAATCACCTTGAATTCAAGAAATTTTTTTCTTTCTTTTTTTTTGGTGCACATTTTTCGCACTCTTCTTTTGCAATGCTATTTTTTATTATGTATTTGTATATATATTCTAAAAAATATGTAAATCAAGACACTTTGAAAAATTATTTTTCAACTCTAAGCTAAGCATGTATAAATTCCTCTATTTTAAATAAAAATATAGGTTAAGGCTTAAGTAAAGTATACTACTTTGAAAATCATTTCTTAAGAAATTTATTTAGAGTTATCAAAAAAGGTAAACTTGAATAAATAACAAACTAGGGATTAGGAAATTTAAAATTTATCAAATAAATCAATTATTACATAACTCTATCAATTTGGCAAGTGACGATATTTTTATAATTTTTTTTAAGGAAAAGAGAAAATAAAAACAAACCTTCAAATTGATCTCCATCTCTATCTTCATCATCCAACAAAGAGAAGAAAAAAAAATTTAAAGTGGTGAAAAAATTCTTTTATTAATTGTTCCAACAAAGAGAAGAAAAAAAAATTTAAAGTGGTGAAAAAATTCTTTTATTAATTGTAACAAAAAGTTACAAATTTGGAAGGTCTTCTATTAATTGTAACAAAAAGTTACAAATTTGGAAGGTCTTCTCAATTAAGAGTAACCCTCCTCTCCAAATGAAGACACAAAATTTTTCACACTCTCAACCCCTCACTCTCTACCCCCGTTTATAGTAAACATCAATGAATATGAGCCCTTGGATTGAAAACTTATCCAAAAATATAAAAAATCATCCCTTAATTCGTAACAGAACTATCAGTATCGATGCCAGCATCGATGCCGGTATCGATGCTAGCATTGATGCTAGCATTAATGTCCTATCTAATTTCTGCCTTCACGGATTGCTTCGTCTCGTCAAGATAGGTGATTTTCATATATTATATGTCAAATTCCGCCTTCCAGATTGATAAATATCGTTGTTTCTTTGCGGCCAATTATCTTGAATATTTTTTTCATATTTGATTTTTTTATTTTCTCCGGCTTCTACAGGCTACTCGGAATGATTCTGGACTTGGGCTTTTTGGCTCTTGCTTGTGTTCTTCATTTAATTCATGGGTTTTTGTTGAGAGAAGAGATCTTGGGCTTTATTCTTCACTAACCTGCAATTAAAGATAAAAACAATTATTAATGGCATATTTATTCATTAAAAATAGATAATGAGGGTATAAAATTATAATAAAATATGATTATCAAATACTCTCACACATAAACTTTTGCTAGTCCGCTAGCAAAGAAAGAAAAAGAAAATCCTAACTCACTTTCACAAGAATCGTGGTTGTATTTAGCGCATACATGATGCGACATAAAAATGTACCAAAAATGTTGCAAGTGCACAACCGTGTCAAGTTATAGTATAAACATATCGATCCACAAGGAAGGTGTTTTGTAGGAGAAAATATAAAATCTGTTCTTATGTTGTGTGCGTGACAAAAAGGAGGGATGAGTGAATGTGATTATGGAGAGATGGAGAGAATGAAAATGATTGTGTAAATGAATATATTTGAGAGTGGAAGTGATAATATAAATGTGATCAACAAGGCAAGAATGGAAAAATCAAGAACAAATAAAAATCAAGAATATAAAGATTGCGGATTCAATTAAAAATATGGGTAATCTAGAATTGAATCCACTTCTTAGAAAAAATGATAATTCCCTAAAGGGTTCTAGCCTAAAGACGAATCAAAAAAAATAAAAATGAACAAAAAAAAAAAACTAAACCCAAGAGGGTTCCAGCCTCAAGGTGAATAGTACAAGAAATTAAAATCTAACTACAAAATAAATTACAAAATCTAAACTATAAAATAAATTGTAAGAATTAAATGTAAGAAAATAAATCTACTTTATAAGCATGAAATAAATATAATTTATAAGCATGAAATAAATCTAAAGCAAGAGGGTTCTAGCCTCGTGGCTATTTAAACAAGAAAATAAAATCTAATTACAAGCATGAAAATAAATCTAAACTAATAAACAATAAAAGAGAAATAGGAAAAACAAACCTTCAAATTAATCCCCATCTTCACCTTCATCTTCATCATCCAACAAAGAGAAGAAGAGAAAAAATTTAAAGTGATGAAAAAAATATTTTATTAATTGTAACAAAAAGTTACAAATTTGGAGGGCCTTCTCAATTAAGAGTAGCCCTCCTCTCCAAAAGGAGTTACAAAAATTTTTACACCTCTAACACCACACTCTCAACCCCTATTTATAGTAAACATCAGTGAATGAGAGCCCTTGGATCAAACTTGAGCCTCAAGAATGCAATTTCGGCCGTTGATGAAATCTGGATGACTTCACATCGATACAGGCATCGATGCTCCAATAAAAATTCTGACTTCACGGTTGGGTTCGTCTCGTCGAGATAGGCGATTTTTATATATTATAAGTTAAATTCCGCCTTCCGCATTGGGAGATATCGTCGTTTCTTTGCGGCCAACTATCTTGAATACATTTTTTTTCATATTTAATTTTTTTATTTTCTCCGGCTTCTACAGGCTACTCGGCTTGATTCTAGACTTGGGCTTTTTGACTCTTGCTTGTGTTCTTCATTTAATTCATGTGTTTTTGTTGAGATAAGAGATCTTGGGCTTTATTCTTCACTAACATACAATTAAAGATAATAACAATTATTAATGGTATATTTATTTATATAAAATAGATAATGAGGGTATAAAATTGTAATAAAATATGATTATCAATACAACAAGCCTTTTAAACCCCTAGGTTACCCAAGTGGACGAGTTATAGTCTCGTGAAGGTTTGCAGTGAATATACCCATAAAATTCAGTCATCTTGCCAAATTAAAGAAGTTAGTGAAAAACTAAATTTACTTGATAATTTTAGACAATCTAATTGAAGCTAGTTATTATTCAAGAAAACGTTTTTATAAATAACTCTAAGGTATATTTCCTAGAAAATCTTCTCATTATAGCAATACAAAACCAAGCCAAACTTAGAAATTTAATTTAAAAGTTTTGAAAAGAACATGCTAACTCTTTGTTTTAAATAATTTTCAAGTTGCTTTATCTAAAATATTTTCCAAGACCATATATACAAATATAACTACATATATAAAACATTTATTAGTATTTTCATTTTTATTATTATTTTTTCCCTTTCTTTTTTTTAACTCTTTCTTCCTTGGTGATTTTTTTCTACTTTACAGGCTTTCTAAGTGGCCATTTAACGAGTTTTGGGCCAATGGATCCCAATCTAATTGGGCTTAGGTCATTAAGTATGAAAATACTCCTTCGGCTTAATTACTCGGTCAGCTTAGTACTCGGTTAGCTTAGGCTTTATAAGATAGAATCACCTTGAATTCAAGTGTTTTTTTTTTCTTTCTTTTTTTTGGTGCCAATTTTTCGTACTCTTCTTTTGCAATGTTATTTTTTATTATGTATTTGTATATATATTCTAAAAATTATGTAAATCAAGACACTTTGAAAAATTATTTTCAACTCTAAGCTAAGCATGCATAAATTCCACTATTTTAAATAAAATCTAGGTTAAGGCTTAAGTAAAGTATACTACTTTGAAAATTAGTTCTTAAGAAATTTATTTAGAGTTATCATAAAAGGTAAACTTGAATAAATAACAAACTAGGGATTAGGAAATTTAAAATTTATCAAATAAATAAATTATTACATAACTCTATCAATTTGGCAAGTGACGATATTTTTATAATTTTTTCTTAAGGAAAAGAGAAAATAAAAACAAACCTTCAAATTGATCTCTATCTCCATCTTCATCATCAAACAAAGAGAAGAAAAGAAAAATTTAAAGCGGTAAAAAAATTCTTTTATTAATTGTAACAAAAAGTTACAAATTTGGAAGGTCTTCTCAATTAAGAGTAACCCTCCTCTCCAAAAGGAGTTACAAAAATTTTCACACCTCTAACCCCTCACTTTCAACCCCTATTTATAGTAAACATAAGTGAATGAGAGCCCTTGGATTAAAAACTTATCCAAAAACATCAAAAATCAGCCCTTAATTCGTAACAGAACTATCAGTATCGATGCCGACATCGATGCCGGTATCGATGCCGGTATCGATGCCGGCATCGATGCTGTCATCTATGCTAGCATCGATATCCTGTTAAATTTCTGCCTTCATAGATTGCTTCGTCTCATTGAGATAGATGATTTTCATATATTATATGTCAAATTCCACCTTCTGGATTGATAGATATCGTCGTTTCTTTGCAGCCAACTATCTTGAATACATTTTTTTTCATATTTGATTTTTTTTATTTTCTCCGTCTTCTACAGGCTACTCGGGTTGATTCTTGGCTTAGGCTTTTTGGCTCTTGCTTGTGTTCTTCATTTAATTCATGGGTTTTTGTAGAGAGAAGATATCTTGGTCTTTATTCTTCATTAAATTGTAATTAAAGATAAAAACAATTATTAGTAGTATATTTATTCATTAAAAATAGATATCTTGCTTTGATTATAAAGTATATTTGAATGATATGTGATACGATTTACCTATTGTTATATGTTATGTTATCTATGCTTGAGGTCTTATTTACTGTGGCTAATAAGCTCTGTTCCTGAACTTATAGATGTTAGGATGAGGACGTGGTTTGAGAGGAACTCGTGCTCAGGGAGCTAGGCAAGTTGAGCCAGAGCCAGAGCCGTAGCAGGCTCTATAGTACTTGATCGACCTTATAGCACATATTGCCGCCAGTCTTACTATACTTGAGGAGCATATAGAGACTCCAAATCAAACACCGGAGGTTCCACCACCAGAGGAATCACTTACAGTAGATCCACTACCAACTGTTGATAGGGCCGCAGATAAGGAGACTTGGCTCTGATTAGTGGAGAGATATCAGAAGCTAAGGGCACCAGAATTCCAGAGTACATCAGATTCTCTTGCAGCCCACAAGTGGAAAGAAGATGTGAGTAACATGCTTAATTTACTTGATGTCGACTCTGTCCATAAGCAAAGGGTAGCATTTTTTAGCCTCAAGGGTGATGCCGGGAGGTGGTACAGGCTTCAGTTTACTCTAGAGTAGCGGATGACACTTACTTGGGAGGACTTCATTTACTTTTCCGACGAGCAGTACATCTCTTCCGTAGCAAAGGCATGGAAAGAGTTAGAGTTATCTAGACAAGAGCAGGGAAAGATGTCTGTAGCTAACTATGAGAGTAAATTCATGAGCTTACATCGATTTATGGGTATGTTTCAATCGGGAGAGCATCAGGCTAAGATGTTTCTAAACGATTCCACTCAGTACGAGAGGTAGCCGACACTGCTATATCACAGGAGACAGAAACTGCGATCTTTCAAATGAACAAGGAAGGCAACCCTAAAGCAGGATAGCATGGAGGTAAATGCAAGAGACCTTTTTCAAGACTTGGAGGACCCCAGCAGCAGGTTAAGGGTTCACAGCATTAGCAGCAAGGCCCTTCTAAGAAAGGAAAACAGCTAGATCAGAGGGGGCCACAGTAGCGCTGATTTTAGGGTGCATGTTTTCATTGCCATAAGTTTGCTCATAGAGCAACAGAGTGTCGTAGTGCACCAGTAGGAGGTCAGCAGCAGGGTCAGCAGCCACAGAGACGTAGGCATGGACAGCAATAGCAGAGTCATGGATAAGGTCCACAGTCGCAGGGCCGTAGGTATGGCCAGTAGCAGAGGATTAAGGCACCACCGACCGTTCCAAGGATTGAGGGACAGATACACGCCATCCAGGAAGCACCTCAGGGACAGAAGTCTCATATGTTTCAGAGTCTTCAGCACAGTAGGCTACAGCTATCGGCAGAGTTTATGTAGTCATGCCACATAAACTTGATACGGCATAAACATATACCAAAAAGTTGCAAGTGCATAACTAATTAAGTTATAGTATAAAAAGTTATCGATCCCACGAGGAAGGTGTTTTGTAGGAGAAAATTAAAGTCGGTTCTTATGTTGTGTGCGTGACAATTAGGAGTGATGAGTGAATGTGATTTTATAGAGAGATAGAGAGAGTGAAAGTGATAGTGTGTAAATCGGCACAAAATGTAAGTGAGAGTGGATGTATGTGACGCCCCTGGGTTCACACAAGGCTGCAGTCCAAGCTGAAACCAAGAATGTCAAACCTGCCCTGCACCACACCGTGAAATAACATGTTTCACCATCACAATCACTATCTCTCTAGAAGAGTCAATAACATGTATAGGTACAAAAGCAAGTAAAAGATAATACAAGAGTCAACTGATGAAATAATAGAGATCAAATTAGTATTTTATCATCTAACATACTGAAGTACAAGTCAATGTCTGAAATGAATAAACTGGAACTTCTCAACAAGTCTCAAATATAAATGCTTGAATAAAAGGAAATAAGGCACACAACCTTTACAACTTCTAGAATAAACTCTCAAATGTCTAACAAAAGTCTACAATGGAGTTCAAAAGAAAAATATAACTATCATAAACGACCGAAGCTAAAGTGCATCGCCATCAACCTGCGACTCTCCGGGCTCCTGGCTCGTTACTTGAAAGGCGGAGGAACAACGAGCGCCAAAGCGCTAGCGAGCAAAATCACAACCAACCCCAAGGGAAAGGGCTTGTTGTATACAGAAAATACAGTTATAATATATATATATATATAATCACTGATCCTATTTAGGTAATTACAACATGAGCATAAGTACGTCGAGCGAAATAATCCAAATAAGGAAACTCTCTTGTATATACCATGTAACTCAAATTGTAAATACCTATGTATAAGAGGATTTTAGTATTTAGGAAATTATAACACGAGCATAGGCACGTCGAACAAAATAATCCAAACAAGGAAACCCACATGTATATACCATGTAGCTCAAATTATAAATCCTTAAATACCAACCCAAAATCTAATACATGAATAATAATAAAAGAAGACAACCTCATCTTAGAACTTAAATACCACGTCAAATCACAACCCATATAAGTGTCATGTCCAGCCTATGCAAGTATAGGTGTCAATTTCAAGGTCTAAACTGATGTCCAACACATGGACTAAAACTAGATGTAATGAATGCCCAGCACATGGACTGCATATGAAATGTAAAACCCCGAAAATTTGAATATAGTGTGATAAATAATTATAAATATGTTATATGGTGAAAATAATGTATTTTGATATTTGAGTATGATAGGAATTGATTTGAGATCAATTTAATGTATATTTGTGAATATATGAGTGTAAATAAACAAAACATGCACAAAGGCCAAGAGTGAAAATCTGGGAATTTTGACCAGTTGAAAGTTTCTATGTTTTTCACACTGATTAATTAAGAATCTAGAAAAGTGTATAATACCAACGTTGGAGGTCTCTTCAAGAGATTTCCAAAAAATCTTAGATCACCTTATTCCGAGATCGTATGAGAAAGTTATAGCCAAAATACCGAAGAGAATGTTTCTAGTCAGACTGAATTTCCAGTTTCGGGTTTCGGGTTTCGGGTTTGCTGCTATATATGTACATGTTATATCTCGAAAATCACATCTTTTCTTCTGTTTTACAAACCCTAGCAGCCCCCCTCTTCTCTCCCAAACCCTAGATCCGTTCTAGATGATTTTTGGGAGCGCGAAGATGTTATGCCGCGCGACTTCCTACACCTGTTGAGGAAGTGGATTGATTTATGTGTATGATTATTTGTGTGGTTATATTTATATTTAACGCTAGAATGAGGATATTTTCGCTTAGTTCTTAATCTTTTGGAACACATGATATATATATGGGAGGTTCCTTATTTGGATTTTTCGCCCGACGTACTAGTTCCATTCGATTAAGGGTTGAGTGGGAATATAGTCATCCTAGACAGTTAAATATAAATATCCCTGTATGCTTATCAAGAGTAAATATTCCGAGATGTTTATGTTTATGGTTGCGGGTTGAATTAGACCCTCTACGTGCTTCTCTAGTATTATTTTAAGGGGGGAAGAATGTAAAACCCCAAAAATTTGAATATAGTGTGATAAATAATTATAAATAGGTTATATGGTGAAAATAATGTATTTTGATATTTGAGTATGATAGGAATTGATTTGAGATCAATTTAATGTATATTTGTGAATATATGAGTGTAAATAAACAAAACATGCACAAAGGCCAAGAGTAAAAATCTGGGAATTTTGACCAGTTGAAAGTTTCTATGTTTTTCACACTGATTCATTAAGAATCTGGAAAAGTGTATAATACCAAAGTTGGAGGTCTCTTCAAGAGATTTCCAACAAATCTTAGATCACCTTATTCCGAGATCGTATGAGAAAGTTATAGCCAAAATACCGAAGAGAATGTTCCTAGTCAGACTGAATTTCCAGTTTCGGGTTTCGGGTTTTGGGTTTCGGGTTTGCTGCTATATATATACATGTTATATCACGAAAATCACCTCTTTTCTTCTGTTTTACAAACCCTAGCAGCCCCCCCTTCTCTCTCAAACCCTAGATCCGTTCTTGGTGATTTTTGAGGAGTCTCGAAGGGTTTCAGCGGGATTTGGAGCGATTCTATCGAAGGAGGAGCATGCTCACGCGTGTTCAGGAGTTCTACAATACCCCCTCAGGCGAGTAACATCTCGCCCAATCCTCTCCCATGTTTTTAAAAGTTTACAAACGTTTTTCATGAGTTTTATTGAGCCTAAGACTTATTTTCAAGTATAAATTAATGCTCTTATTAGGATGAATGCTAGAAATCATGTGTTTCAGATTTGAAAACCTCACCAACGAGTTTTTGATAAAAACCCAGATCTGGAGTTTTATTTAAAGAATAAAAATATGAGTTTTATTTTGATTTAATTCTTTCTTTCATGTATAGGAGTTAAATATGAGTTTTAACCTACAAGAGAATCGTTTCTCATGATAAATATGTTTTTCTCACTGTATCATAGTCTAGAATTGATAGCTATAAAGATGTAGATCAGTGTAATGGAAGGATGGATCGATTTGGCGAATTTAACTTGTGATATATGCAGATTTCAGCCCGTAAGTCGACTCACGACTCATCACGAGTCGACTCATCAGGTTGAGTCGACCCATGACTGTCATGAGTCGACTCACTAAGTCCAGTTGTGTCGTCTTTTTACTTCTGCTGAGTCAACTCGTCAGTATACGAGTCGACCCATAAGTCATGAGTCGACCCATGACTGTCATGAGTCAACTCACAAAGTCCTTTTCTGTTATTAAATGTGTTCTGTTGAGTCGACTCATATTTGAGCACGAGTCGACTCATCGCAGTACTTTCTTTATGTTTCATTCGTGCTTCTGTTTAAATCACCTGTTGAGTGTAAATAAGTATATATGCATATAGTGATTATGATTTCACCTGTACGTGTGAGATGACACTTCGAACACGAGTTTAAGTCCGTACAGTAGGGTATGTACGGGAATAACACATGCATACTTTTCTTATACGCAGTCCTCGTGTTGGACTATAATCCATTAAAGTCCTCGTGTTGGACTATAATCCATTAAAGTCCTCGTGTTGGACTATAATCCATTACAGTCATGTTTTAGACTTTTGATAAACCTTGAGCATGTTACTTATCCCAGTTGGGTTCACGACATATTGTATTAGGCCGGGGCATGATAGCTACTTAGGTTGTACATGACATCTATTGTAGCTTTGTCATGTTTACTTTTCATCGGTATAGATGGGTATGTATTCTTTTCTTTATTTGTTTCTTGTGACCAACCTCGGGTTTAATATTTAGGGATCTACAATTTGAGATACAAGGTATATACATGAGGGTTTCCTTGTTTGGATTATTTCGCTCGACGTACCTATGCTCGTGTTGTATTTCCCTAAGTACTAAAACCCATTAATGTTTGTGTAAATGATTTATATTATTATGTATTAATTGTATTTTTCATGTACAACGAGCCCTATCCCTTGGGGTTGGTTGTGATGTTGCTCGCTAGCGCTTTGACGCTCGTTGTCCCTCCCCCTTTCAGGTAACGAGCCAGGAGCCTGGAGAATCGCAGGTTGATGGCGATGTACTTTAGCTTCAGCCGTCTATTTAGTTATATTTCCTTTTGAGCACCACTGTAGATTTTTATATAGACATGTGAGAATCTTATTCTAGAAGTTGTAAAGGCTCTGTGCCTTATTTCCTCTTGTCAGACATTATGTATTTGAGACTTATTGAGAACTCCAGTTCATATATTTCAGACATTTACTTGTATTCCAGTATTTTAGAATGTCAAAATATTAATTTGATCTCTATTACTTCATCAGTTAATTCTTGTATAATCTTTTACTTGCTTTGTACTACACCTGTTGTTGATTCCACTAGAGAGATAGTAATTGTGATGGTGAAACATGTTATTGCACGGTGTGGTGCATGGCAGGTTTGACATCTCTAGTTTCACCTCGGACTGCAGCCTTGTGTGAATCCAGGGGCGTCACATGAAAGTTGTCCAACACATGGACTGAATGTGGCAAATGTCCAACACATGGACTACACATCATAATAGCCCAACACATGGACTAGATGAAATATATGAACAGATGCATATACCCTAATTTCTCACGTGTCTCGGTGTGCAAACCTAAACTCATGTCCGCATGTCATCTCACATGTAAAGATACAGGTTAAACAATAATTTCTAATACCCATTATTCGAGGTGACTCCTCGTTCATATTAAAGCACGTAACAATAATAAACAAGCATAAACAGTTTTAGTTAAACTAAAACAACTCAAACAGATCCAAACCGAGGAAACTGGAAAATTCCTCATCAGTCAACTAGTATTGGTCGACTCGTTGGTCGACCAAAACACAAAACTATAAATTTTCCCGTCAGTCGACTCATTGGTCGACTCATCAGTCGATTCATAAGTCGACTCATGAGTCGACTCATTGGTCGACTGAGCAGAAAATCCCCAATTTTCTGCATATGATAGTTATCTGTAAAAACGTTAAACTAAGGTTCTTTTTTTTCATGTCAAGAAACATATTTCTAATTCTAGCACATGTGTATCAACAAAAACGAGAGATCTGCATGTAATATCTTACATTAAAACCCTAAACATATTTATACATGTTTAAAAACATATTGAAAACATTAAATCACATGAAACCTATGTTTAAAACTAATTCCAGATCTGGATCTACATTACAAAAACATTAGTGAGCTTTTTACTAATTGAAAAATATAGATCTTGAAGCTTATAATGTAAAGCATCTATTTTTATGCACAAAAATACGTTTTAGGCTCAAAAATCCAAAATAAAAACTCAAAGAAAACTACACAAATAGTGGGTGAGGGCTGGGCGAGATGTTACTCACCTCTGGTATACTGTAAAGCTCCTGAATCCGAAAGAGGGTGACCCCCTACGCTGCACCACGCCAAAAACTGCTAATGAACTCCCCGAAATCCCTCAAACTTGCCGCCGAAAACTAGATCTAGGGTTAGAGAGAGGGAGAGGGGGCTAGGGTTCTGAAATCTGATGGAAAAGGGTTGGTTTCGGGTAAAAATAATTTATATAATACGGTTAAAACCCAAACAAAACTCAACCAAACCCGCAACAGAAAAGACATTTTCCAGATTCGTGCATGTTTTGCTAATTTGACAAAACCAATGCACAAAACTCTATTAACTACATTTATATATCTCTAAAAACTTGTTATCAAGCATATCCATGACCTCAAGTCATTTATCATAATAGAATTATTTATCACTAATAATTCACATATCTACATAACAAAATTACGTGGTTTTACAATGTAACAAAGAATGAATGACTTTCACAAGGAAAGATGAATAAAATCAAGAATCAAAAAGGAGAATTAAGAATAAAAAGAAAATTCAAGAAATTAAAGATGGCGGATTCAATTAAAGATATGGGTAATCTCGAATTGAATCCACTTCTTAAAAAATGGTGATTCTCTAGAGGGTTCTAGCCTAAAGGCAAATCAAAGAAAATAAAAATAAACAAAAAGAAAAACTAAACCCGAGAGGGTTCTAGCCTCAAGGTGAATAGTACAAGAAAATAAAATCTAAACTACAAAATAAATTATAAAATCTAAACTACAAAATAAATTATAAGAATTAAATGTAAGAAAATAAATCTCCTCTATAAGCATGAAATAAATCTAAGGCAAGAGGGTTCTAGCCTCTTGGCTAATTAACAAGAAAATAAAATCTAACTATAAGCATAGAAATAAATCTAAACTAATAAGCAAAAAAATAAAAATAAAAGAGAAAAATAAAAGAAATACAAACCTCCAAATAATTCTTCATCTCCATCTTTATCATCCAACAAAGAGAAAAAATATTTAAAGTGGTAAAAAAATTATTTTATTAATTGTAACAAAAGTTACAAATTTCGAAGGCCTTCTCAATCAAGAGTGGCCCTCCTCTCCAAATGGAGTTACAAAAAATTTTACACCTCTAACCTCTCACTCTCTACCCCTATTTATAGTAAACATCAGTGAATGAGAGCCTTTGGATCAAACTTGAGCCCCAAGAATGAAATTTCAACCGTTGATGAATTCTGGACGACTTGCCATCGATACAAGCATGATGCCTGCATCGATGCTAGCATCAATGCTCCAATAAAAATTTTGACTTTACGGTTGGCTTCGTCTCGTCGAGATAGGCGATTTTTATATATTATATGTTAAATTCTGCCTTCCGGATTGGGAGATATCGTTGTTTCTTTACGGTCAACCATCTTGAATATAATTTCTCTTCATATTAGATTTTTTTTATTTTGTTCGGCTTCTACAGGCTATTCGGCTTGATTATGGGCTTTAATAAAAGGTTAAAAAAAATAAGAAAGTTTGATTCTTTTGGGTATTTATTTATTATTTCTTCATTAACCTGCAATTAAAGATAAAAATAATTATTAGTGGTATATTTATTCATTAAAAATAGATAATAAGGATAAAAAATTGTAATAAAATATGATTATCAAATACCCCCTCACCTAAATTTTTGCTAGTCCTCTGGCAAAGAAAGAAAAATAAAAGAAAACCTAACTCATTTTCGCAGGAATCGCGGTTCTATTTAGCGCATACAACAAGTCTTTAAACCCCTAGATTACCCTAGTGGACGAGTTGTAGTCTTGTGAGGGTTTGTAGCGAATATACCCACAAAATTCGGTCATCTTGCTAAATTAAAGAAGTTAGTAAATAACTAAATTTACTTGATATTGAAGCTAGTTATTACTTAAGAAAACATTTTTATATATAACTCTAAGATAAATTTCCTAGAAAATCTTCTCATTATAGCAATACAAAACCAAGCCAAACTTAGAAATTTAATTTTAAAAGTTTTGAAAAGAACATGCTAACTCTTTGTTTAAAATAATATTTAAGGTTGTTGATCTAAAATATATTCTAAGACCATATATACAAATATAACTATATATTATATATAAAACATTTATTAGTATTTTTATTTGTTTTTATTTTTTATATTATTTTTTAACTCTTTCTTCCTTGGTGATTTTTTTTTACTTTAACGGGCTTTCTAAACGACCATTTAACTAGTTTTGGGCAAATGGATCCTAACCCAATTGGGTTTAGGTCATTAGGTATGAAAATATTCCTTAGGCTTAATTACTCGGTCAGCTTAGGCTTTATAAGATAGAATCACCTTGATTTCAAGAGTTTTTTTTTCTTTCTTTCTTTCTTTTTTTTCTTTTGGTGCCCATTTTTCGCACTCTTCTTTTGCCATTTTTTTTATATGTATATGTATATATATATTCTGAAAAATATGTAAGTCAAGACACTTTGAAAAATTATTTTTAACTCTAAGCTAAGCACGCATAAATTCCATTATTTTAAATAAAAATCTAAGTTAAGGCTTAAGTAAAGTATACTACTTTGAAAATCATTTCTTAAGAAATTAATTTAGAGTTATCATTAAAGTTAAACTTGAGTAAATAACAAAGTAGAGATTAGAAAATTTAAAATTTATCAAATAAATCAATTATTACATAACTCTATCAATTTGACAAGTGACGATATTTTTATAATTTTTTTAAGGAAAAGGGAAAAAAGACAAAAATGCAACTAAAAATATAAAATAAAGAGAAAAAATAACTAATCCCCACCCCCACACCTAAATTTTACATTGTCCTCAATGCAAACTCCATGATGAACAAAGTAAAGCAGATAAGAAGTAAAGTACTTACATTTGATCAATTGATAAAAATCTGTAATTACCTTTGGTTTGAGGAGGATAAAATCAAAATTTTATTCTTGTTTTTTTCTTTTTTTTTTCTTTTTTTAATCTTTTTTTCTTTTTTTTACAACTGAACAAGAAACTCTAAAATAAGAGAAGATTTTATTATGCTGAAATAAACAAAATAAACAATGTAGAATAAAATATTCAACATGAAGAGCTCATGTCTACATTGAATCCTGCCTTATTGCTAAAAATTCTTCCCCGGATTTTAAACAAATTCAAAATAATATAATCAATATTGTGCTGAAATTCCAAGCATATCCGGGTGTTCAATAATTCTTGTGGCAATGGAAGGTAGGTATTATTGGTGTCATGCGTTTTGAACTTAGATTCTTAATTTATAAATGTTTGTTTTCTAACAACCAAATTTTCTTTAACAATTTCCTCAACCCCATGATTCATGGTTGATGTGTAAAAATTTGGTTGTTGTTGTTTATTTTCCAAAAATCTTAGTTCATCAAGAAAGAGTTCTTCAAGAATTAGTTCAAAGCAGCAATTGTTTAACACAGTTTCCTTATTTTGATAAACCTGATCTTCTTCTCCTAATATTTTCAGCTCCTCACCAAAAATTTCCTCAAAACTTGGATCTGACTATTCTTCTTCTTCCTCTGGTCTTTCCTGAATTGAGTTATCAGAAAGAGAATGAATTGGTACAAAAATGTGTTCTTTCCTGATTATCGACCTGTTTTCCTGACTGTAGTGCATTCATTTGAGTGTCCTTAGGATTGACCACGGGTCGACTCAGAATTTTTCCTTCCTCTCCTTCACTTATGGCACTAGCTAGCTGATCAATGTGGGTTTCTAATCTAGTTATGGCTTGAGTGTTGGAGTTAAGTATGAGTTCGGTTGATTGCATAAAGGAGTTCATCGTGTAGGATGTTTGAGTTAACATATCCGTGGCTAGTGTGGATGCCTAAATTATGATTTCAAAATCTTTTTCCAAAATATTAAGACGTTCATCATGATCTGTATCAAGAGGAGTGTGAGTTACAACTTGATGATGAGGAGACTGATTTTGATGTGACAGACTAGTTTGTTAAAATTATGGATGAGAATTGAAAGGAACTGTATTTCTCCTAGAAAAATGTTGGGTCGAAGAGGGAGTGAAGTTTTGAGTTCCGGAGCGGTTTCCCTGATTCCATGCAATGTTTGTGTATTTTGTCCAACCTGGGTTGTAGGTTGGAAAAAATGGATCATTCACCGAATACTGAGATGGGCTCTCTACAAACTCCCTAGCTTCATTGGGGATTTTAATCCTATTAGGATAACATAAATTTTAAAAAACATGTGGATTAGCTATTTGTTCAAAACGAATTTGTCGATGTGTATTGTCCCTAATCCACGTTTTGCATACACCAAAAATAATTTCTTTTTATAGTTTTTTTTAAAGAAAAAATAAAAGTTAGTTTTTCTTGAAGAAAAATGAAAAACAAATAAAAAACAATCACTTTTCAATCATGCTAACTCTAGGGTTAAGCCTAACTCAGCTAGACCATCTCCTAACCAAAAATTCCTTAAGTAAAAAGATAAAAGTTTTACTCAGTTAGTTAGCCAGGTAAGGATAGGAACAAAGGTTGATCAGAGATCGATTAAGTACCTTGTTCCTTACAGAGCGCTTTACGCAACCCTTAAACCTTGCCTTAGACACCAACTAATCCAAGAAAACTTAAACCGGTTCACCTAAAGATTCTTTGTTCCTTATTGAGCTCGATTACTTATGGCTAATGTCTAATGAGTTTTATTAAGCTTGGGTTGTGTAGTGAGGAATTTGTGATTTTTGGGCTGAGGAAAGGGTGATGAAATCCCTCACCTTATTTGATTATGGGGTTTTGCCCTTAAAAATATTTTTAAGTGTGTGCACAACCAAGATGCTCAAATCACTTTAGTTAGTTCCTACTAACTATATGAAATGCACCCTAGGAATTAAAAGCGACTAAAAAATATGGTAAAAAGAAGTTTTCTTTTAGGGTTAACAATCAGACAAATGAGAAGGGAGAAAATTGTTTGGATTTATTATCTTGTTAGTCAATATCAAAGTGGAGGGTGAATTTTATTATGGTCAACAAAAATAAAATCTTTTTTTTAGATCCTAATTGTCACTAATTGTGAGAAACTAGCTAAAGATGTGGAATTAAAAATATTAGGAAGAAGACTTACCACAAGCGAATCTCCAAATCCTTAATCTTCAATCCTTGATCTTTAATCTCCAAGTAGTTTTTTCACAAGAAACACACAAGTTAAAGAACCAAAATAATTAAAACCAACTTAAGCACCCTCCCCAGCAACGGTGCCAAAAACTTGATGCGGTATAAATATGTACCAAAAATGTTGCAAGTGCACAACCATGTCAAGTTATAGTATAAAAAGTTGTCGATCCCACGAGAAAGGTGTTTTGTAGGAGAAAATATAAATCGGTTCTTATGTTGTGTGCGTGACAAATAGGAGTGAAGAATAAGTGTGATTGTGTAGATATAATGAGAGTGAAAGTGATAGTGTGTAAATCGACACAAAATATAAGTGAGAGTAGATGTGACAAAGAATTAATGATTTTCACAAGGAGAAAAAGAAAGATGAATAAAATCAAGAATCAAAAAGGAAAATCAAGAATAAAAAGAAAATTCAAGAAAATAAAGATGCGAATTCAATTAAAGATATGGGTAATCTAGAATTGAATCCACTTCTTAGAAAAAGGTAATTCCCTAGAGGGTTCTAGCCTAAAGGCGAATCAAAGAGAATGAAAATGAACAAAAAGGAAAACTAAACCCAAGAGGGTTCTAGCCTCAAGGTGAATAGTACAAAAAATTAAAATCTAACTATAAAATAAATTACAAAATTTAAACTACAAAATAAATTGTAAGAATTAAATACAAGAAAATAAATCTACTCTATAAGCATGAAATAAATCTAAGGCAAGAGGGTTCTAGCCTCTTGGCTATTTAACAAGAAAATAAAATCTAACTATAAGCATAGAAATAAATCTAAACTAATAAGCAATAAAAAAAAGAAATAAAAGAGAACAATAAAAGAAATGCAAACCTCCAAATAATTCTTCATCTCCATCTTCATCATCCAACAAAGAGAAGAAATATTTAAAGTGGTGAAAAATTTATTTTATTAATTATAACAAAAGTTACAAATTTGGTAGGCCTTCTCAATTAAGAGTGGCCCTTCTTTCCAATAAGAGTTACAAAAATTTTCACACCTCTAACCCCTCACTCTCTACCCCTATTTATAGTAAACATCAGTGAATGAGAGCCTTTGGATCAAACTTGAGCCCCAAGAATGCAATTTCGGCCGTTGATGAATTCGGGACGACTTGGCATCGATACAAGCATCGATGCCCGCATCGATGCGCGCATTGATGGTAGCATTAATGCTCCAATAAAAATTTTGACTTCAAGGTTGGGTTCTTCTCGTCGAGATAGACGATTTTCATATATTATATGTTAAATTTTGCCTTCCGGATTGGGAGATATCGTCGCTTCTTTGTGGCCAACCATCTTGAATATAATTTCTCTTCATATTAGATTTTTTTATTTTCTTCGGCGTCTACAGGCTATTCGGCTTGATTCTGGGCTTTAATAAAAGGTTACAATACTAAGGAAGTTGGATTCTTTTGGGTATTTATTTATTATTTCTTCATTAACCTGCAATTAATGATAAAAATAATTATTAGTGGTATATTTATTCATTAAAAATAGATAATGAGGATATAAAATTGTAATAAAATATGATTATCAGTAGGCTACAGCTATCGGCAGAGTTTATGTAGTCATGCCACATGACCATGGTGAGAGTAGGGTCGTTGTGGAAGGTACGTTCCTTGTAAACACCTTCCCAGCCCGTATTCATTTCGATTCAGGCGCTTCTCATTCTTTCATCTCCTATAATTTCATGATTAGACTCTGTTTGGTATGAAAGTTGGTTTCTTCATTGATATATTCATTACAACTTCAGTCGTTATAATAAAAATAAAAAGATAGTCTTTTTATAAGACTCTTACACAATGAAAATAAAAAATTACAACTCTCATCAAAACAACTACAACGTACGTTTATCACCCGCTGTTTGCGTGGGATCTTTGCATGTGCCGGGGTTTATCCATGGACCGTCTCGAATCAGATTAAAGTGCAGATTTCGTTGACTCGCGAAGGAGTCATGGAACCGAAGCAATTATCTCGTTAACAACGAGATAACCTCTCTTCTCGAGATCACAACAACGGTGCGATCTCAAGGGAAGAACTGGGCTGCAGATCTGTCGAACTTTCCTTCTTTATGATGAAGAATTCACTGAGATCTCTTCCTCCTCTCTGAAATTTGTAGTTTTTCGATCTCCAATTCAGCAGGGCTTTGCCAAGGCTCAAGAATTCCAGATCTCTACAAATGAAGGCCCTAGGGCTGTATTTATAGGCTTCAGGAGCTCTGTTTTCTGATAAGAACGGCCGATTCACTCTTATCCTCAGTTATAACCACTTTATCATGTTCTAGGATAATATTAGAATAGTTTGAACAAATCCAGGCGGTTAACAGTCGAAAACAGCTCAAAACAGCATTTTTAGGCATGCGGACACCCAAAGTGTCGTGGCCTCCAAATGAAAATGGCTAAAAATAGCATTTTTAGTTCTAGGATAACATTAGATCAAAGTGCAGGTGTCTCTCCCTGTTTTGCCTCTAACTCTCTCATATGACCTCCAAACAAAATCATTCAAGATTCGTTGGAAAGCTGACGAAAAGATCTACAACTTTGTCTTTTGATCTTCTTCATATTCAAATCGAATCATGGTTAAAACATATTTATAAGGTCTGAGATAGTCCAACTGTCTCGATCTTGGTCGAGACAGTTCATGTGTCTCTCTGCTGTTTTACCTCTAACTCTCTTATATAACCTCCAAACAAAATAATTCAAGATATGTTGGAAAGCTGATGAAGAGATCTACAACTTTTATCTTTTGATCTTCTTCATATTCGAATCTAATTATAGCAAAAACCTTCATTCTTATCTGAGACACCAACACTGTCTCGGAATTCTGAGGTAGTTTGTACTATCTTCGGTATTTTGTGTAGAACCCCGTAAATTTATTAATGAATACATTGAGTTATTAGTGGTAAACTTTTCTTTTGAGATGAATAACCATATATATGTTAAATAAATGTGATAAATAGTGTTTGGGAGCCTAGCAAGAATTTCTATGTTAGAGAAATCAAGGGATTGATCAGCATGTGATAGAAGGCATAGCAGGCAGTTGTTCTGCTGTGCGGTCGACCGCGATGTGCGCGGCAGTCGACCGCACAGCAGCCGGGCACACAGGAGACTTTTCTCCTGCTGTGCGGTCGACCGCGCAAGGCGCGGCGGTCGACCGCACAGTAGGCAGGGAGTTTTTCTGTGTTGGGTCTTAATGGGTTTCGGGTCGGGTTCGGGTCGGGTTGTGGGTTTAGTATATTTACTATCATACCCTAAAGAGCCCCATTTCTCATCTGAAATCAGAACCTTAGCCCCCTCTCTCCCCCTCAAACCCTAGTTCTCACTTCTTGGTGATTTGGGAGGAGCTTTGAAGGTTTTTTTCGGCGGATTTTGAGTGGATTCAGCGAGAGGAACCATCTTCCTTCAGATCTAGGGCGTTGCTTTCATCAGAGGCGAGTAACATCTCACCCAACTTCATCCCTTTTCATTTTTATGCTTAGATTTGAGTTTTTATCCGGTTTTTATTGAGCCCAAATCGTATTTTTGTAGATAAAGTAGACCTTATGGCATGAGGGGCAAGAATCATACATTTCAGTCTTAAAAGGTTCACTAATGATGTTTAATAAATGAGATTTTGAACTAAAATGCTTTTAGAAGAGTTAAACTCATTTTTACTATTTAAGAACTTTTAAAATCATCTTGTCTAAGGTTTGGGATTTTTTATAATGAGGTTTTAACCATTTAAACTTGTTGTTTATTGCCATGGTTCACTATTTAAATGTTAAAGTAGAGTGAGTATAGAAATCCCCAAATTTTTGAATGAGTTCGGTAGCTGACAGAACCTAGAACAGGGTTCTGTCCGCCCAGCGGTCGACCGCATCGGGATAAGCGGTCGACCGTCGCGAAATTTTTCCAGCAGAATCGTTTCTGCCCTTTCAGCGGTCGACCGGCGTGATCTCTGCGGTCGACCGCCGCTCAGTTTTGAGCCTAGTGACTTTCGGCTCTGCGAGCGGTCGACCGGAGTGATCTCTGCGGTCGACCGCCTTGCAGTTTCATCTGCATGTTGATATTTTTCTTTTGCTGCCCTTTTCGTGTGCTTAAGAGTTCACCTCTTATGCCTTGCACTAGTTTGTGATGTTAGTAACTTACCGATTCATGGGAATTGAATGATATGAATTTAGACCCGCACAATGAAACACGTGCACAGTTGGGATATGTATATGTATTTCCACATACGCTAGTGAGAATTACACTTCTTCGTTCATAGTCCACATGTTGAGCATGCATTATTATTGATCCATGTGTTGGATACTTGTCATCTTGGTCCATGTGTTGGACATGCATTTATTTTAGTCCATGTGTTGGACCTGCATTCCTTTTAGTCCATGCGTTGGACATTTTTGCTAAACCTTGGGCATGATACACATTTGAGTTTTGGAACACGACAGTTTGACACCGTTAAGACATGATAGCTACCTAGACTGGGTATGACACTTATGTAGACTACGACATGATATTTATGACGTGGGACACTACCTGATACTCTATTTATGTTCTGAGATGGGTTGTCTTAGTTTATTATTCATGTATTAGACTTTGGGTTTGGTGATTAGGGATTTACAATTTGAGATAAAAGGTATATACATGAGGGTTTCCTTGTTTGGATTATTTCGCTTGACGTACCTATGCTCGTGTTGTAATTTCCTAAATACTAAAACCCATTATTTGCTAGGAGTAATGATTTTAACTATTATGTAATAATTATATTTTCTGTATACAACGAGCCCTTTTCCCTTGGGGTTGGTTGTGATGTTGCTCGCTAGCGCTTTGACGCTCGTTGTCCCTCCCCCTTTCAGGTAACGAGCCAGGAGCCCGGAGAGTCGCGGGTTGATGGCGACATGCTTTAGTGTTCAGCTGACTATTTTTAGATATGTTTTATTTTGGAGCTCCATTGTAGATTTTGTTTAGATATTTGAGGACTTTATTCTAGATGTTGTAAAGGTTGTGTGCCTTACTTCCTTTACTCAGATTTGTTGTATTTGAGATTTGATAAGAACTCCAGTTTATCCATTTCAGATATTGACTTTGTATTTCTATATGTTGGATGATGAAATATTATTTTGATCTCTTTCATTTCATCAGTATCTCTTGTATTATCTTTTACTTGCTTTTGTACCTACACCTGTTGTTGACTCTACTAGAGAGATGTTAATTATGATGGTGAAACATGTTATTGCACGGTGTGGTGCATGGCAGGTTTGACATTCTTGGTTTCACCTTGGACTGCAGCCTTGTGTGAACCCAGGGGTGTCACAGTTGGTATCAGAGCTCTAGTTCCAGTATCCTTAGGATCATCCTGTGTCGAGTCGTGGAGCTAGGATAGAGTTTATTAGGATTCATGTATAGAGTCCGTAAGGATTTCCTAGTATGAGTGAGGACGATATCTGCGTATGTCTCAAAATTTGAGAATTTTTTTTATGACAACTATTTTTATGTTGATTGAAGGTATTTGCGTGAATACTATGTGTTATGAATTCGTATTGTGATACGTTATGTATATATATATATATATATATTTATTATCTCGCTTACTGTTATAATTAAGCTCTCCTTTTGATATTATAAATATCAAAACGAGGATGTGGTCGAGGTAAAACTCGCACCTGGAGAGCTGGGCATGCAGAGCCGAGCCGCAGCAGGCTCCACAGTATTTGATCGACTTCATGGCACCGTTAGCAATAAGATCTTACAACACTCGAGGAGCAAGAAGTGTATCTGTTTCCGTCAGCAGTACCAAGCAGAAGTTAGATGTATTCAGCACTGAAGGCATCGCTGGAGGATAGCAACAACATCCAGATTTTTGATGGGGTAGCAATTATCATCTATTCGGGAGAATTTTAGTCACCACAAGTAGTTAGAGCTAGTCTAAGTGAAGCAGGGAGATATACCCGTAGTGAAGGAAGAAATTAAAACCAGAATGGTGAATATGACAATGGTAAGAGAACTATTGCGAAAACTAGAGAATTATAGCAGCGAGAGAATGACTTTAACCCAGCAACAAGGACAATATAAGAAAGGAGCACGTTATGATTCGAGAGCGCCAACGTAGTACAGAATTTAGAGTACATGTTACAATCACAACAAGATCGAACAAAGAGCGAAAGAATTGTCGCAGTACACCAACAGGGAGCCAGCAAGATAGAGGTCACGGACGACAGTCTCAGAGTCGTAATTTCAGCCAGCAATGGGGAAATAGAGGCACTACTTTTTAATCCGAGGATTAAGGGTCAGCAGGCTATATTTGCATCATCCAGGAGGTTTGCATTATCTAGCGGAATCTATTCAGCAGTACCGCATGATCAGGGTTCGAACAAAGCTTTATTCTTGATTTTCTTTTCAGCTCGGATCTAATTTGATTCAGAAAATTCACTCATCTCTCATACCTCCATTGGTAGGCTTCAGCTTGTAGCACATTCTTTAGATATTCCGTTGTCAGTATCTACTCCTCTAGGAGAGGTGTCCACTCTATCTACCGGAAATATGTCATCAGACTAGACGAGTCAGAGTTTGTTGTCGATTTGATAGCGTTGAATATGTCCGGATTCGTTGTTATCCTTGGTATGGTTTGGTTATCCTCCTACCAGGCTAGTATTGACCTCCTTGTGAAGACAGTCAATTTGTGAGCGTCCGATGGGTCCGAAATGATTGTAGCAACCTCTCAGGACAACCGTTTTGTGGAGTCATTTCTGGCGTATATCGAGGAGGTGCTGTGACGGGATCTGAGTATTGATTTATTGGAGACTAGAGTTGTCTCAGAGTATCAGGATGTCTTTCAGGATATACCTGGGTTACCTCCTGTGTGAGAGGTCGAGTTGTGTATTGAGTTGCAGCCGGGCACAATCCCGATATCCCGCACACCCTATCGTATGACACCAGCTGAGATGAGGGAGCTTCAGACCCAGTTAGACGAGTTATTAGCTCAGGTTTTATTTGTAGGAGTTATTCTCTGTGGGGCGTATCGGTCCTCTTCGTGAAGAGGAAGGACAGTAATATGAGATTGTGCATTGATTATAGAGAGCCGAACAAGGTCACTATCCGGAATAGGTACTCATTACCTAGGATTAATGACTTGTTTGACTAGTTGAAGAGAGTGTAATATTTCTCGAAGTTTGATCTTCGTTCTGGTTATCATAGTTGCGGGTTCGGGAGATGGATTTTCCCAAAACCATTTTTTCTAATTCGATGTGAATCTTTAGAGTTTCTAGTCAGGCCATTCGGGTTGACTAATGCACCCGTGGTATTCATGAATGTGATGAACCGGGTTTTTCCATCCCTTCATAGGCCAGTTTGATATCCTCATGTTTTGGAGATCAGAGGCAGAACACGAGTAGCATTGCAGACTCTTCAGGAGCATCAGTTACATGTTAAGTTTAGCAAATACGGGTTTTGGTTATCAAAAGTTAGATTTCTCGGCCACGTCAACAGCAGAGAGGGCATTGCAGTGAATCCGGCTAAGTTTACAGCAATTCTTGTTTTAGAACCGCCGAAGATGGTGATAGAGATTCAAAGCTTCTTGGGTTAGCTGGTTATTACAGGAAGTTCATCCTAGACTTTTTGAACATTTTGGCGCCTATTACACACTTTACGAAGAAGGGTGTATAGTTCATATGGAGCATGGAGTGCCAGAAGGCCTTTGATATTTTGAAGACTAAGTTGACTACAGCGCCGGTTTTGACTATTCCGAGCAGTGACAGGACATTTGTTGTGTATACAAATGCATCATTGGCAGGCTTAGGAGGCGTATTGATGCAGACTTAGAGAGTAGTGGCCTATATCTCACGGCAGTTGAAGGTGCATGAGCAGAACTACCCCACTCATGACTTGGAGTTAGCAGCAGTGGTGTTTGCACTGAAGTCATGGAGGCACTACTTGTATGGAGTGCAGTTTGAACTATTCACAGACCATCAGAGTCTGAAGTACCTCTTTTCTCAGAGTTTATCAAGGACTACGAATTCGCGATTCAGTATCATCCGGGGAAGGCGAACGTCGTAGCAGATGCTTTGAGTAGGAAGCGTCGGCATCGGGTTGCGGCTTTGAGGTGTTCCTTGTACAGAGATCTTATCACTCTTAGCCAGTTTGATTTTAGACCCGAGATTGGAGGAACCAGTGCATTCTTGGGAGCTATCTCAGTGCAGCCATCTTGGAGCGACAGAGTTGTCGGAGCTCAGTTGGGAGACTCTTGGATTCAAATGCGAAAGGAGGAGATTTCCAAAGAGCCAAAGACTGATTGGACCATTGGAGCAGATGGAGGTCTACGGATGAAGGGTAGATTGGTTATGCCAGCCAGTGCAGAGCTGAAGAGGGAGTTATTTGATGAAACACATCGTACTCGGTACACAATGCATACACGGTGCATCCAGGAACCACTAAGATGTACAAGGACTTGAAGAGACATTTCTGGTGGAGAGGTATGCGTAGAGAGGTTACAGACTATGTGGCTAGATGTTTTACCTGTCAGCAGGTGAAGGCAGAGCACCAGAGACCGGCAGGGACACTGCAGCCTTTACCCATTCCAGAGTGGAAGTGGACAGATATTTCCATGGATTTTATTGTGGGGTTGCCGAAGTCGAAGAAGGGGAATGATTCTGTTTGGGTCATAGTGGACCGATTGACGAAGTCAGCACATTTCATTCCGGTGAGGACCACTTATACAGCCGAGACTTATGCGAGGATCTTCATTCGGGAGATAGTTCGACTTCACGGAGTCCCGGACACGATCGTGTCGGATCGAGGATCGGTTTTCACTTCACATTTTTGGAGGAGTTTCCAGGACTCATTTGGCAGCACGCTATCTTATAGCAGTGTATTTCACCCGCAGACGGATGGTCAGACGGAGAGGGTGAATCAGATATTGGAGGACATGTTGAGGGCATGTGTCATTGACTTCCAAGGCAGCTGGGAGGATCATATTCCATTAGTAGAATTTGCTTATAACAACAGTTATCAAGCGACGATCGGCATGGCTCCGTATGAGGCATTGTACGGGAGGCCCTGTAGATCACCAATATGCTGGGCAGAGCCGGAGGATAGTTTGATGCTTGGGCCAGAGCTTGTGAGGCAGACTACTGAGAAGGTAGCATTGATCAGAGAGCGGATTCTAGCTGCTCAGAGCCGGCAGAAGAGCTATGCAGATAAGAGGCGAAGACCACTAGAGTTCCAGATTGAGGATTTGGTTATGCTAAAGGTATCGCCTATGAAGGGCGTGCAGCGATTCGGGAGGCGAGGGAAGCTTGCACCGAGATATATTGGACCTTTCAGGATTTTGGAGCGCATTGGAGCGGTGTCATACAGACTGGATCTTCCACCATCTATGTCTAGTGTACACAATGTGTTCCATATCTCTATGCTCAAGAAACACTTGCATGATGAGGAGCAGCAGCGAGTGTTGGATATACCGGAGATTGAGCTTCGGGATGATCTGTCTACTATTGAGATTCCAGTGTCTATTCTTGCTAGAGAAAACAAGAGACTCAGGAACAAGGTGATTCCATTGGTGAAAGTTCAATGGAACCGAAGTGGAGTTGAGGAAGCTTCTTGGGAGCGCGAGGAGGACATGCGACGCGACTACCCACATTTGTTTGATCAGGTAAATAAAATTTTATGACAAGTGCCTTATATTATGTTGATATATTTGGTTAGATATATTTAACACTAGAATGAGAATATCTTCGCCCAATTCTTAATCTTTTGGAACACATGGTATATGTATGGGGGGTTCCTTGTTTGGATTTTTCACCCGATGTACTAGTTCCATTAGATTAGGGCTTGAGCGAGGATGTTATCATTTTGGACGGTTAAGTATAAATATCCATAAACGCTCATCTAGAATCTCATATTTCGAGATGAGTATGATTTTCGAATTTCGAGGACGAAATTCCTTTTAAGGGGGGAAGAATGTAGAACCCCGTAAATTTTATAATGAGTATATTGAATTACTAGCGAGAAATAATATTAACCATATATATATATAATATATATATAGAATGCGAATATCAGTGTTTTGGGAACTAAATAAGTGTGCATATGGGAGAGATTTGGAGTGGTGTGAGCAGCAGGTTCATAATCATCTCATTTGGGAATTTCTGATCTGAGCGGTCGACCGCAGGAGTCATGCCGGTCGACCGCTGATCAGTCTCGCACTCAGGAAATTTCTTTCCTGCTGTGCGGTCGACCGCACTGGGCTCGGCGGTCGACCGCCCAGCAGGCAGAGAGTTTCCTGGGTTTTGGGTCTTATCGGGTTTCGGGTCGGGTTTGGGGATTAGTATATATACTAATGAACCCAAGAGAGACTCTTTTTCATCTGAAATCAAAACCCTAGCCCCCCTCTCTCCCCTCAAACCCTAGTTCTCTCTTTTTGGTGATTTGGGAGGAGCTTTGAAGGGTTTTTCGGCGGATTTTGGGTGGATTCAGTGAGAGGGACCATCTTCCTTCAGATCTAGGGCGTTGCTTTCATCAGAGGCGAGTAACATCTCGCCCAACTTCACCTCTTTTCGTTTTCATGCAAAAATTTGGGTTTTTAATCATGTTTTATTGGGCCAAAAATCGTATTTCATGTAAATATAGTAGATCACTATGGCATAATATGTGAAGATCAAATATTTCAGATTTTTATAGCTTCAACTTTTGAGATCCAGATCTGAAAATGTTTTTAACAAATTTAATCATGTTTATACTTTTTTTTAAAGACATCTAAATCATGGTTATATGCTTGGGATTTTAAATGATAGATTTTAAATGTTTAAAATTGGTAGTTTCCTGTTCTATGACCTGAATTAAATGTTAACTTTAAGTCGCGAAATTTTTCCAGCAGAATTGTTTCTGCCCTTTCAGCGGTCGACCGGCGTGATCTCTGCGGTCGACCGCCACTCAGTTTTGAGCCTAGTGACTTTCAGCTCTGCGACTCTGCGAGCGGTCGACCGGAGTGATCTCTGCGGTCGACCGCCTTGCAGTTTCATCTGCATGTTGATATTTTTCTTTTGCTGCCCTTTTCGTGTGCTTAAGAGTTCACCTCTTATGCCTCGCACTAGTTTGTGATGTTAGTAACTTACCGATTCATGGGAATTGAATGATACGAATTTAGACCCGCACAATGAAACACGTGCACAGTTGGGATATGTATATGTATTTCCACATATGCTAGTGAGAATTACACTTCTTCGTTCATAGTCCACATGTTGAGCATGCATTATTATTGATCCATGTGTTGGATACTTGTCATCTTGGTCCATGTGTTGGACATGCATTTTATTTTAGTCCATGTGTTGGACTTGCATCCCTTTTAGTCCATGTGTTGGACATTTTTGCTAAACCTTGAGCATGGTACACATTTGAGTTTGGGACACGACATTTTGATACCGATAAGACATGATAGCTACCTAGGCTGGGTATGACACTTATGTAGAATACGGCATGGTATTTATGTAGGTCAGTACAAGGTACTGTATTTATGTTCTGAGATGGGATGTATTTCCTTATTACTTATTTCTGTTCACTTATTGGACTCCAGTTTGGTACTTAGGGACTTTCAATTTGGAATATAAGGTATATACATGAGGGTTTCCTTGTCTGGATTATTTCGCTCGACGTACCTATGCCCGTGTTGAAACTTCCTAAGTACTAAAACCTATTGTTTATTTTTAGGATAATTGATTTTATATATATGTATTTTGTGATAACTGTATTTTTTGTATACAACGAGCCCTTTCCCTTGGGGTCGGTTGTGATGTTGCTCGCTAGCGCTTTGACGCTCGTTGTCCCTCCCCCTTTCAGGTAACGAGCCAGGAGCCCAGAGAGTCGCAGGTTGATGGTGACACGCTTTAGTGTTCAGCTGACTATTTTTAGATATGTTTTATTTTGGAGCTCCACTGTAGATTTTGTTTAGATATTTGAGGACTTTATTCTAGATGTTGTAAAGGTTGTGTGCCTTACTTCCTTTACTCAGATTTGTTGTATTTGAGATTTGATAAGAACTCCAGTTTATCCATTTCAGATATTGACTTTGTATTTCTATATGTTGGATGATGAAATATTATTTTGATCTCTTTCATTTCATCAGTATCTCTTGTATTATCTTTTACTTGCTTTTGTACCTACACCTGTTGTTGGCTCTACTAGAGAGATGTTAATTGTGATGGTGAAACATGTTATTGCACAGTGTGGTGCATGGCAGGTTTGACATTCTTGGTTTCACCGAGGACTGCAGCCTTGTGTGAACCCAGGGGCGTCACATTTTAGCTTTATCTCTCTCATACGATCTCAGAATGAGTTGATCCAAGATGCATCAGAAAACTTACAAAATGATCTACAACCTTCCAATAGTGAAACACCCGTGGGATGAGTGAGACATGAGTGATACTTTATCCTTTGCGATCAAAATGTAACTCCCGATCGGATCGTATCTTCGTTGTTATGCTATTCTGTTGTTTTATACGGTTTGTTGACTCACTTCATGCGCTTGTCAACATTATGTAATCCTCTTTTACTCAGACAATAACATTCATCATCTCCTCTTCATCTCGAGCTGCATGCGGGAACCTATAGGCAGTTTTAGACTCTTACAGATACCCCTCAAAAGTGTATCGGTCTCATTTCTTTTATAGAGGAGGCCGAAATACTTTGGATGTGATACGCCCAACCTTTAGTCGGTATAAAAGGACCTGTAGTTGGCTTTAATTCTTAAGTTCTTTGATTTTTAGATTATTCAGTGCTTTGTTGAATAGCAAAAATATTCGCGGTGCTGCGTTTATCGTCTGGCCGTTGTCGAAGTCTCAAATCAAAACTAATGAGTTGGTTTTAGCTCGTGTCATTGATTTGAGTTTGAATAGACTATCTTAATCAAAAATTCATATCTGAACTTTAGAGTTGATCGGAGGCTACGCGTTGACCATTATTGCCATGTGTTGACCGGAGGCTATGCGTTGGCTACCATTACAACGCGTTAACCAGCGTTGACTTTCATCATAGCACGTTGATCAGTGTTGATCAGAGGCTACACATTGACTATTATTATAACGCGTTGACCAGAGTTGACCTGAGGCTACCCGCTGATCGGCATTGACTCAGGGTTATGTGTTGACTCTCATTACAACGTGTTGACCGACATTAACTTTAATCGCAACACGTTAACCAGCGTTGACATGGAGCTACATGTTGACTATCATCGCAACCCATTGACCAAAGTTGACTTGAGGCTAAATCTCATTAGAACGCGTTGACCGACATTGACTGGAGTCTATACAGTTTAGGCTCTTAAGGCATTGGAGCGTGGCGGTCCTAAATATTAGGCTACAGGACCAACTATTAAAGTTGTTTCGTCTATAGGTATGGATCTTATCCTGAAGTTTGTTGGATGCTCAAGTCACAAGACCAACTAATGAAGCTGGCATTAATAACTCTTTCCTTTATAGAATTTTTGGCAAACCGTCAGTCATTAACGAGTTTGATGAGCCTTTACCGACTACCGTTTGAGTTGGGCTAGCATGCAGATTGTTTAAGTCCGTTCTGCATGTAACGTTGTGCCAAAAGAGTTAACTCTTTTAATGCTACAAGATTGAATTTGTAGACTTTATCTTTCTCATGGGAAAAGACTACCGGGCAACGCGTGTTAGGCGCTGACTTATCCCTACTTAGGCTTCCAGATAAAAGTCCCCAGACTTGGATTCTGGTGTCTTCTTCAATCGGTGAAAGACTAAACCGGTAACACATGCTAGGCGTTGACTTATCTCTTCTTAGGATTCAGGATAAAATTTCCCGTACATGTGAGGCACGGGTTTTGGGAATTGAAAAGTAGTGTCTTCTCTTCGGGTAAAGACGAACCCGATGCTGAAGAGGAAGAATTTTATATTCTATCTTCAGTTACAAAGGAAACTCAATATGGGATCTCCACTTTGAGAATCTGAAGAGTGAAACTAAGAGTGGGATCTCCACTTCGAGAATCGAAAATATTCGGATAATCCTAACTGTCTGAAGGTTTGATTACCGAACTAAAGGTGAATTTCTCGTTTATCGAGAGTGAATTATGGTTTTTATCCTAATTGTAGGAAGGTTTGACCAAGCGAAAGTTTGATGTGACCCTAACTGTAAGGAGGTTTGATCACTCGATTTGAAAGTATACCTCTCGTTCATGGAAGGAATCGAGAGAAGATTTTGGCTTTGGCCCTAACTGTAGGAAGGTTTGATCAAATGGGCAGTTTAAGTGATCCTAACTATTTAAAGGTTTGATCGTTCAATTTGTGGACCTCTCGTTCTTGGAAAGAATCGAGAGGGGGATTTTGGTTGTGGTCCTAATTGTTTAAAGGTTTGACCAAATTGGAGTGAAAGTATAAATCACAATGGGAGTGTTGACTTATACGAATCACTCAGTGGGGGTTTTTGATGTCAAATGATAAGATCTTGACACGAAGGGGATTTGACAATCGCAATAGACCATTCGAATTAAAATTTATAGTTCTATGTCAGGAATTTAATAGCGGGAGTTTAGTGTTTATCACTTTGTTTGTAATGATCGAGTTATCCCTAAGAATATTACATGTAACATTCTTCCGGGAACTTTCCATTACATGAATTATCCACCCCCAGCTTTCTTTACAAAACTAGGTCCAATGAGGAACACATTGTCCTCAATCGCATGTTCGGGTTATCCTTAAGAATATAAGATTTTCCAGGAACTTTCTGTCAAAGATAGGAAACAATTTAGACTCATATACCTGGCATTAATAACTCTTTCCTTTATAGAATTTTTGGCAAACCGTCAGTCATTAACGAGTTTGATGAGCCTTTACCGACTACCGTTTGAGTTGGGCTAGCATGCAGATTGTTTAAGTCCGTTCTGCATGTAACGTTGTGCCAAAAGAGTTAACTCTTTTAATGCTACAAGATTGAATTTGTAGACTTTATCTTTCTCATGGGAAAAGACTACCGGGCAACGCGTGTTAGGCGCTGACTTATCCCTACTTAGGCTTCCAGATAAAAGTCCCCAGACTTGGATTCTGGTGTCTTCTTCAATCGGTGAAAGACTAAACCGGTAACACATGCTAGGCGTTGACTTATCTCTTCTTAGGATTCAGGATAAAATTTCCCGTACATGTGAGGCACGGGTTTTGGGAATTGAAAAGTAGTGTCTTCTCTTCGGGTAAAGACGAACCCGATGCTGAAGAGGAAGAATTTTATATTCTATCTTCAGTTACAAAGGAAACTCAATATGGGATCTCCACTTTGAGAATCTGAAGAGTGAAACTAAGAGTGGGATCTCCACTTCGAGAATCGAAAATATTCGGATAATCCTAACTGTCTGAAGGTTTGATTACCGAACTAAAGGTGAATTTCTCGTTTATCGAGAGTGAATTATGGTTTTTATCCTAATTGTAGGAAGGTTTGACCAAGCGAAAGTTTGATGTGACCCTAACTGTAAGGAGGTTTGATCACTCGATTTGAAAGTATACCTCTCGTTCATGGAAGGAATCGAGAGAAGATTTTGGCTTTGGCCCTAACTGTAGGAAGGTTTGATCAAATGGGCAGTTTAAGTGATCCTAACTATTTAAAGGTTTGATCGTTCAATTTGTGGACCTCTCGTTCTTGGAAAGAATCGAGAGGGGGATTTTGGTTGTGGTCCTAATTGTTTAAAGGTTTGACCAAATTGGAGTGAAAGTATAAATCACAATGGGAGTGTTGACTTATACGAATCACTCAGTGGGGGTTTTTGATGTCAAATGATAAGATCTTGACACGAAGGGGATTTGACAATCGCAATAGACCATTCGAATTAAAATTTATAGTTCTATGTCAGGAATTTAATAGCGGGAGTTTAGTGTTTATCACTTTGTTTGTAATGATCGAGTTATCCCTAAGAATATTACATGTAACATTCTTCCGGGAACTTTCCATTACATGAATTATCCACCCCCAGCTTTCTTTACAAAACTAGGTCCAATGAGGAACACATTGTCCTCAATCGCATGTTCGGGTTATCCTTAAGAATATAAGATTTTCCAGGAACTTTCTGTCAAAGATAGGAAACAATTTAGACTCATATACCAATTGGAGTATGCAGGGAGCAGTTTAACCTCATACACCAGATGAAGGATTGAGAAGCAGTTTATACTCGTATACTCTTCAGAGTCTTGATTCGGATTAACTTAGCGTTATGACGCTGGCTTCAACCAAGATTTGGATGCTATTCTTAAGGACGAAACAAGCCTTGGTGGGATGAAGGATTCTCTTATGATACGCGCAATATTTTGGATCAGAAGTATTATTAGCATCCTCCTGGTTTGTGATTGGTGGCATCTTGATATTGTTGTTTTCGAGGAGGGATTCAAAATTGGTCGGAACGTCATCGTCCTTAAAGGAGTACTCTTTTTGGAGTCTCGGATACAAAGTCTTTTGCTGTCTCCCGGGTTGCTGCTGTTATGTCTGATTAATATCAACAGCTGGTGCAGGTGTCTTTCCCTTTCCACAGGAGGCGAAGTTTGATTTTGGAGGGTTAGTTGTTGGTTGGCTTCTCTCGACTTTCTTCCTTCCGAGGAGGCGTTCGGCCTGCTCTCCATGCACCTTCAACTCTCTCCAAGTCTTGGACGGTGCTACTCCTATAACTTCTAAGATATCAATGGACAGGTTGTTATGACAGGTTTGGAGAATGAAGTCCTCTATGACAAAATCATTGACCGTCTCTTCGTCTTCCTATTTCTCCTCATAGAGTGTCTTGATTGATACCCCGGTGTCATCATCAAAGAAATTACCGAGAAAGGAGCTTTCAATGTCATCCCAGCTGTTTACACTTCCAAGCTTGAGATGGCGGTACCAATCGAAGGCATCCCTGTGAAGGCTGCCCACGAATGATCGAACCATCAACGCTTCATTGCCAGAAATCATACCCAAGTGGGACTTAAAGTAGATCAGATGTTGAGTGGGTGAGCCCTTCCCATCGAATGGCGTGAAGTTGATCAGGTTAAACTTCGTCGGGTACGAGATCGACTCCCACTCTCTCGGGTAAGGACACGAAATACTAGTCTTCTTCACCTCTCGAGCAGACATTAGAGTGTTGATTTTGCTCTTGAGGTCTTTTATCTTTTCTTCCTCATCTGTATCATACTTTTGACGATTTCTAAGAGGAACAACGCGACTACCCCCGGCATTGTCATCTTCGGTGGGACCACCCCCAGCATTTTTGTATTCAGTGAGGCCACCCCTAGCGTTTTGATCAATGAGAGGGTTATCAGCATTAAGGTGTTCATCCATGTCTGAATCGCCACCTGCCCGATAGGTATTATTGTGAAGACTAGATTGGCCAATCTGATTAGACAAAGCCCAGATCTGTTAGTCATGCGTTTCCCTTATCTGTTGCATAGACATTTCCATTTCAAATTTAAAATTCTCTTTCTGCTTAGCTAGAGCGTCTTCAAGGATTTTAGTTATTTGCTCGGTGTTGATCATAAATGCCTCGCGGGATTGTCCTGGGCTAAATACCATATTGTCAGAAGCGGCTACAGAGTTGGCATCTAATACTTCATCATCCGAGGATAATCCTATATTCATCCTTTGATAGTCTCTACGTCTAGTAGTCCCTGCGCATAGCCGAGTTAGACGATGGGATATGAGGGGGTCTAAACTAGAAGATCGGGTTGATTTCTCTTATTAGCCATGCTAATTGTGACTGCAGATTGTTTAGGTCCAACAGCTTGTAGCTGGAGTCGAGACATTAGTTAGGCTATTCCCGAATTGACTCTTCTTCCTGGAGAAAAGTCGGGGCTAGAACCACTTGAAACAATCGTAGATTTTCCCTTATTGACCATGTTAATGGTAACTTCTAGGAGTTCGTCATCTCGAACGACCGATCCTCTTTTGTGGAAACGCCTTGATTTAAGATTTGATACTTCAGTGTAGATCCTTTCGAATACCGAGACACTCTGTGGAGCAGTCTTGGGGTAGCTACATTTTGATAACACTGCCCTGATAAACCTCTCACAAGGATAGTGAGAGTCCGTTTCTGGGGTATCTCTCTTTCGAGACTTACCCCCAGCCTGATGGTACAACTCATCCGCATTGTCGTTGGAGCAACCTATGTTGGCCGTCTTGTTTTGATGATGTTTAACAAATAATTTACCACTAATATTGTTTGTCTAGTATTTGTGTTTTCGTATTTATTGTAGACAAACAACGTATTTGGAGGATGGATGGAATAGAGCTTCAACGATCATATCCAAAGGAGGTTGGCAGAATGTCGGTGAAGCTTATGCAATTCTAGTTCAAGATTCAAGTTCAGCTTCATCCGCAAGTGTACCAAGTCGAGCTTATTGAAGATCAAGATCTAGCTTGGGTAACTTAGTATAGGTTTTATATTATGTGTGTTAAGTACGTTAAGCTCAATATCTATACACACACATTTATTGGTTTCCTTGTATATATATGTAGTCACATATATATACAACACAAGTTTTGGTTTAACTACTTAGATATGAAACAAATATATTTTCATATACATACTCTTATGTTTCATTCTCTAATGTATTTGTGAAAATATCATATTCTTAGTTTTTGAACTTAACAATAATTATATACATATTTTATTAAGTCTATAAAATCTTTGTGCAGAGTTTCAAAACATGGTTTAGCCTAAATGTCAAAATTCATATGTTTACATTTTTGTGTTTTGGACTATTTTGCAAAATGATGATATTTTTCATTTGGGAAGTCCTTTTTGGAAACCAGTCGTTGTAGCATGTTTATTATCATGTCTACAATCATTCCCCAAAGTTTTACATTTTTTGGAATTTATTTGATATTTTTAAACAGTGTTTTAAAATCAGGAAATCAGATTTTCATGTATCAGATTTCGGTCGACCGATCTAGTCGACCGCTCATATGTTCAACCGTCAGTGGACAGCAGAGAGTTTGTCGGTCGACCGGTCCGGTCGACCGAAATCTCCATCGGTCGACCGCAGGAATTTCCGGTCGACCGCCAATGTATCCGTTGGCTTCTAATGGCTATTTTTCTAAGCTGTTTGCTGGGGCTATTTTTGTCTTTTGTTAGGGGTTTTGGCTGAGATTTTGAATGGGTATAAATACCCTATTGCTGTTCTCTTTCAATTGAGCTAAGAGGTTTTAAAACAAGGGTTTAAGCTTGTTTAGTTTTGGTTTAAGTTTGTTTTGGGTTTGCTGTTACAAAGAGGAGTTTACATCAACTATTGAAGAGTTCATCTTCAACATTTCATCATCCTCTCTTTGTGTTTATAGAGAAGTTTCCTTAACTCTATTTCCTAGCATTTTTACTATTGTATTTCATATCAATCTTATTGCTAGTTCTTATTGAGTTAAGTTTTTATTGAATCTCATTGTTTCACACACCCACATGAGCTTATTGTATTTGCATACATAGTATATTAGGGTTGTAAGAGATTGTAACATTGAATTGTTCTTAATTGAGTTCTCATCTATTGTAGAGAACAAATTTATATTTGTTACATTAAGAGTTGTGTAAGGTTTTCGGTGAGCTAGAAAACTGAGTGTGTTGTGAAGTTTTCGGTGAACTAGAAAACCGATTGTGAGGAGTGACGTTGATCGGTGAGCGTTGAAAACCGACACTGTGAGGTGTAAACGTTATTCGGGTGAGCGTAGAAAACCCGGTTGTGATAGTGGATTTCTCCCCGGAAGTGGGGAGCGGAGACGTAGGACGGAAGGTCCGAACTCCGTGATCATATTGTGTGTTTGAATGTGCTTTGGCGTTTATTCTTATTTATGCTCATTGCTCATTTCGCCATTGTCTCATTATTTATATGATCCACTATCTAGTTCATATTGTTTACCCCTTGTATTAGTTTATATATCCTTGCATATATATAATTTATCATATAGGATATATCTCATTGTTTACTTTGCTTATCCTAGCTCATATATCTTGTGGTATTTCATACTTGCTAGGAACAACCTATTGGTTGTTTATCAGGTATAAAGTTGTCTTCTGCCAGACATATTTTCTTCTGAATAAGTAATGCCTTGTTGTCGTTTGTAGGAGTCACGCATTTGGAATCACACTTTTATGAGGGTGCAACCCTAACGGGCTCCTGGCCTTCTATACGCACCCCCAAGCGGGCGGTTATAAGAATTGGCTTGTTGGAAGGGTGTCTACGACCCCCAGTCTAAATGTTTGCTCGAGAATCCTTCAGCGGACCCAAGCGTTCTTTAATAGGAATTTTTCCTCGATCTTCAGGTATAGGACCAAGACGATCCTTTAATGGAATATTGAACTTAGAGAGATCCATGCTGTCATAGGGCTTCGCCAGATGTAGAGGAGTAGAGAGAACGGGATCTGAAGTTGACGAAGTCTGAATAGTAACTTCGTCTGTTTTTGCCTTAGGCGCTGATTTGACCTTTAGCATCCAAACCCGTTTATACTTGGGCAATTTCTTAACCGCCTCTTCTTTCCGTATTTCTTGTGCTTTTCGTACAAGGATCCGGGCGTGCGCAAGAAGTGCGTGGCGCTTCTGAATGCGCTCCTCCAGAGTAGAACGGTTCCGTTTGACACGAATCCATTCGTTAGTAGGTGATTTGGAGAAGAATCCCGAAGCTTGTTGTGGCAATGGTTTAGTCACTTGGCGTTTCCTAGACTTCAGATCCACTTGGTAGCAGAGCCCATCGACTTGCTCCAAAGCTTTAGCAAATTGGTGGGCGAGACGTTGGTGGTGCCTCTGATGAGCTCTCTTCGATAAAGTTGGCACGCCTTCAGCAGTCAACTCCTTAATGGAGGCGGTGTCCGGATTTGTTGCTTTGGCTTCATCAGACGTCGACGGATCGTTACGAGGTGCTACTACAGCAGTGGTAGCGAGGAGATCGCCTTCTTAGGTCTTCAAATCTGAAGACCAGCGGATCTTCCGGGAGGAAGAGACCTTCCTGCATTTGCGAGGAGAGGCGGATCTGGAGAAGGAGGAGGAGATGTACTCCTCGAACTTTTGTTAGTCGAACTCGTATTCGACCTCTTCAGCCACGGGGATCTTGATTGTTGGCTGCGGCACGATAGCCTTAGTAGTAAGGCTGTTGGCGCCCACTGTGGTCGCCAGCTTGTTTGGTGTAAAAGTTGGTTTCTTCATTGATGTATTCATTACAACTTCAGTCGTTACAATAAAAATAAAACGATAGTCTTTTGATAGGACTCTTACATAATAAAAACGAAAAATTACAACTCTCGTAAAAAAAACACAACGGACGTTTATCACCCGCTGTTTGTATGGGATATTCCCCTATGCTGGGATTTATCCATGGACCGCCTAGGATCAGATCAAAGTATAGATTTCGTTGACTCGTGAAGGATTCAAGAAACTGAAGCAATTATCTTGGTAACAGCGAGATAACTGATCTTCTCGAGATCACAGCAACGGTGTGATCTTAAGGAAAGATTTGGGCTGCAGATCTGTCGAACTCTACTTCTTTATGATGAAGAATTCACTGAGATCTTCTACTCCTCTCTAAAATTCGTGGATCTTCAGTCTCCAATTTACCAAGGCTTCGCCAAGGCTCGAGAATTCCAGATCTCTGCAAATGAAGATCCTAGGGCTGTATTTATAGACTTTGGGAGCGCTATTTTCGGATAAGAATGGTCGATTCACTCTTATCCTCAGTTATATTATTTTATCACATTCTAGGATACATTAGATCAGTTGGAACAAATCCAGATGATTAACGGTTGAAAAAGTCTCAAAAACGTGTTGTTAGGCTTACGGACACCCGAAGTGTCTCGGCCTTGGCCTAGATAGTTAGACTGTCTACGCTGTTTTGCCTCTAACTCTCTCATATGACCTCCAAATGGGAAAGCTAACAAGGAGCTCTACAACTTTTGTCTTTTGATATTCTTCATATTTAAAACGAATCATGGTTAAAACAGCTCTATAAGGCCCGAGGCAGTCCAACTATCTTGGCCTTGGCCGAGACAGTACAAGTGTCTCTTTGCTGTTTTGCCTCTAACTCTCTCATATGACCTCCAAACGAAATCATTCAAGATGCATTGGAAAGATGACGAAGAGACCTACAACATTTGTCTTTTGATCTTCTTCATAATCAAATATAATAATGGTTAAAATAGCTCTATAAAGTCTGAGACAGTCCAACTATCTCGGCCATGGCCGAGACAGTGCAAGTGTCTCTCCGCTGTTTTGCCTCTAACTCTCTCATATTACCTCCAAACGAAATCATTCAAGATGCGTTGGAAAGGTGATAAAGAGATCTACAACTTTTGTCTTTTGATCTTTTTTATATTTGAATCGAATCATGGTTAAAATAGTTCCGTAAGGTCCGAGATAGTCTAACTGTCTCGGCCTTGGCCGAGACAGTCCAATTGTCTCGTCCTTGGCTGAGGCAGTGCAAGTGTCTCTCTGCTGTTTTACCTCTAACTCTCTCATATTATCTTCAAACTAAATGATTCAAGATGCATTGGAAAGCTGATTAAGATATCTACAACATTTTTGGAGCTTCTTCATATTTGAAATGAATCATGGCCCAAATCTCCATTCTTCTCTGAGACACAACCACTGCCTCGGAATTATGAGGTAGTTTGTACTATTTTCGGTATTTTAGCTTTATCTCTCTCATACGATCTCGGGATGAGTTGATCCAAGATGCATTAGAAAGCTTACAAAATGATCTACAATCTTCCATTAGCAAAACACCTATGGTATGAGTAAGACATGAGTGACGCTTCATCCTTTGCGATAAAAACATAACTCCCGATCGGATCGTATCGTCGTCATTTTGCTGTTCCGTTGTTTCATACGGTTTGTCGACTCAATTTATGTGCTTGTCAACGTTATATAATCCTCTTTTACTCAGATAATAGCGTTCATCATATCATCTTCATCTCGAGCTACGTGCGGGAACCTATAGGCATTTTTAGACTCCTACAGACTCTAGCTAGTTGCATAGCCTCTAGATATTCCTTTGTCAGTTTCCACCCCTCTAGGTGATGTGTCGCTTCAAGAGAGCATCTGTAGAAGATGTGTCGTTAGCTTAGATGAGTCTGAATTCATGGTCAATTGATCATCCTGCATATGTCCGAGTTCGATGTGATTCTTAGTATGGATTGGTTATCTTTCTACCAAGTTAGTATCAACTATTTTGTGAAGACAGTCATCTTGCGAGCATTCGATGGGACTGAGTTAGTTGTAGCGACCTCATGAGGTAACCAGTTTGCGGAGTCATTTCTGGCCTACGTTAAGGAGGTGATGGTGCGAGATCGCTGTGCCAATTTGAGCGAGACACGAGTAGTCTCAGAGTATCAGGATGTCTTTCAGGACATACAAAGATTACCTCCAGTGAGAGAGGTTGAGTTATTATCTCAGGGTTTTATTCATCAGAGTCATTCTCTATGGGGAGCACTGATCTTTTCGTAAAGAAGAAGGTTGGTAGTATGCGCTTATATATAGATTACCACGAGTTGAATAAGATCACCATCCGGAATAACTATCCACTACTAAGGATTGATGACTTATTTGACCAGTTACAGAGAGCATAGTGTTTCTCGAAGATTGATCTTCATTGTAGTTATCATCAGTTGCGGGTTCACGAGATGGATATTCCTAAGACCGCCTTTCTGACTCAATATGAGTTTTTCGAGTTTCTTTTCATGTTATTTAGGCTGACCAATGCACCCGTGGTATTCATGAAATTGATGAACTGGGTTTTTCGTCCATACTTGGACCTGTTTGTGATCATGTTTATCATTGACATCCTCATTTACTCGCGATCAGAGGCCGAGCATGAGCAGCATCTACGATTGGCGTTGTAGACTTTACGAGAGTACTAGTTATATGCTAAGTTTAGCAAGTGTGAGTTTTGATTATCTATGGTCAATTTTTTAGGCCATGTTATCAGCAAGGATGGCATTTCTATAAATCCATCTAAGGTAGAGGCAACACTTGATTGGGAGCCGTCGAAGACCGTTACAGAGATTCGTATCTTTTTAGGTCTGGCCAACTATTACAAGAAGTTCGTCCAAGACTTCTCGAAGATTGCCACGCCACTGACAGGCCTTACGAAAAAGGATGTATAGTTTGTTTAGGGCCTAGAGTGCCAGGAGGCATTTGCAACTTTAAAGACTAAGTTGACTACAACGTAGGTGTTGATCATCCCGAGCAGTGATAAGACCTTTGTTGTCTACACGGATGCATCGTTATTAGGTCTAGAAGGTATTTTGATATAGACACAGAGAGTAGTAGGTTACATTTGGAGGTAGTTAAGGACTCATGAGCAGAACTATCGCTCACATGACTTGAAGTTAGCCGCAGTGGTCTTCGCACTGAATATATGGAGACATTACCTTTATGGAGTATAGTTTGAGTTGCTCACGGACCACCAAAATCTGAAGTATCTTTTCCCCTCAGAAGAAACTCCAACCAGAGGCAGTGACGATAAGTCGAGTTCATTAAGGATTACGAGTTCGCGCTTTAGTATCATCCGAGGAAGGTGAAAGTTGTAGCAGACGCGTTGAGTAGGAAGCGTTGTCATCAGATTTTAGCCTTCAGATGCTTATTATACCGAGATCTTCACACCCATAGTCAGTTTGATTTTAGACCAGAGATTAGGGAGAGCAACGTATTTTTGGGAGCTTTGGCTATGCAGTCATCATGAGCTGATAGAGTGGTCAGTGCTTAGTTAGACGATTCTTGGATCCAAACCCGAAAGGAGGAGATTTCCAAAGAGTCCAAGGCTGATTGGACCATTAGAGTAGATGGAGGCCTTTGAATGAAGGGCCTGTTAATCATGCCGAATAATCAGTAGTTGAAGAAGGATTTATTTGTTGAGGTACATTACACCAGGTACACCGTGCACCTAGGCACAACTAAAATGTACAAGAACCTGAAGAGATATTTTTAGTGGAGCGGCATACGTAGGGAGATTTTGGAGTATGTGGCTAAGTGATTTACGTTCCAGTAAGTGAAGGCAAAGCATCAGAGACCCGTGGAAACCCTATAGCCTTTACCCATTCCAAAGTAGTAGTGGGTAGATATCTCCATGGACTTCATCATTGGATTGCCAAGGTCTAGCAAGGGAAATGATTCCATTTGGGTGATAGTTGATCGGTTGACGAAGTTAGTGTACTTCTTACCAGTGAAGATGAGTTATACAACGGAGACTTATGCGAGGATTTTTATTCGGCAGGTAGTTCGATTGCATGGAGTTCCGGAGACGATTGTGTCAGATCGTAGGTTAGTTTTCACATCTTATTTTTGGAAGAGCTTTCAAAAATTGTTCGGTAGCCAGTTGTCATATAGCAATTGTAGGCGTATAAAACTGCTTATAGGTCCCTTAGCACAGCTCGGCATGATGATTCAACAAACCAACGAACCATCGGGCGACATATCCAAACACGAGCGTCAGTCCACAACACCGAAGCCAAGTGACACACAACGAAGCGGATTAACGAGGCGACGAGGCTAACAAACCGCACGCAAACAATGGGATACATCCACTCGCATGCAGAATCAAGCTAACAGTTCGGGAGTCAACGAGTCATCCAACCATAGAACAGATTCAAACACCAAGGCGGATTTACTGCCAAATCAGGATCCAGACTCCCAAATCAACGTCCAGATCAACAACGAAGTGTGGAACCGAACAACGGACACAACGGCGCCACACCCGGGCGACTCGGCCAAAGCCGAACCACCCAGGTGGCTCGGCCATGGCCGAGCCACCCTATGGGGTGGCCGAGCCACCTAGAGGTGGCCGACCCAGATCTGTGCCAAGGCACAGATCTGAGTGCCTATAAATAGGAGAGGTTGGTTCATTTGTGAAAGGTTGGAACTTTTGACGACGAAGCTCTGCTGGATTGAAGGCTCAAAACTTAGAAAGATTGAAGCTTTGGAACTTTGAAGACTTGCTCTTTCGGATCCGGTGCTCGACGATCGTCCACGTCAGAAAAGTCAGGAGTTCGAGAGGGATCGGATTTGAGATCTACGCGATTATACTCCGGATCAAAGCTTGGCCTTTGATCCCGAGAGGGCGATTATTTCCTTGGTGAATTAATCCCCCTGGCTATTATTTCCTTCGCGAAATAATACACGTTATATCGTATAGATCCGACCGGATCTAGATCACGCGGTAGTCCACGGATAATCCCCGGCGCAGGCGAAGAACCCACCAAAGCGAGTGACCGCAAAACAGGAGCTCGCGATTTGTTCGAAAAAGGAAAGTTGTAAATTTTTATTTCTTTTTTGATCTCATTGTAACCGGATCTTATAAAAAGACTGGATCTTTGTAACCGATAAACTTTTAACAAAGGAATCAATGGAATCAGCAAAGAAAGCAATTTTTCCCACGAACAATCTGGCGACCATAGTGGGAGCCAATGATCTCGCTGCCGAGATCGTCGCGTCGCAACCGCGGATCTCAATCCCGGTCGAGGAGGAGGTCGAGTATGAATTCGACCAACAAAAGTTCGAGGAGTATCTTTCGTCCTCGTCCGGATCCACCTCCCCCCGCAAGTCCAAGAAGTTCTCCTCCAAAGGCGATGAAGTCCACCACGGAGTCTGCTATCACGCGGATCTGAAGAACAGAAGAGGCAAACAGCCTCAACCACCGATGAATGGTAGCTTCTCCAAGCCGCCAACGAACGAATGGGTCCGTGTTAAACGGAATCGTTCGATACTCGAAGAGCGCATTCGCAAGTGCCACGCACTGTCAGCGCAAGCACGGGCTCAAGCCCAGGAAGCCCACAGGAGATTGCATAAGGAGGTGGCGAAGAAGCCGCCACTAACCCGCCAAGTTTGGAGGCCAAAGTCTGAAGTGGCGATTCAGGCTAAGGAGCAACCTTTGCAGCCTCCAACCAAAGTTCAACCTCCGGCGAACCAAGCTAAATCACCGAGAATTCCCATAGCTACTCCGGTAGATCATGCAGAATCATCCCGAAGAAAGAAGCCAATTTTAGAGCGCCTCGGTCGAATTCACGATGAGAGAGGCAAAGCTCCAGTTCAAGAACGTTTGGGCCCGTTGAAGAAGCCCCGAACGACTCAACATGCTGAGGGTCACCACCACCTTCAGCACGACAAGGAGTTCAAGGCAGCTGCGCGCGCCAATTTGCGCATCGAAGTCCAGGAGCCCGCTGAGAACTCACGCCCAAAAGGGCATGTCTCAAGGTGTGTGACTTTTGAAAGCCCGAACAAGGCAGTCCGCCCTCAGAAGGAAACATTACCGTCTGATGACGATAGTGTTATACCTGAGAAGTCGTGCTCATACACGATAGGTTACTCCGACTGTCAAGCTGATGAGTTGTACTATCATGATGGAAGTACGAGAAAAACCAGGAAGAGGATTCCTCGAGGACTAGAGACCCAACACCCCTGTTCCAAACTCATTCGGGCAGTATTGTCTGAGTGCAACTGCATCAAGACAGTCCCCGAAAGAATTTCGGTTTTCGAAAGGCTCAGTACCGAAACACCAAAACCAAGGCCTAGGCGTTTCCGACAAAGAAGAACGGTGGTTGAAGATGGAGAATTTCCGAGGGTCACCACTAATATGACCAGCAAAGGGACATCGACACGGAATAATCCCGAGTCGATTCCGGAAGCATCCCGGCGTGTAACCCGTCTGCAGCCTGGAGCCATCGTACGAGGAACTTATGGTAGGATTCAGACAAGATTACCTTCAGAAGACGAAGAATCGGATGCCTGCTCTACGATCGCATCAGATAACACAGTATCCAGCGAGGGACAACCCCACGAGTCACTTATGATAAGTGCGGAACAAGTGGCCAAGATGCTCGAAGAAGCCATGGCTAAACAACAAGAGAGCTTCAAGTTCAAAATGCAGATGGCCATGCAGAATATGAGAGAAATGCATGACCAACAAATCCAAGCACTGACAAACCAGCAAGGCGAACCAAGTCGTCGTAACCAGGTTAATCAGGAAGATGAGGACACAGGTGCGAATGAAGCTCATAATGCCAATAATCCTCCCGTCAATGCAGGGGGTGGTAACGAGAATGCTAGTGAAAACACAGGTGAAAGCTTGAAGATTAAAAACCTCGATAGCAAAATCAATCCGCTCAAGAGATGAAGAAGACGGGCATTCCTTGTCCATACCCAAGAGAATGGGAATCAATCCCATATCCGGCGAAGTTCAATCTAATTAACTTCACACCGTTCGATGGGAATGGTTCACCCACTCAGCATTTGATTTATTTCAAATCACACCTAGGGGTCATCTCTGGTAATGAGCCTCTGATGGTACGGTCCTTCGTTGGCACTCTTCGTAGAGCCGCCTTCGACTGGTATCGCCGCCTCAAGCCAGGAAGATTGGTATCGCCGCCTCAAGCCAGGAAGTGTGAATAGCTGGGACGACATGGAGACTAAATTCCTCACCAACTTCTTCGATGACGACACCGAGATATCCATCGGGTCGTTGCTTGACGAGAAACAAAAAGGCGGGGAATTGGTTGATACCTTCGTCAAAAGGTTCCGGAACATGGCGATGAACTGTCGGGACCCGATCACTGAGGAGTACATTCTTCAGACTTGCCATAACAACCTCGCATTGGACGTGTTGGAAGCAATGGGGACAGCACCGTCCAAAACATGGAAGGATTTGAAGGTCCGAGGAGAGCAAGCCGAGCGATTCCTCAGAAGGAAGAAGGCGGAAAGAGGTCAACAGGCGACGAATGCTCCGCAACAGAATTTCGTCCTATGAGGGAAAGGTAAGGCACATGCTAATACAGTTGATGCTAATCAAACTTACCAATTGTAACCTCAGCAACAGCCACAATAACAAGCACCACAACAATCTCGGTCGTAATGGCAACAACGGCCTCAGAAGCAGAAATCTTCGGAGCCAAGATTTCCTAAAGTGTATTCCTTCAAAGATGAAGAAGTTCCCGGCATCTTTAAGTACCTGTTGGAGAATAACAAAATCCAACTGCCGTCGATCGTAGATCAAGAAGGGGCTAGCAAAGTGACGGATCCGAAGTATTACGCATAGCATAGAGCGGTCCATCACCCTACAAAGTCATGCTACCATCTCAAGGATAAAATCCAGGCTTTAATTAATGTAGGCGTCATAACCCTGAAGCCGTCCAAGAATGTCGGAGCAAATGCAGTATCAATTAGTTTTGGATCAGTGCCCACAGCATGGTTTGAACCAGAACGCATCACCAAAGTAGGAATGAAGATGGTGAATGACGACCCATATGGGCAACGCCAAAAAGGACTTGTGCCACACACAGCCCCAAACGGCGAAATCCTCTGGGTCCATCCTGATCTTATTGAAGACGATCAGTGGACGACTTCCTCGACCAGAAAGGGTAAAGGCAAGTCCTGCAATGCCACTTCCGCGATCTTCGAAGAGGATGGTAATGAAGCTCTTACCTTCCCGCTCTCCGAAGAAGAACAAGAAGTCTTTGCCACTAGAAGCGGAAATCAGTATCACTTCAACTATCCATCACCTAGTGATCAGTTAGCTGAGCAGGGGGTGACTAAGAAAGGACCAGCCAGAACTCTCACGGAGCTGGGTGTGATTACGACTCCTAGACCGGTTGAAGAAACTCGACGACAGCCGGTTAACAAACAGAAAGAAAAGAGGCCTCAGGAGGATCAGAATCTAAAGCAGTCTCGTTTCAATCGTCCGATTGGAAGAGATAAACCGGAAAGCTCGAACACTCCGCAGGTCTTCGATATTATGGCTCAACTAGCTAACATCCCAGCACGGATAACATTGTATGAGTTACTACGGTTGTCTAAAGAAACCAGGGAAGCCTTGTAAGAAGCCTTGGCCAATTCAGAACTGTTCCTTACTCGTATCAAGCTGGTACTCGAAGAGCCAGAACCGTTAATTCAACACTGCAATATAGCGGCTAAAAAACCTTCCCTGCATTACCTTCACCAAAGAGGATATGCAGACGAAGAATTCAAACCATGATCGACCCCTATATTTCATTGGGTACATTGGCTCCAACAAAGTCAACTGAATCCAAGTGGATCCGGGTTCTGCTGTGAGTATTATGCCGCTTCGCTTGATGCATATCCTCAGCATTCCCGTTAGTAAGTTGGCGGCCACAGGCACTGTTATCTATGGATTCAATACTAGCGGGTCAAGACCCTTGGGTAAGATCCGGATAAAATGTCAAATGGGTGATTTGAAGACGGAAGTCACATGTTATGTGATCGATGCCGAGACTTCATATAACTTACTATTGGGTCGACCTTGGATCCATAGTAACGTTATAATCCCCTCCACTCTCCATCAGTGTTTGAAATATGTCAACACTAATAATAAGGTTAGGACGGTGGTCGCGGATAAGCAACCATTCAAAGGGTATGAGAATTATTTCACTGATTCTGTCCTTTATGGCAACGAATCTGATACTGAATCATCGACCCATGGCACGGACAGCGGAGAAGAAGCTGATACCGAAGCCGGACTTGATTACAATGGAGGTTATGTTTTAAACGACACTGTACCCTTTGAAATCAACCTTGACGATGAACAATCGTCAGATGGCAGTTGTAACTGGTAACTTGCCAATAATGAAATAAATAATGATTTAGAGTACTCACTGTCTCTTGATGATGTGATAAAAGAATTGTATGATAATCCCGATTTATATGCGCCGCTTCGATCGTCCTATATAACAAAGGAACGCCTCCAGCATTCTTTCGGAACGACCCTGGTCATACCTACCAAAATAGGAGGCCAAAGAGAAGTGATTTACGGTAAAGGGGAGGGTTTTCCATTACCAGATCATTTCTTAAGGGAAGATGAGAATGATGACAAACCTGGTCGGCATTTATCTAAGTATAGTCCGGAAGCGCGCAAGCTCATGGAAAAACAAGGATATGATTTCACACTCGGAGAAGGTCTATACTTCGATCGAGGTCCTCGTATTCCAGCCAAAGCAGCATATGTACCAAAAGGGAAATCAGATGATTATTATAAATTCAGACGAGGGTTAGGGTATGAATCTTCTTCAGAAGACGAATGTTGTTGGTTAATCAATAACCAATCATCTGAGCAATACAAAGATGGATACCCTTCAGATTCCTCAGAATGGGATTCCGATACAAGTCTGGGGGAAGCATTCAAAGCCCTAATGGCGAACATGGCTAAACCTGATCCGTCCACAATGGAGAGCGATGATCAAATGCCAACATGGGAAGACCCCTGGGTTCATCACCTAAACATGCAGTATGGTGATAGGTTCGAACAGAGAGAACCCTCCACTGAAGATAAAATAGTCCAAATTAACATGGGTGACGAAGCCAACCCAAAGCCTATATTCATCAGCGATAGTCTTCTCTCAAATGAGAAGGAGGAATTAATTGCTCTCATCAGGGAATATATTAACGTCTTCGCTTGGAACTATGAAGACATGCTAGGGCTCAACCCCAATGTGGAAATGCACCGCCTCGATATCAAGTCGGATGCCAAACCTGTCAAACAACAGCAAAGACGGTTTCGTCCATAGATTATGGAAGCCATTGAGGCAGAGGTTAAGAAATTGACCGAAGCAGGATTTATCCGAGAGGAGCAACATCCAGACTGGGTAGCTAATATTGTTCCAGTCATGAAGAAGAACGGTAAAATCAGGCATGTCCAAAAGACGACTTTCCTCTCCCTATCACAGATGTCATTATCGACAATACGTGCGGGTTTGAGAGAATGTCTTTTATGGATGGCTTTTCAGGATATAACCAAATCAAGATGCACCCAGATGACGAGAAGCATACAGCGTTCAGAACGCTCCTCGGTGTCTTTTGCTACACGGTGATGCCTTTCGGTCTAAAGAATGCAGGCGCCACGTACCAGCGAGCAATGACTAAGATTTTCCAAGAACATCTCAGGAAAACAGTCGAAAGCTACGTTGATGATTGGGTTGTAAAAAGCCGAAACAAAGAAGATCACATCAAGGACTTGAAGACGATGTTCGATCTCATGCGGAGTCATCAATTGAAGATGAACCCCACTAAATCCTTCCTTGGAATGTCCAGTTCCTTGGAATGTCTAGCGGAAAATTCCTTGGATTCGTCATCACCACTAAAGGTATACACATCGATCCTGATAAAGTGAAGGCGATACATGAACTGCAACCCCCTAGAAATCTAAGAGAACTCAGAGGATTGCAAGGGCGTTTAGCTTACATCCGGCGATTCATTTCAAATCTTTCTGGGAAGTTCCAACCATTCTCTAAACTAAACAAGAAAGGGGTGTCATTTATTTGGGACGACGCCTGCCAAAAAGCATTCGAAGATATCAAAACATATCTGACGAATCCTCCTGTTCTCGTTGCACCAAAATCAGGTAAACCGTTCTTGATTTACCTCAAGGCGATGAACCACTCATTTTTGACCAACTTGAAATATTTGCAAAATATTCATTTGACCTCTGAAAATTCTGAAACTTTGTAAAATGTTTTTAATACTAAAAACAAACTGCTTGGAAAAAGAATTTTGCAGATAGGTACTCAAACTTGTGAAAAATAGTATTTTGTGAAAAACGCTTAAAAGCACAAGTCTAAAAACGTGTGTGTGATTCCCAATAGCTTCAAGTAAACTCAGTAACTCTTTGCCTACATTCTAGCACTAGAGAGAAAAACAAAAGAAAGCTAATATCCTCATATAGAGAGCAATATACTTGAGCTTTGATATAGCTTGAATCGGATGAAGCTTTTATATGCCTTTGTTGTTCTTGAAATAACGTTGCTTCATCTTTTTGGCCTCCTCCTCCTTTAGATGTCTTCGTTTTAGCGTATATTCCATCCATCCTCCGTTAATGGCACTAACGAGCTTGACAAATGATTTTACTACATTTACACTCAATAAGCCATTAGTACCGATAATGGTGGTTGTAAGAACATCATCAAAACATAAGGGCTAACAATCTCCCCCTTTTTGATGATGACAACCAACCATTATATAAGAGCAAAAATAAAATAGCTTATAGATAGGTGCTCCCCCTATCTATGAGCTCCCCCTAAATATATGCAACAAATGAGGAGATTTCTCTCCCCCTTTGTCACCATCAAAAATGGGGTAAAGAGAAATACTAAATGCAAAATACAACTAGTCAAGCAAGCAATGTAGAACTTTCACATAGTGCATAAGCCCAAACCATTTCTTATGCGACAAAAATCATCCTCTCCAAGAGGCTTAGTAAATATATCCGCTAGTTGAGATTTGGTGTCAACAAATACTAGGGATACATCTTGTCTCTCTACATGATCGCGTAAGAAATGATGGCGCACATCAATATGCTTAGTTCTAGAATGCAAAACCGAATTTTTGGAAATATTTATGGCACTTGTGTTATCACAAAAGATTTTAATATTTTGAAAATTCAAATCATAGTCAACTAAACTTTGTTTCATCCATAAAACTTGAGCACAACATAAGCCGGCGGCAATGTATTCCGCTTCCGTAGTGGACAATGCAACACAATTTTGTTTCTTGGAAGCCCAAGAAACAAGGGAATTTCCTAAGAATTGGCATGTTTCACTAGTACTCTTGCGATCTACCTTACATCCGGCAAAGTCGGCATCACAAAAACCATATAAATCAAAAGTGGTGCTTTTTGGATAAAACAAACCAAGGTTAAAAGTTCCATTAACATACTTAATGATTCTTTTAACCGCAATTAAATGAGACGCTTTGGGAGAGGCTTGAAAACGTGCACATGCACATACACTAAACATGATGTCGGGTCTACTAGCGGTGAGATAAAGAAGACTACCTATCATACATCGGTATAGTTTTTGGTCCACATCTTCACCACTCTCATCCGCATCAAGCTTAACACTAGTACTCATGGGAGTAGGCGCATGCTTAGAATTCTCCAACTTGAATTTTTTCACCAATTCCTTCGCATACTTGCTTTGTGAAATGAAGATACCATCCTTACTTTGCTTGACTTGGAGCCCGAGAAAGAATGTAAGCTCTCCCATCATACTCATCTCAAAGTGATCCTGCATTACTTTAGAAAATTCCTTGCACAAGGATTCATTAGTAGCACCAAAAATAATGTCATCCACATATATTTGAACCAAAATGAAATCATTTTTCCTTTTTCTCACAAAAAGTGTGTTATCAATTAACTAGAGAGGCGAGCATACCAAGCCCTAGGAGCTTGTTTCAACCCATATAAAGCTTTTTGTACCCGATAAACATGATTAGGAAAAGCATGATCTATAAAACCGGGGGGTTACTCAACATACACTTCCTCTTCTATAAAGCCATTTAAGAAGGCACTTTTAACATCCATTTGAAAAAGTTTGAAATTTTTAAAGCTAGAAAATGCCAAAAACATCCTAAAAGATTCTAACCTTGCAACCGGTGCAAAGGTTTCATCATAGTCTATGCCCTCCTCTTGATTGTATCCTTGGGCAACCAAACGAGCTTTATTTCTAGTAACAATGCCATGTTCATCAAGTTTGTTTCTAAAAACCCATTTTGTACCAATTACACTAGTATTGTTTGGTCTAGGAACTAACTTCCAAACTTCATTTCTTTGAAAATTGTTTAATTCTTCATGCATAGCCAAAACCCAAAACTCATCATTTAAAGCATCATTAACCTTTTTAGGTTCTAGTTGAGATAGAAATGCAACATTACCACATTCACTCAAGGCTTTTGAGCGAGTTATAACTCCTTTTGAAGGGCTCCCAATGATTTGTTCCTTTGGATGATTTGATGTGAATTTCCAAGCTTTAGGTGGTTCAACTTGATCTTGAGCGTTTGTGCTATCCACATCCTTTTGAACTTCTATAGAGGGAGTGTCATTGATTTGCAACAAGTCCAATCCTCCCTCAATATCATCATCATCATCTTTCCTAGGCAACACAACTTGAGAGCCAACATTAGTCTCATCAAAAGTAACGTTTATAGACTCTTCAACAACGAGGCTTCGTTTATTGAAGACCCTATAAGCCTTACTTCGAGGTGCATAACCCAAGAAAATACCAACATCAATTTTGGAATCAAATTTATCATGGTGATCTTTTGTATTTAAAATAAAGCATTTGCAACCAAAGACACGAAAATAACCAATGAAAGGAGTTTTTCCATAATAAAGTTCATAAGGAGTTTTCTTAAGCTTTGGTCTAATCAAAACACGATTTAAAACATGGCAAGCCGTATTGACAGCTTCCGCCCAAAAGTATTTTGGTAAATCAAAAGAATTTAACATAGTACGTGCCATCTCTTGTATGGTGCGATTTTTCCGTTCAACAACACCATTTTGTTGTGGTGTTCTAGGAGCGGAAAACATATGAGTTATACCATGATGAGCACAAAAATCATAGAAAAATTCATTTTGAAATTCACCACCATGATCACTTCTTATTTTAACAACTTTCAAATCTTTTTCATTTTCAATTCTTTTAACATGATTAGCAAATTCTTCAAAACAATCATTTTTCTTAGCAAGAAATATTGTCCATGTAAAACGAGAAAAATCATCAATAATCACAAAAACATAGTGTTTGCCTCCAAGAGAGGTAACACGCATAGGACCAAATAAATCAAGATGAAGTAATTGCAAGGGTTTAGAAGTCGATACCTCATGGATGGATTTGAAAGAAGATTTTGTTTGTTTACCTTTAGCACAATCCTCACAAATTGTATCTTTTATGAAGTGCAAGCTAGGTAGCCCTCTCACAATATTCTTCTTAGACAATTTTGATATTAACTCCATATTTGCATGTCCAAGTCTCTTGTGACAAATCCAAGGGTTTTCATCAATTACCACAAGACACTTCACATCTTGATTCACTAACTCATTCATCTCAAAGATGTAAACATTAGACTTGCGATTAGCAATAAAAACAATTTTTTCATTCATACTAATGATGCATTTATCCGGTTTGAAAGAAATATCAAAAAAGAAGATTATGATTCAAGCCATTTACTAAATAAACATCTTCAATAATGGGTGAGGGTTTCTTACCAATAGAACCGATACCAATGATTTTACCTTTCTCTCCACCACCGAAGGAGACATTGCCTCCTTCAATCCTTGATAGGGTTGCAAATAACTCTTTGTTGCCCGTCATATGATGTGAGAAACCACTATCAAGGTACCACATCTCCTTACGTCGTTACCGTGACGTTCCCTACAAAAGAATAAGATGATGGTGTAGTAGCTTTAGGTACCCATGTCTTGGGTCCTTGGTGGTTAGTAGTCTTGGTACCTTTGGGTACCCACATCACTCCATAAAAATCATGGTTATCTTTAATTCTACAATGAGTAGAAATGTGTCCATGTCTCATACAATAAGTGCATACAAAATTTCTTTTGTATGTACGGATGTTAGAATCATGAAACCTATTTCTACCATGGTGATTATAGTTGGCATAAGCATGAGTGGGTCTAGTCCTACAACCCTCAATTTCTAATCTTTCAATCTTTGATCTTAATTGATTATTCTCGAAATCGAGATCTCCTAGCAATTCATCTTTAAGAGAAAGAGAGGTTGTTAGTTGTTCTAGCTTAATATCACAGGAGGCATGCAATTTTTTAAAAGAAGAGTATTCTTTAGACATTCTTTTAAATTCAAAGTTCAACTCTTCTAAAGCTATAGCTATGTCACATTGCATATAGAAAGATTCACTTTCAGCCTCGGATATTACCTCATGTTCATTTGCCATGAAACAAACATTTGAGTCATGAAGAGCAAATTTGGCTCCTTCTTCATCACTCTCTGAGTCACTTGGTTCGGATTCTTCTCATCCGGCATACATAGCCTTCTTCTTCTTGTACTTCATGTACTTTTCTTTGAGCTTGGGGCAATCCTTAGCGATGTGACCCGGTTCATTGCATTCAAAACATTTACCTACACGAGAGGAAAACTTGTTGTTAGATCGGGGGTTAAATTTTTTGTTCATCTTTATGAGTCTAGAGATTCTTCTAGAGAGATGAGCCACTTCTCTAGAAAAATCGACTTCACTATCCGATGATGAAGATGAGTTGTCACTAGCTCCTTTGAGAGCTATGGTCTTCAATTTTGGTGACGGCTCCTCAACTTCACGTGATGGCACTTCCTCCTTCTCCTTCCCCTTGAGCTTCTTCTCATGCACTTTGAGCTTTCCAATGAGGCTATTAAGTGCTAACCGTAGCCTTGGGCTCCCATGCCGGAGTCAATGAGCGAAGTATCTTGTAGTTCATCTCTTGAATGGATAATTGCTTATCTAGACCATGTAATTCATTGATGATATTAGTAAAGCGGGAAAACATAGCATCAATGGATTCATTAGGAAGCATTTTAAATAGCTCATAATCATGCATGAGTCCACTAATCTTAGATTCCTTAACCTGGGGTGTTCCTTCATGTGTGACACATAATTTTTGCCAAATTTCGTATGCGGTTGCACACGTGGACACCCTATTGTATTCATTGGGGGAAAGACCACAGATTAAGGCGTTCATGGCCTTAGCATTGAGATTGGCAAGGTGCCTTTCATCATCGGACATGTTCTCAACTTTGGACTTCTCTACATATTTCTTTTCTATAAGCCCTAGGATGTCAAGATCAATGCAACGAAGGTAAATTCTCATCCTAGCCTTCCAATAAGCAAAATTGGTCCCGGTGAAGAGTGGTGGTCTAGTGGTGGATTGTCCTTCCAACATATGCATATTCAAAGAGGCCTCCATTAGATCTTTTCTCTAAGGTTGTTAAACCAAAAACTGATATAGAGACCAAGCTCTGATACCAATTGTTGGACCCTAGAGGGGGGTGATTAGGGTCAAGAGGCTCTAATATGCAATATAAATTCAGCACAAGCAAAACACAAAACAAAAATGCGATAAAAGTAAGAGAGATAGGGTTAGGAGTTCGTTATCCTTGACGCGCGATGTGTTAACGAGGTTCGGCCCTCTGGCCTACGTCCCCGCTCCCCACTCTCGAGGAGAAATCCACTACACACCCGGTTTGAAAGCCGGAACTTCGTCTACACAGCGATCTCCACAGATCTCTCTCACTACACAGTTTGATCTCAACAGATCACACCCTCACAGTAGATCTTACACAAGATCTCACCCTCACAGCAGAAGAAAAAAGTGAAAGACTCTCTCTTTACACAGCCCCTATGACAAAGAGAAAGGTTACTGAAGCTGGGAAGTGAATCACACTTAAAACAGAGAGAAAACAGGATTTGAAAATTTTTCTCAGGAAACAGAAAGCTCTCTCTGGTTTTCAAACGTTAGGGCTGTTTGAGAAGAAGAAGACTGGTATTTATTTGACCTCTGAAAAATCTGAAACTTTGTAAAATGTTTTTAATACTAAAAACAAACTGCTTGGAAAAGGAATTTTGCAGATAGGTCCTCATACTTATGAAAAATAGTATTTTGTGAAAAACGCTTAAAAACCTAAGTATGAAATCGTGTGTGTGATTCCCAATAGCTTCAAGTAAAATCAGTAACTCTTTGCCTACATTCTAGCACTAGAGAGAAAAGCAAAAGAAAGCTAATATCCTCATATAGAGAACAATACTTGAGCTTTGATATAGCTTGAATCGGATGAAGGTTTTTTTCGAATTTGTCGTTCTTGCAATAACGTTGCTTCATCTCTTGGCCTCCTCCTCCTTTGGATATCTTCGTTGTAGCGTATATTCCATCCATCCTCCATTAATGGCACTAACGAGCTTAATAAAGGAATTTGCTACATTTACACTCAATAAGCCATTAGTACCGATAATGGTGGTTGTAAGAATATCATCAAAACATAAGGGCTAACACCAACCATTCTCTAAGCTAAACAAGAAGGGTGTGTCATTTATTTGGGACGATGCCTGCCAAAAAGCACTCGAAGATACCAAAACATATCTGACGAATCCTCCTGTTCTTGTTGCACCGAAATCAGGTAAACCGTTCTTGATTTACCTCAAGGCGATGAACCACTCAATAAGTGCTTTACTAGCACAAGACGATGATAACGGTCACGAACAGGCAATATATTACCTAAGTCGAACCTTGGTAGGCGTCGAGTCTCGATATCCGATGATTGAGAAAGAATGCCTCGCATTGGTATTCGCAATGCAAAAGATGCGGCATTATTTGGTTGGACAGACGATTTACGTCATTTCTAACGTTAATCCAGTACGGGTATTTATGACGCAACCGGCCTCTATGAATTGGCACTTAGCGAAGTGGGCCCTTCTCTTGTCCCAATATGATTTGCATTTCAAATAGCAGAAGTCGATCAAAGGACAAGCGATTTGTGATCTTTTGACGGCAAACCCGACAACGGATACGGCAGAAGTATATGATGACTTGCCGGATGAAACCCACGAGGTTAACACTACATCGCACCAACAAGTATGGCAATTATACTTCGATGGTGCTTCGAGAGCAGTTAATAGAGCAGTAACCCCGGGATGTTCTAAAGTCTCCTCCGGAGTTGGAGTTGTCTTAGTTTCCCCGGGGATGCATGTGATGCCTCGGGCTTATTCACTGACTAGCCCATGTTCCAATAACATAGCCGAGTACAACGCGCTTCTCATTGGACTCAGTTTCACCAAGGAGCTGGGGGTCGAATATCTCGAAGCTTTTGGGGATTCTCAATTGATAGTCAACCAAGTCCGTAGAGAGTATGAAGTCAGGAACCAAGACCTGATCCCGTACAACCAGGAGGCCATCAAAATGGAAGATTCTTTTGAAGAATTCTATATTGAATACATCCCCCGTCTCCAGAACGCTTATGCGGATGCACTGGCAGCACTAGAGGTATCACTTGCGCAGCCTCCCGAAACTGAACAGTTAGTCACAGTAAGGACGCATCAACTCTGCATACCCATACACGAGATGGATATTGAAGAGGAAGATGATGGAAACATAAACGCCAAGGAGGTGAATTCAACCCAAATTGGGTCTGAGTCCCGAGATTAGCGTTTTCCTATCATTGACTACGTCCAATATGGTATTTTGCCAGAGGATGTAAAAGAAAGGGAATCAATCCGCCGAAGTGCACCAAGATTCTTCTATAATACCGAAACACATACGTTATACCGTAGAGGATATGATGGCTTGTTACTCCGATGCCTTTCGAACAAAGAAGCAGAAGAAGTTCTTAAGGAAGCACACGAAGGAGAATGTGGTGCGCATCAGCCCGGTCCCAAACTGTATGATCGCATCAGGAGAATGGGATTTTTTTGGCCAACAATGGTTCGTGACGCAATCGAATACGCCCGAGAGTGTCATGTTTGTCAAATACATGCAAATTATATGTATCAACCACCAGAGCAGTTGCACACATCAACCACGTCTTGGCCGTTTGAGACATGGGGTATGGACATTGTCGGTCCTATTTTTCCCCCTTCAGTCAAAGGTGATCGATTCATTCTCGCAATCACAGACTACTTTTCAAAGTGGGTTGAAGCGATCCCGCTTAAAGAAGTAAAGACGAACAACGTTATCAATTTCATCAAACATCATGTCATATACCGACACGGCGTACCAAGACGGATCATTCATGACAATGGTCCACAGTTCATAAGCAACGTCTTCGTCAGGTTTTGTGACAAGTTCAAAATTGAAGATATTTCGTCAACAGCTTACTATCCCGCTGCGAATGGGTTAGCTGAGGCGTTTAACAAGACGATTATTAAAATCCTGTCAAAGCTCGTGAAGACCAATAAACGAGACTGGGACGATAAACTCGGTGAAGCACTCTGGGCTTATCGCACCACCATACGCACACCTACGGGAGCTACCCCATATTCGTTGGTATACGGATGTGAAGCTGTGCTACCATTGGAAATCCAAATTCCATCCCTTCGGATCGCCCTCGTGACTGAGATGATGACAGAAGAACAACATCAAAAACGTCTCGAAGAACTCGAGAGGTTGGATGAAAAGCGCTTGGAAGCTCAACAACAAATTGAGTTTTATCAAGCCCGAATATCTAGGGCTTTTAACAAACGAGTCCGACAGAGAAGCTTCAAGGAAGGAGATCTAGTCCTCGCTGCTCGCCGACCGATAATCCTCAATTCCAAGAAGAAAGGTAAATTCGAACCCAAATGGGAAGGACCGTTTGTGATAGACACAATCTACTCAAACGGCGCATATCGCCTGATTACTCAAGAGGGCGCTAGGCAATTAATGCCAATAAATGGGAAGTTCCTAAAAAAGTACTATCCCTAGTACATTCAGGATAACTCATTTATCGGGAAGTTCCTTGAAGAATATTACACTTAATATTCTAGAGGATAACCCAAAATCATTTTCACCACCAAAATCCCTCACTGATCAATTTCAATTGACAGTGAGTCCACCAAAAATGTTTTTCTTGCCCTCTTGACTCTTTCCATCAACAAGAGGTCCACTTTCAGTTCAGAGTCCCCTTTCGATAAACGAAAGAACTCCCTCCTTTTTCTCTTTGGTTAAGCGGAGTGGAGAACCCACTCCCAGTTCATCATTCCGGATTCTGGGGGTGGGGGATCCCACCTCAAGTTCCCTTTCCAGCTGTAGATAGAATATAAAATTCTTCCTCTTCAGCACCGGGAGATAGAATATAAAATTCTTCCTCTCCCGTTTCTCAATCTGTCTTTGCTTTTAGAAAAGACACGATTGTCAAATCCGGGCACTCGATGCACGGGGAATTTTATCCCGAAGCCTGAGTAGGGATAAGTCAACGCCTAACACGCGTTGCCGGGTAGTCTATTCCCGTAAGAAAGACGAAGTCTATGTATTCAAAATCATAGCATTAAGTCTAAGGGAAGTAATTCTCTTAGCACAACGTTACATGTGAAACGGGTTTTAATAATTCACATGCTAGCCCGATTCAAACGGTAATCGGTAAAGGCACATCAAACCCGTTGATGGCTGGGGGTTTGCCAAAAATCCCAAAGCCTATGTCTAACACACATGGCCGGTTAGTCTTTGACCGTAAAAAGGACAAAAGACCACATATTCAACATTGTGGCAGGTTGTTATTAATAACACCATAATCCGTGCCTCACACGCGCGGGGAATTTTATCCCGAAGCCTAAGTAGGGATAAGTCAACGTCTAATACACGTTGCCGGGTAGCCTATTCCCGTAACAATGGCGAAGTCTACGTATTCAATATCGTAGCACTAAAAGGGTTAACTCTTTTAGCTTGACGTCACATGAAAGCGGGATTAAACAAACCGCATACTAGCCCGACTCAAACGGTAGTCGGTAAAGGCTAATCAAATCCGTTGAAGGCTGGGGATTAGCCAAAAATCCTAAAGTCAACGCCTAACACGCGTCGCCGGGTAGTCCATTCCCGTGAGAAAGACGAAGTCTACGTATTCAATATCGTAGCACTAAGAGCGTTAACTCTCTTAGCACAACGTGACATGCGGAACGGATTTAGACAATCCGCATGCTAGCCCGATTCAAACGGTAGTCGGTAAAGGCTAATCAAATCCGTTGAAGGCTGGGGATTAGCCAAAAATCCTAAAGTCAACGCCTAACACGCGTCGCCGGGTAGTCTATTCCCGTGAGAAAGACGAAGTCTACGTATTCAATATCGTAGCACTAAGAGTGTTAACTCTCTTAGCACAACGTCACATGCGGAACGGATTTAGATAATCCGCATGCTAGCCCGACTCAAACGGTAGTCGGTAAAGGCTCATCAAACCCGTTGATGGCTGAGGGTTTGCCAAAAATCCTATAAATACGAGAGTCACTAACGCATCAGCTTCATTAGTTGGTCTCGTGACTTGAGCAACGTACGACGTTCAAAACCCTAAGGTTAACGCCGGACAACGCGTAACCCTAGGTCAACGCCAGTCAACGCGTTGCGACAAAAAGTCAACATTCAACGTTCGAAACCCTAGGGTCAACGCCGGTCAACGCGTAACCCTAGGTCAACGCTAGTCAACGCGTTACGATCAAAAAGTCAACGTACGACGTCCAAAACCCTAAGGTCAACGCCGGACAACGCGTAACCCTAGGTCAACGCCAGTCAACGCGTTACGATCAAAAAGTCAACGTACAACGTTCAAAACCCTAGGTCAACGCCGGATAACGCGTAACCCTAGGTCAACGTCAGTCAACGCGTTGCGATCAAAAAGTCAACATACGACGTTCGAAACCCTAGGGGCAACGCCGGTCAACACGTAACTCTAGGTCAACGCCGATCAATGCGTTGCAATGAAAGAATCAATACTCCGAAAAGTATACGAGTATAAACTGCTTCTTAATACTCCGAAAAGTATACGAGTATAAACTGCTTCTTAATACTCCGAAAAGTATACGAGTATAAACTGCTTCTTAATACTCCAATAAGGTATACGAGTATAAACTATTCCCTATTTTTTGGTTGGGAGGTTCCTGGAGAATATTTTTCTAATATTCTTAAGGATAACTCAACAACACTACGCCGGACAACGCGTCGCAAAATAAAGACTCAACGCCAACAATCAGTTCTATGTTGAACCAACAAGCACGAGCTAAAGATCAGAAAATCAGGAATCGACTTCAAGTCCAAAATTCCGACAACGGTCAGACAATAAATGCAGCACCGGAACCCTTACAGACATTCGACAAAGCACCGAATATCCTGAAGGATTGAAGGAATCAAGAACAGAAGCCATTCCAAGGTCCCGTTACACCGACTGAAAGTTGGGACAATCATATCCAAAGTATTCCAAACTCTTCTATAAAAGAACGAGACTGAAATACTTTGGAGGGGGTATCTGTAGGCGTATAAAACTACTTATAGGTCCCTTAGCATAGCTCGGCACGATGATTCAACAAACCAACGAACCATCGGGTGACATATCCAAACACGAGCGTCAGTCCACAACGCCGAAGCCAAGTGACACGCAACGAAGCGGATTAACGAGGCGACGAGGCTAACGAACCGCACGCAAACAATGGGATACATCCACTCGCATGCAGAATCAAGCTAACAGTTCGGGAGTCAACGAGTCATCCAACCATAGAACGAATTCAAACACCAAGGCAGATTTACTTCCAAATCAGGATCCAGACTCCCAAATCAAAGTCCAGATCAACAACGAAGCACGGAACCGTACAACGGACACAACGGCGCCACACCCGGGTGACTCGGCCAAAGCCGAACCACCCAGGTGGCTCGGCCAAAGCCGAGCCACCAAGAGGTGGCTCGGCCATCCTATAAATAGGAGAGGTTGGTTCATTTGTGAAAGGTTAGAACTTTTGACGGCGAAGCTCTGCTGGATTGAAGGCTCAAAACTTAGAAAGATTGAAGCTTTGGAACTTTGAAGACTTGCTCTTTCGGATCCGGTGCTCGGCGATCGTCCACGTCAGAAAAGGCAGGAGTTCGAGAGGGATCGGATCTGAGATCTACTTGATTATACTCCGGATCAAAGCTTGGCCTTTGATCCCGAGAGGGCGATTATTTCCTTGGTGAATTAATCCCCCCCGGCTATTATTTCCTTCAAGAAATAATACCCGTTATATCGTGTAGATCCGACCGGATCTAGATCACGCAGTAGTCCACGGATAAACCCCGGCGCAGGCGAAGAACCCACCAAAGCGAGTGACCGCAAAACAGGAGCTCGCGATTTGTTCGAAAAAGGAAAGTTGTAATTTTTTATTTCTTTTTTTTATCTCATTGTAACCGGATCTTATAAAAAGACCGGATCTTTGTAACCGATAAACTGTTAACAAAGGAATCAATGGATTCAGCAAAGAAAGCAATTTTTCCCGCGAACAGCAGTGTCTTCCACCCACAAACAGATGGGAAAACAGAGAGAGTGAACCATGTGTTGGAGGATATATTGCGAACATGTGTTATCGATTTCCAGGGTAGCTGGGAGGATCATATTCCATTGATTGAGTTCGACTAAAATAAATACCTATCAGGCAACGATAGGTATGGCACCGTATAAGGCGTTATATGGGAGGCCTTGTAGATCCTTGATTTGTTGGGCAGAGCCGAAAGACAGCTTATTGCTTGGGCCAGAACTTGTGAGATAGACTACAGAGAAGGTAGCGTTGATTTGACAGCGTATTCTTTCTGCTCAGAGTCGGCAAAAGAGCTATGCAGATCAGAGGTAATAATCTTTAGAGTTTCAAGTTGGAGATTATGTTATGTTGAAGGTGTCACCGATGAAGGGTTTTCAGCGATTTCACAGACGGAGAAAGCTTGCCCCGAGATATATTGGTCCATTCAGGATTGTTAAGCGCGTTGGAGCCGTATCATATAGGCTAGATCTTCCAGCAACGATGTCGGGTGTACACGATGTTTTTCATGTTTCGATGCTCAAGAGGCATTTACGCGATGAGAAGCAACAGAAGGTGATTGATGCACCAAAGTTAGAGATTTAGGCAGATTTGACCACCATCGAGATTCTAGTTTGCATCCCTGCCAGGGTGGATAAGAAGCTTAGAAATAAGGTGATTCCTTTAGTGAAGATCCATTAGAACTGGAAAGGAGCTGAGGAGGCTTCTTGGGAGCGCGAGGAGGACTTGCATCGTAACTACCCTCACCTGTTTGAGTAGGTAAAATGATTAGTATGATTTGTTTATGATTCATGTTATTTATATAGCCACATTTACATTTAACGCTGGAATGAGGGTATTAACACTTAGCTCCTAATCACTCGAAACACATGGTATATATATGGGGATTCCTTGTTTGGATTTTTCGCTTGACATACTAGTTCTGTATAATTAGGGGTTACGTGGGAGTATTTGCATTCTTGGTAGTTAAGTGTAAAAGATTGCTTGTGATTCATATATGGTGATTTATAATACGAGATGTGTACCGGAGGGTATCCTTGCCTGGATTATTCCCACAATGTGCTTTTCTCATATTATTAATCTCTAATATACGATTGGACAATTTCGAGGAAGAAATTCTTTTAAGGGGGGTGAATGTAAAACCCCAAAAAATATTGAAAATATTATGATTATACAAATAAATGAGTTTTAATTATGATAAATAGCATTTATGTATGAATGGTTATGTTAACAATTGATGTGAGATCAATAAAGAGTATATATGAGAGTATACAAGTGTAAACATGCACAAAAACGAGTAAAACATGCACTTTTCTTGAAAATTTTATCTTTTCATTAGTTTTTCTAAACCCTAGGAGCCTCTCTTCTTCTCTCTCAAAACCCTAACCCTAAATTGACATTTTGGGAGAGCTTTGTGAAGCGAACACCGAGAGGAGGACGAGATTTTCGACGTTTGGTGATGAGGGATTGAGTCCTGCTTGTTTTAGAGGGAATTGCATGTGGTGAAAGGTAAGATCACCTCCCTCCAAACCTCTACCTAATTTAAAATTAAGTATTTATGTGATAATTATGACTAATCTCATCTTTAGGGTTAATCTAATATGTTAGTGTGACGCCCCTGGGTTCACGCAAGGCTGTAGTCCAAGTTGAATCTAAGAATGTCAAACCTGCCATGCACCAACATCGTACAACAACATGTTTCACCATCATAGTTACTATCTCTCTAGTGGAATCAACAAACAGGCGAAGGTATAAAATAGGAAAAGAATAAAAGAGTAGTATAATGAACAAAATAAGCACAGAAGAAGTGTATAAATAACCATCATCAGGGCCCAACAAAAATAGAATAAAATATCTCTGAAGCTGGAATAACTGTAATATATCTCAACCCAAGAGTCAAATGAAATTCCACTAAGGCACTCAGCCTCTACAAAATAAAAATACAAACTCTAAAGTCTGAATAATAAGCAACTACTGTGGAGCTCTGAAAATAACTACAAATATAATAAAATAGATTAAAGCTAAGATGCAACTCCATCAACCTGCGACTCTCCGAGTACCTGACTCACCATCTAAAATGATGGGAAACAACAAGCATCAAAGTGCTAGCGAGATCAAGTCCACCACCCCTAGGGGGAAGGGGTAGGAGTATATATGAAAATACTGTTAGTACATATAGATATAAAATCATCTATACTACACTAAGTAGAAATTGATATTTAGAAATCCACAACACGAGAATTAGTACATCGATCAAAATAATCTAAACAAAGAACCCCTCATGTATATACCATATCTCAATTTGTGAACCGCTAAATACCATATCCAATTCTATAAATTAAAAACAACACATATAAGAAATACTACAACTCCAAACCTCAACCATGATGAACCAATGTTACAATCTCGGACTACCCTCGGGTAGTTGGTGCAGTCATAGGGAAAATATCATCCAACATAAACATCTCCATATATCATGCCATTTATTCTAAGTATCTGCAAATATACCCTACTCTTGGCTAATCTGACATGGGAGCAATACTACACCTGTCTTTATATATTTATGTCTCTATATGAAATAACGATACTCTTGTAAGGCACTCACAATATCATATGAAAACAACATCCTTACTCAATCATTTTGCGGAGATAGGTAAATCACCCTATTCCGAAATGATGTATCCAGATGATCGTATAATGAAGTGTAGGTATATCAGCCTAATCCGAAAACCCCAATCATCTTCGAGTATGGTACAGCCAAGATCTCATTGCGGGAAAATCCAATTCTAAGTGTGGTACAGCCACGGTCTCATTGTGGAAAAACGTCCATCACTAAGCATCCACTTCTAATGAATTATGTATTATATGTGTGTTATTCTAATACTATCAACTTAAAAATGTGTCATGCATCTCAATTATGGATATAAACTAAACTAAGAACATATGCCAAGTGTTCGTGTACGTATCTCGATGTGCGGATCAATATCTCATGTTCACAAACATCACAGGTGCTAAAGTAAGAACAAACAATATAGTACAATGCAGGTCAATCGAAAAAATCCCTCGTTTAAACAACAATTTGTACAAAAACATGCACCGAAAAAATCATACGGGTCGGTCAACCGGCCCTTACGTAGGGTCGACCGGCCAGAGGCCAGTCGCCTGTTTCTGCAGGCTTTGTTCGTGTGTCAGTTTTGTGATTTTAACTTGTTTAACTTGCTGTAAAACATATATAATACATTTTAAAGACTTAATTAACAATATTGAAGATCATCTAGCACATGAAACAACAATTATTACATTAATTGACATGTACAAACTCTAAACATGTTCAAAAGCATCAAAACGTCGTGAAAACCATCAGAACTCATTTATATCTTATATTTAATTACTTTCAGATCTTGATCTACATTAGAATATTCATTTGAAATCTTTTAAACAAAAAAAGATTAAATCTTTATCTCATATATTACAAAGGAACTATTTTTATGCATGAAAATAGGTTTTAGGCTCAATAAAACCAAATCAAATCTAATTAAAACAATTTAAAACATGGGTGTGGGGTTAGCAGAGATGAAACTCGCTCGAAAAGATTATTGAAAAGCCTGAAGGTGCAACACAACACAGATCCCTAACACACGCAAAAAATCTCACCTTCACATCAAAAATTGCTTCACAAAGCTCTTAGAATCCCTTAGATTTGATCTAGGGTTTATGACGAAGATGGTGGCTGCTAGGGTTTGAAAGATCTGATATAAGATGTGTAAAATTCATGCAAAAGTGATATTTATATAGCCATGTGAACATGGGCTTCAAAAGATCCAAAATCCGACTGTAACTGGGTTTTTGAAAAATCCGACGTCAGTCGATCGGGCCTTATATGGCAGTTGACCGGCCAGAGTATTTTCAGATGTGCATATTTTAACTTCTGTGCATGTTTTGACTCATTTCTCTCACATATATGAACTTGTTTGATCTTAAATCACTTGCTACATAGTTTAATGATATTTATCATGGTAAAAATTCACTTATCATAATTAATCACATATTATCTTAATTTTTACAGAGTTTTACATCCACCCCCCCCAACTCCCCCTCCTTAAAAGAATTTCATCCTCAAAATTTTAGAATCGTTTCTTAAAAATTAATAATACCAGAAAAGCACTAAGAGGGGATAATCCAGACAAGGAAACCCTCCCGTACACATCTCATACCATTAATCCTCAGATATGAATCATGACCGAACATTTAAACCTAACAATCTAAAATGCGTATACTCTCACTTAACCTCTAATTAGACAGAACTAGTACGTCGGGTGAAAAATCTAAACAAGGACCCCTTATGTATATATCATATGTCCCGAATGATTAGGAGCTAAGTGTTAGTACCCCATTCTAGTGTTAAATATACTTGTGGCTGAAGATAACATAATTATAAATGCATAAAAGCATACTCAACATCAACATCTTACCTGCTACAACAGGTGTGGGTAGTCGCGACGCATATCCTCCTCGCGCTCCTAAGAACCTTCCTCGGCCCCTTTTTGGTTCCATTGAACTTTCGCTAAAGCAATCACATTGTTTCTAAGCCTTTTATCCTCTCTAACAAGAATACAAATCAGGATCTCAATGGTAGTCAAATCCGCCTGAATCTCAATCTCAGGGGCATCAATCATCCTCTGCTGCTCCTCATCGCGCATATGCTTATTGAGCATCGAAACATGAAATACGTCGTTTACACTCGATATCAATGTTAGAAGATCTAATCTATATGAAACAACTCCAACACGCTCAACAATTTTGAATGAACCAATATATCTCGGGGCAAGCTTTCCCCATATACCGAATCGCTGAACGCCTTTTATCCACGATACTTTCAACATGACGAAATTGTAAAACCCTAAAAATTTAAATATTGTGTGATAAATAATAATAAACATGTTATGTGGTAATAAATAACATATTTTGATGTTTGAATATGCTAGGAATTGATTTGAGATCAATTTAATGTATATGTGTGAATATATGAGTGCAAATACACAAATCATGCACAAAGAAGAAATCTGGAAAAATGACCAGTTAAGAGTTTATATATTTTTCACACTAATACAGTTAGAATCTGGGAAACATCAAAAGACAAAAATTGTAGGTATCTTCAGCAGATTTCCAATAAATCTTAAATCACCTCATTCTAAGGTTGTATGTGAACATTACAGCAAAATACTGAACATAATTTACAAAAATACAGAGTAGTCGACTACACTGTATTCTACTCGACTAGCGAGGGTTTTCATGGGAACGTCAGGTTTGATTGTGGGTCTGTTTTGTTTTATTTCAATCCGATAATATGTAGAAGTATATATACACAATTTTCCTGAGTTGTAAGGGGCTTTTCACGAAATTTTTAGTAGCAGCTACCCTATCTCTCAAATCCTAAACCCTAGATCTCAGTTTGACCATTCTCTGAGGTGTTTGTCGAAGGAAAAGTGAGGTTTTGTGGTGTTTGGCAAAGGATGGATCTTGCACGTGTGTCCAGAGGCCCGACACGACGTTTCAGGCAAGATCACCTTCATCCAAACCTGCACCCTTAGTCAATCAAAGGTTTAAGATGTTTAAATTGATGTTTTACATGTTTAGCTCTTAATCTAATGTGAAAAAGATTAGAATTTTGATATTAACGGTAAACAAATATTACATCTACATGTTGTTCTTGCTGTTTGTGATAGAAACGTGATCATGATCACTAGGGTTGTTTTTAATTTCGTTTTTAATGGTTAAATCATGCTTAGGACATGTTTAAACCCTACTTCGACCTTTATTTGAGGGTTCTATGTTATATTCATGCTTAAACCTAGACTTATGATAAAAGAGCTTGCATATTAATTAAGTCTAATTAAACCCTAGGTTTGGGATTTTTTTTTGATTCTGTAAATATAAATAAACAAAATTATATCAGTTTCAAGCTTAATATGCAAGCATGCTCATGTTGATCTAATCAAAAACTAGGGTTTATATCAATTTCTTGATTAATGAGAAGATTAAACCTAATTAGTTGAATGAAGGGTTTAAATAACCTTAGAGATGATTCTTTTGCTTTGTATTTACTAGCTTTGTACTATATTAAAACATGATAAACATGTGACGATTGCTAAGAGTTATATGTACATAGATGTGTGCATGTTTCTGCTTAGTAGTCGACTACTAAGAGTTGTAGTCAACTACTAAGGTCCAGTTTGTTCTACAAAAACTGTTTGATTACAGAGTAGTCAACTAATGTACAGTGTAGTCGGCTACTAATACTGATTCATGTTTTGCAGAGTCTGAGTAGGCTCAGTGTAGTCGACTACTATGCTTAGTAGTTGACTACAAAGGCTGTTTTGCTGAATATTGTGTTGTTTTGTTTGAAATGTGTTTGCGGGGTTCGAGCCGCACATCCTCACATGTAATTACACGAATACACAAATACAGTGGCATTGCACACACATGAGTATGCCAGAGGGGATTATGTCAAGTGTTGGGTTGTTTATTGTTCATACACTCGTTGGATATCGTTCATGAGCACATCTCAGTACTATATGGGATAGTACATTGATATACTAGATTTACATAGTTTATACATGAAATGGATATCGTTAATGAGATCAGTTTAGTACTACGTGGGGTAGTATATTGATATTCCACTTGTACAGGCCATTGAGTCGGGTTTGGATGCTTTGTCTTGCAGTTCGTCCGTATGAGGGTGCGATGAGGTTTGTGAGCCGTTTTTTTGGATACCTATATGGTAGGTCATCCCGCACTCATGTTACGCACTGAGATCGTAATGAGACTAATGAGTTATGTACACTATTTAGGATACCTATGTTAGACCCCAGAGGGGGGGTGCTTAGGGTCTTATGCTAATCTAATCCGATTTTATGCCAATTAAAACTAATTCAAATATTATTCTTGCAAGATAGATATATAATATGATATGAGCAAGAATATGCAATATGAACAAAGAAAAATATCCTAGCAATGAGATATATGCAAGGATATACAAATAACATAAGGGTAAACAATCTAAACTAGATAGTGGGTAATATAAGCAACAAGCAATATACAAAGGCGATATAAGATATGAACATAAAAATAAGTGCGCCAATGCAATCACAAACAAACGATATGTTCACGGAGTTCGGTCCCCATGACCTACGTCTCCGCTCCTTACCTCGAGGAGATCTCCACTATCACAACCGGGTTTTCTACGCTCACCGAATAACGTTTACCCCTCACACTCGGTTTTCTAGTTCACCGAAAACTTTACAATCTCACACTCTTGCAATTCCACTTTACACGCTCTTAAGTGTTGGTCTCTAGTTCGTGTCTCCCTCAAGTGTTAGGAATTACAACCTCTCTCTAGGCATTACCACCTACTGCATTCCTCTTGGGATGACCCCGTCTCTCACCACACACTCCTCTCGGTGTACAAGTGTATTAATAAGTGATCTACACAATTAAGGCTCATATATATAAATTTGTTCTCTACACCAGATGAGAACTCAATTAAGCTCACTCTCAATTGTTATAACTCCCCACAATCCAATTATACAATGTATGCAAATACAACAAGCTCAATGGTTGTGTGTGTAAGCAATGAGAAAATTAATCACAAACTCATTGTAAACCCTAGCTTGATGAAAATGATAAACAACAAATAATTAATACAAAGCTAGTATTGAGTTTAGAAATTCTTCTCTGAAAAACAAGATGGAGAGATGGATTAAAATAAAGCTTCAAACAATGTAGATGATCTCTTCCACATGTGAGAAACTTCTTCACAAATAAACTCTTTTAAAACACACAAAACAAACTTTAAAACCCTTGTTAAACTTGTTTAAAATATTTTTTAGATTGTTATAAGAACTGAGGTATAAGGGGGTATTTATATAAAACCCCAAAGCCAAGAGAAAGCCAAGAAAAGACCAAAAAACCAACCCAAAAACAGCTGTAGGAAATAGCCGTTGGAAGCCAACGGTAACTTCGGCGGTCAACCGTGGAAAACACGCGGTCGACCGCGAGCAGCCCAGAAACAAAATCTGGGCCAAGGACAATAACCGGTCGACCGTGGCGGTCGACCGCAAAACTCTCTGAACTTCATCCGGTCACCGCCATGGTTGACAGCGAGAAGTTGAAAAACATACTGAGTCTCTGGACTCAAGACGGTCGACCGTGGTGGTTAACCGTGACGGTCGACCGCAAACTGATACTAGAAATGACAGGTTTGAAACAGTTTTCTTATTTTAAAACCTTGTTTAAAATATTAGATAAATTCAAAAAATTATGAAACTTTGGGAAATGATTGTAGACATGATAATAAACATGTTACAAAAACTGGTTTTTAAAAAGACTTCCAAATAAAAAATATCATCATTTTGCAAAATAGTCCAAAGCATAAAAATGTAAATACATGAGTTTTGACATTTTAGCTTAACCATGTTTTGAAACATTACAAAATGATTTTTTAGACTTAATAAAAGATGTATATGATTATTGTTAAGTCAAAAAACTAAGAATATAATATTTTCACAAAATTGCATATTTTGCAAATTTTTCAAAAACAATAAATAAGATTTCATTGAACTAAATAAAATTGATATTGATGAAATCATATCTATGCATATAAGTATGAAACAAGAAATGTATTTTCAATTGTATTCAATTGTTTCATATTAAAACTTAAAAACTATCAAACCAAAACATATATGTATATATATAACTATGTATATATATATAAAAACCAAAACTTATGTTGTGTATATATATATATATATACAAGGAAACCAATAAAATGTGTGTGTATATATGATTGAGCTTAAAGTACTAAACACACATAATATAAACTCCTAAACTAGATTAACCAAGCTATATGTCTTCAATAAACTCGACTTGGTACACATTAAAGTACTAAACACACATAATGTGTGTGTATGTATGCTTGAACTTGAATCTTTAACTTGAATTGCATTGCTTCATTTCACAATTCCGCCAACCTCCATTGAATATGATCGTGAATGCGCAATTCCATCCATCCTCCAACTCGTTGTTTGTCTACAATAAATAAAAAAAACACAAATACTAGACAAACAACATTAGTGATAAATTGTTTGTTAAATATTATCAAAACAAAGAGGCCAACAATCTCCCCCTTTTTGATGATGACAAACAATTTACAAAACGGATATATGCTTGAAAGGAAATGAATTTACAATATTATAATTATCATGCATATAAATAGAAAGAATATACTCACAATATTTCTCCCCTTTTGACAACATCAAAAAGGGGAAAAAGGATGAAGAGAATGAAAGCTCCCCCTACATATAAGCATGGGTGAGTATAAAATAAATATAGGGATTGCTCCCCCTATCACGATGCCGTACAGAATATATGAAATGAAGTGCTAAGGCAATCATATGTGAGCAAGCATAGATGAATATGCTAAATATCACTCACATACTACAAGGTAATGAGAACACATATGGATGTACCATTGAAATAATGTGTCTCAAAACATAAACATAAAAATCATGTATAAAAATAGATTTATGAAATCAAAAGAAAAGGAACATGAAAATCATGCAAAATGTTTTCAAATGAAAACAAATCAACCAAATAAAATCATAAATCAAATTTTATATCCAAAAACAATGTTTGATCAATAAAGAAAACTTTCTTTGTAGAACGTAATCTGTAAGACCCCGTAGATTTTAATCATGTTTATGTGCATCAGTAATGGGTTTGAGTGTGCAAATTTCATTATATGCAGCAGAACCATCATATGCAGTTTTTAGTCCATGAGTCGACCCATGATTTTCATGAGTCGACTCACGAAATCGAGTCCTGTTGCCTTTTGTTTCTGCTGAGTCGACTCACTATGTTATGAGTCGACCCAGGAAGTCATGAGTCGACCCGTGACTGTGATGAGTCGACTCATTGAGGATTTTCCAGTTTTCTCAGTTCGGGTTTGTTGGGTTTCGGGTCGGGTTTTATCCACTTATATATATACTCCCCTACCCGAAATCACCTCATTTCCATCAGTTTTCCCCAGAAACCCTAGTCCCCCTCTCTCCTCTCTAAAACCCTAGGTGTTCTTGGAGATTTTGGGGCGTTTCGAAGGCTTTCTCAGCGGCTTTGTGAGGATTTCAGAGAAGGGATCTGTTCTTCATCATTTCTCAGGCGAGTAACATCTCGCCAAACCCCTCTCCCACGTTTTTAATAGTTTACAATGGTTTTCCATGAGTTTTATTGAGCCCAAGACTTATTTTCAAGTATAAAACAATGTTCTTGTTAGGGTAGATGCTAAAAATCATGTGTTTCGGATTTTAAACCCCCACCCACGAATTTTTGAAGAAAAACCCAGATCTGGAAATATTTCTAAAAAATAAAAACATGAGTTTTCTTTTTGATCAAATGCCTTTTTTTTCATGTTTAGGGGTAAATTGTTAGATTTAACACATAAGTAAATATTCCTTATTCTATATGTGAATTTATCTCTGTATCATAGTCTAGAATTGATGGTTATAAAGATGGAGATTAGTGAATTAGAGGGAAGAATCGTGTTAGTGAATTTAACTTGTATTATATGCAGATTTTAGCCCGTAGGTCGACTCACGACTCATCACGAGTCGACTCATCAGGTTGAGTCGACTCATGACTGTCATGAGTCGACTCACGAAGTCTTGTTGTGTTGCATATTGTTTCTGCTGGGTCGACTCGTCAGTATATGAATCGACCCATAAGCCATGAGTCGACCCATGACTGTCATGAGTCGACTCACAGAGTCCTTTTCTGATATCAAATGTGTTCTGTTGAGTCGACTCATATTTGAGTACGAGTCGACTCATCATAGTATTTTCTTTCTGTTTCGTTCATGCTTCTGTTTAAATTACATGTTGGGTGTATATAAGTATTTATGCATACGGTGATTATGAATTCACCTGTTCATGTGAGATGATACTTTGAACACGAGTTTAAGTCAGTACAGCAGAGTATGTACGGGAATATAGACATGTATACTTTTTGGTACGCAGTCCTCGTGTTGGACTATAATCCATTAAAGTCCTCGTGTTGGACTATAATCCATAGAAGTCCTCGTGTTGGACTATATTGGTACGCAGTCCTCGTGTTGGACTATGATCCATAGAAGTCCTCGTGTTGGACTATAATCCATTTTAGTCATGTATTAGACTTTTGCTAAACCTTGAGCACGTTATTCAATAAAGTTGGATATACGACACATTGTATTTGGCCGGGACATGATAGCTACCTAGGTTGATCATGGCACCTATTGTAGCCTTGTTTCACTTACATGTTATTGGTAGAGATGGGCATGTTTTCCTTTTCCTTATTTTTTTCTCTTGTAACTAGCTTCGGGTTTTGTACTTAGGGATCTACAATTTGAGATACAAGGTATATACATGAGGGTTTCCTTGTTTGGATTATTTCGCTCGACGTACCTATGCTCGTGTTGTATTTCCCTAAGTACTAAGACCCGTTAATGTTTGTATAAATGATTTATATTACATTGTATTAACTGTATTTTCATATACAACGAGCCCTATCCCTTGGGGTTGGTTGTGATGTTGCTCGCTAGCGCTTTGACGCTCGTTGTCCCTCCCCCTTTTAGTAACGAGCCAGGAGCCCGGAGAGTCGCAGGTTGAGGACGACCTTTGCTAGTGTCTTTTGATCCTCTCATTAGATGTATTTTATTTTCTTTCTCCACTTGAGATATTTTAGGCTAGAGATGTATATGCTCTAGAGTTGTAAAGGTTGTGTGCCTTATTTTCCTGTATCAGTCATTATGTATTTTGAGGCATGTGAGATCTCCAGATTGTCATTTCTTTTCACTTCAGATTTGTCTATGCATTTCAGTTTATTGTGTTGGTGAGATGGGTTAAATTGATGTTCTATCATTGTACCAAGTTTCCGCTATAAAACCTTTTACTTGCCTTGTACATACATCTGTTGTTGACTCCACTAGAGAGATAGTGATTGTGATGGTGAAACATGTTATTGCACGGTGTGGTGCATGGCAGGTTTGACATTCCTGGTTTCATCTCGGACTGCAGCCTTGTGTGAACCTAGGGGCGTCACATAATCAAACCACTCATAGAATACATTATAAAGCATATTTGAAATTTGAATCATCTATTTATGCTATATAATAAATTCAAAGCAATGAATTAAAACAAAATTTTTGACAAAATACAAGAGAGGCAACAATATATCAAGCTCTTAAGCTTGTTCCAACCCATATAAGCATTTTAGCACCCGGTAAACAAGATTTGGTAATAAACACCCAACAAACTTAGAGGGTTATATAAACACAAACCTCTCATCAAAATCGAGACTATTAATCATGAAAACAAAATATTTGATCAATTAAAAATTGTTTTCATATAAAAAAAATTAGAACAAGTTTTTCAAAACCAAGAAAAAAATAGAAACACTAGTATTCTTGGTTTAAAAATTATTTTGGCACCCAAGCATTTTTGGTACCGGATTGTTTAGGGATATGATCCCTATCAATAAAGCTCAAAGCGCTAGGGTTATGAACCCTCTTGGGCGCATGTAGTGCACTAACATGGTCAAAGCAATAATCACTCAAATGGCACTTCCGATTGCAATATGTGCAATGAAAGAGATCCAATTGTTTTTTGTGGACCATTAGCTCGTGTACGGGAATCATTTGCAAATAATGATTGTCTTCTAAAATTATTTTGCAAATGAGAAACATTCTTAAACAATGGTCTATTTGGAACATATTGCAACTTAGAAGCTTTTTACATATCATAATAAAATTTTGTAAGATGTCCAAACCTACCACAAACATTTCATTTAAAAACATATGGTCTACTAGAAGCATTTGACAAATTTGAGTTCTTTTTCAAATCAAAACAAAACTTGGGCTAATGACCAAAACGACGACAATGATCACACTTGAACACACTAGCATACTTATTATGAACTTTGTGAGAATGAGCATGTGAATGTGTAAGTGTACAAGATGAAGAAGCTACATGAGATGCACAAGGAGCAATAGAATTCTTATGTTTGTGTGCATCATGACAAAATTTAGCTAAATGACCTTTACGGCCACAAATAGAGCACTTATAAACTTTGCTATATATGTGTGCATAATGAGTGGATGATGACTTGTTTATACTAGACTTGGCACACATATTCATAAGATTCTTATGATTATTAATGCATGTTTTCAAAATTGAATCTAAAGATGAATGCGATTATTCACAAGATTCAAATCTTTATTATTAGGCACATATGCATTTTTATTAGATGTAGAACATAAATAGTTATTTATAAAAGAAGCCGTATTATTTTTTTTTGTTCTCTACTTTTAACATGGCATTATCTCTTTCATGAGTTAAAATAGTAAAGTTTGAAATTAAAGAATCATGATCCAATTTTAATTTATCATTCTTTTCTTTGAGGATCACATTCTCATTAGAAATAGTATCAAACTTAGAAGCTAACAACTCATGCTCGGATTTTAAATCTTCATGCTTGCTTTTTAAGTCAATAAAATCATTATGCAATTTGTTATAGGTATGCAATAATTTTTTACTAGCACAAGTAAGTTCATCACTAGATAAATCATTAATGGATTCGAACTCGCAAACCTCACTAGGGCTATCGCCTAGTGGCTGTGTGCATGAAAATAAAGCTCCACATGAACTAGAAGCAGAATCTCCAAAGCTTGTCGGATTGCCTCCAAATTCCCTTGATGTGCTTCTATAAGTTTCCACAATGTGTAAGCACTATCAAAAGAATCAAGCTTGTTAGAAAAAGATGAATCGAACGCATTATGTAAAAATTCTAACAAAATCTTATTCATTGTAAACATACGATGATCATTTTTATTCCACTTGGATTTCTCCAAAGTGAGCATGATATAAGCATCATCAATAATTTCCCATAAATCGAAGTGTCTAGATTGAACAAAAATTTTAAATCTAACACACCATTGGGTATAGGGAAAATTATCTAATCTAGGAGAAATATTAATGGCATAACCTAAACTAGATGCACCGTGCATATCCATAATGTATATATACAAGCAAGACAAATGCAATCAAAACTAGATTAGCACAAAAGATAACTTGGATCTTTAACTCAAGATAATTAGACATTAAATCAAAGAGCACCAAGCTCTGATACCAATTGTTAGGCCCTAGAGGGGGTGATTAGGGTCTTATGCTAATCTAATCTGATTTTATACTAATTAAAACTAATTCAAATATTATTTTTACAAGATAGATATACAATATGATATGAGTAAGAATATGCAATATGAACAAAGGAAAATATCCTAACAATGAGATATATGCGAGGATATACAAATAGCACAAGGGTAAACAATCTAAACTCGATAGTGGATAATATAAGAAACAAGCAATATACAAAGGCGATATAAGATATGAACATAAAAATAAGTGCGTCAATGCAATCACAAACAAACGATATGTTCATGGAGTTTGGTCCCCACAACCTACGTCTCCGCTCCTCACCTCAAAGAGATCTCCACTATCACAACCTGGTTTTCTACGCTCACCCGAATAACGTTTACACCTCATACTCGGTTTTCTAGTTCACTGAAAACTTTACAATCTCACACTCTTACAATCCCCACTTTACACCCTCTTAAGTGTTGCTCTCTAGTCCCTGTATCCCTTAAGTGTTAGGAATTACAACCTCTCTCTAGACATTACCACCTACTGCACTCCTCTTAAGACGACCCCGTCTCTCACCACACACTCCTCTCGGTGTACAAGTGTATTACAAAGTGATCTACACAATTAAGGCTCACAAATACAAATTTTTTCTCTGCAATAGATGAGAACTCAATTAAGCTCACTCTCAATTGTTACAACTCCCCACAATCCAATTATACAATGTATGCAAATACAACAAGCTCAATGGTTGTGTGTGTAAGCAATAAGAAAATTAATCACAAACTCAATGTAAACCCTAGCTTAATAAAAATTAAAAACAATAAATAATTAATACAAAGCTAGTATTGAGTTTAGAAATTATTCTCTGAAAAACAAGATGGAGAGATGGATTAAATTGAAGCTTCAAACAATGTAGATGATCTCCTCCACTTGTAAGAAACTTCTTCTCAAACAAACTCTTTTAAAACACACTAAACAAACTTTAAAACCCTTGTTTAACTTGTTTAAAACATTTCTTAGATTGTTATAAGAACTGAGGTATAAGGGGGTATTTATATGAAACCCCAAAGCTAAGAGAAAGCCAAGAAAAGACAAAAAAACTAACCCAAAAATAGCTGCAGGAAATAGCCGTTGGAAGCCAACAGTAACTTCGACGGTCAACTGTGGAAAATGCGCGGTGGACTGCGAACAGCTCAGAAACAAAATCTGGGCTTAGGACAACAGCTGGTTGACAATGGCCAATGGCGGTCGACCGCAAAACTCTATGGACTTCATCTGGTCAACCGCCACGGTCGACTACGAGCCACTGAAAAACATACTGAGTCTCTGGACTCAAGGCGGTCAACCGCAAACTAATACTAGAAATGACAGGTTTGAAACAGTTTTCTTATTTTAAAACCCTGTTTAAAAATATCAGATAGATTCCAAAAATTATGAAACTTTGGGAAATGATTATAGACATGATAATAAACATGCTACAAAATGTAAAATATCATTATTTTATAAAATAGTCCAAAACATGAAAATGTAAACACATGAGTTTTGACATTTTAGCTTAACCATGTTTTAAAACATTACAAAATAATTTTGTAGACTTAATAAAAGATGTATATGATTATTGTTAAGTCCAAAAACTAAGAATATAATATTTTCACAAAATTGCATATTTTGCAAACTTTTCAAAAACAATAAATAAGATTTCATTGAACTAAATAAAATTAATATTGATGAAATCATATATATGCATATAAGTATGAAACAAAAAATATATTTTCAATTGTATTCAATTGTTTCATATTAAAACCTGAAAACTATCAAACCAAAACATATATGTATATATATAACTATGTATATATATATAAAAACTAAAACTTATTTTGTATATATATATATAACTACATATATATATATAACTACATATATATATATATATATATATACAAGGAAACCAATAAAATGTGTGTGTATATATGATTGAGCTTAAAGTACTAAACACACATAATATAAACTCCTAAACTAGATTACCCAAGCTATTGGTCTTCAATAAACTCGACTTGGTACACTTGCGGATGAAGCTTAAACTTGAATCTTTAACTTGAATTGTATTGCTTCATTCCACAATTTTGCCAACCTTCATTGGATATGATCGTGAATGCGCAATTCCATCCATCCTCCAACTCGTTGTTTGTCTACAATAAATAAAAAAACATAAATACTAGACAAACAACATTAGTGGTAAATTATTTGTTAAACATCATCAAAACAAAGAGGCCAACAACCTACAGGGTAGTCCATTACACTTAGATTGTTGATCGATAGCCTAAGACTTCGACAAATGCCAGTTATGAATATGATCCATTATTGAACTATAAGACCGAGATACTTTTCTTTGAAGTATACGGGAAAGCCAGTTAGTATTTATTTTATCTTTCTAGTGATACTGGAAGATGATATAAATTTGATGTATTAATGTCTTTATTTCCTTTACTACTTTTCTTTACTTCTTAGTTGGAATCAATGATTAGCAGTTCGCAATTTGAGACATATGGTATATACATTAGGGTTTCCTTATTTGGATTATTTCGCTCAACGTACTAGTCTTGTGTTATGAATTTCTAATTGTTGATTTTATTTAGTTTGTCTATTCTTAGTTTGGTATTAATGTTTAGATATTTAAAATTTGAGACAATGGTATATACATGAGAGTTTCCTTGTTTGGATTATTTCACTTGACGTACTATGTATCGTGTTGTAGATGTCTAAATGTTAATTCCACTAGATAAAGGGAAAATGAATCTGGGTAGACGATGCTTATAGATAGAGCCTCCACTCCATCTAGTAGCCCTTCCCCTAGGGGCGGATAGAGGTGATCTTGCTGTAGCGTTCTGACACTCTTTATGGTCATTGTCACATGAGTATTAGTAGAGGATCCATAGTAGATTTTACATTTTTATGTAGACATTAGTATTTCATTTCCATATTGTAAAGGTAGTATGCCTTAGTACGATATTTATTTGATTCATGACGAGACATTTATTTATCTCAGACAGTAGATGTATTTCTGTTGAGACATGATTTTCATTTATGAGATATCTCCTTCTTTATCATGTATATCGTGTTCAGTTCTTTATTTTGCCTATTATGTACCTACACTTTTCTTGGAATCCACTAGAGGATACTACTGTAATTGATGAAACGTGTTTATGCACAAGTGTGGGTGCATGACAGGTTTGACATCTCTGGGTTCGCCTTAGACTACGGCCTTGTGTGAAACCATGGGTGTCATAGTTGGTATTAGAGCTCTAATTTCAGCATCCTTAGGATCACCCTGTGTCGAGTCGTGGTGCTAGGATAGAGTTTCCTAGGATTCATGTATGAGTCTGCTAGGAATTCTTAGAATGAGTGAGAACATAATACATATACCACGAAAATTACGAATTTTGTTTATGACTATCTTACTTTGATTGAAAAGTATTTGCGTGAATACTATATGATACGTTATATTATGTATATATGTTTGCGACCTCATTTACTGTATCTACTAAGCTCTCCTCTTGATATATTAAATGTCGGGACGAGGATGCGGTCGAGATAAAACTCGTACCTGGAGAGCTGGGCAAGCAGAGCCCGAGCCGTAGCAGGCTCTATAGTATCTAATTAACTTGGTAACACCGATTGCAGAAGCAGAGATGAGCCACATTATATTTTCTGGAGTACCACCACCAGCTGTACCAGTCATACCTATTGAAGAGGCAATACCAATGATTTCACCATTACCACAACTAGCTATTGACAGAGCTGCAAAGTAGGAGGCTTGGCTCTGTAAGAATAAGAAAGACATCAGACACTGAGAGCACCATAGGTTCAGGGCACACCGGATTCATGTGTATAAATGGAAGAAATATGTGAAGATTTTTAATGTCGACGTAGTACTAAAGCAGAGTTAGATGTATTCAGCATAGAGAATATCACCGGAAGATAGCACCGAAGGATGGCATCGACTTTAGATTTTCGTCGAACAGCGAATACCACTTATTTGGGAGAATTTTGTTTGCATCTTTGACAAGCAGTAGAGCTAGTCCGATTAAAGCAGGGAGATATGCATGTAGTTAATTATAGAATCATGACTAGCATAGTGACAATAATAAGGGCAAGAGACCTATTACGAAATCTAGAAAGCCCTAGCAGTGGGGTAAGGATTTTTACCACCAACAACAAGGACAACATAATAAGAAAACACAACCTACAACATGATTCGAGAGCGCGCAGCAGCGCAGAATTAGGCGTACATGTTACAATTATAACAAGATCAGACATAGAGTGAATGATTGTCGCAGTACACGAGTAGGAGGCTAGCATGATAGAGGTCAGAGTTAGGAGTCTCTAGGCTGCGGTTACGACCAGCAGCAGAGGATTTGAGTCACCTCCAGCCGTCTCGAGGATTGAGGGGCCAGTATGTCAGATTCGTGCCATCCAGGAGATTCCTGAGGGACAAATAGCCCTATATGTTCCACCACCATCAGTGTAGCAATCATCAGACACCGGTAGTGTTTTTGCAGTCGTACCGCGTGATCAAAGTGTAAGAGGATCTTTTTCAGTGATTTCTTTTCCAGCTCGGATGTTGTTGATTCAGAAGCTTCATATTCTTTTATCTATCATGATGTCATGATTAGACTTCAGCTTGTAGTGTAGTCTATAGGCGTTATATTATCATTTTCTACTCTTTTGGGAGAGGTGTCACTCTTAGAGAGTATCTATAGGAGATGTGCCGTTAGTTTAGATGAGTCTGAGTCCATGGTCGATTTGATCGTCCTGCTAATGTCTGAGTTTGGTATTATTCTTGGTACGTATTAGTTATCATCCTACCACATTAGTATAGACTAATTTGTAAAGACAGTCAGCTTGTGTGCATTCGATGGGTTTGTATAGATAGTAGCAACCTCATAGGGTGATCAGAATGCAGAGTCATTTCTGGTATACATCAAGCAGGTGATGCTGAGGGGCCAGAGTGCTAATTTGTGCGAGACTAGAGTTGTCTCAGATTATCAAGATGTCTTTCAGGACATACCTAGATTTACCTCCAGTGAGAGATGTTGAGTCCTACATCGAGTTATAGTAGAGCACAGTACCGATATCTCGAGCACCCTATCATGTGGTACCTGCTAAGATAAGGGAGCTACAGACTCAGCTAGATGAGTTGTTATCTAATAGTTTTATTCACCATAATCTTTTTCATGGGATCACCGGTCCTTTTTGTGAAGAAGAAGGATGGTAGCATGCAGTTATGCATAGATTATCGCGAGTTGAACAAAGTCACCATCCAGAACAGGTACCCACTACCGAGGATTGATGACTTATTCCACCAGCGCTAGTGAGTGTAGTATTTCTCAAAGATTAATCTTTGTTCTGGTTATCATTAATTACAGGTTTAGGAGATGGATATTCTTAAGACCACCTTTCTGACTTGATATGGGTCCTTCGAGTTTCTTGTCATGCCATTTGGACTGACCAATGCACCCGCGATATTCATGGATTTGATGAACCAGGTTTTCCATTCATACTTAGACCTGTTCATGACCGTTTTTATCAATGATGTTCTTATATATTTGAGATCAGAGGCAAAGCACGAGCAGCATCTTCGATTGGCTTTGCAGACTTTGCGGGAGCATCAGTTATATGCTAAGTTTAGCAAAAGCGAGTTTTGACTATCTAAGGTCAGATTTTTGGGCCACATCATTAGCAGAGAGGGTATTGCAGTGGATCCCGTAAAAATAGAGGCAGTACTTGATTGGGAGCCGCCAAAGACCGTTTTAGAGATTCGTAGTTTCTTGGGTTTGGCCAGCTATTACAAAAAGTTTATTTAGGACTTCTCAAAGATTGTGACGTCACTTACATGCCTTACAAAGAAGGGTGTACAGTTTGTTTGGGGTATAGAGTGCCAGGAGGCCTTTGAGACTTTGAAGGCTGAGATGACTACAGCGCCGGTGTTGATCATTCCGAGCAGTGATAAGACTTTTTTGTTTACACGGATGTGTTGTTGTTAGGACTTAGAGGTGTTTTGATGTTGACCCAGAGAGTGGTGGCCTACATTTTGAGGCCGTTAAGGACTCATGAGCAAAATTATCCCACACATGATTTGGAGCTTGCAGCAGTAGTCTTTACACTAAAGACATAGAGCTATTATTTGTATAGAGTGCAATTCGAGCTTTTCACAGATCCCCAGAGTCTGAAGTACCTCTTCTCTCAGAAAGAGTTAAATCAGAGACAACAACGATGGGTTGACTTTATTAAAGATTATGAGTTTGTGCTTCAGTATCATCCGGGAAAGGTGAACGTTTTAGTGGACGCATAGAGCAGGAAGCGTCGGCATCAGATTGCGACTTTGAGGTGCTCGTTATATCGAGATCTTCACACCCTTATCCAGTTTGACATTAGGCTAGGGATTGGCGGGAGCAACGCATTTTTGAGAGCTTTGTTAGTACAATCATCTTGGAGTGATAGAGTGGTCAGAGCTCAGCTTAAGGACTCTTAGATTCAAACCCAAATGGAGGAGATTTCCAAAGAGCCAAAGACTGATTGGACTATTAGAGTAGATAAAGAACTTCGAATGAAGGGCCAATTGGTGATGCCGAATAGTCCGCAGTTGAAGAAAGACTTATTTGATGAGGCGCATCATGCCAGATATACAGTACATCCAGGCACAACAAAAATATACAAGTAAGATTGCCGAGTATGTGGCTAAGCGCTTTACCTGCCAACAAGTGAAGGCAGAACACCGGAGACCAGCAATCCTACAGTCTTTACCCATTTCAGAGTGGAAATAGGCAAATACTTCTATGGACTTCATTGTAGGATTGTCAAGATCTAAGAAGGGGAACAATTTAGTTTGGGTTATAGTTGATCGACTGACAAAGTCAGCACACTTATTACCAGTTAAGACTACTATAAAGTAGAGAATTATGTGAAGATATTTATCCAAAAGATCGTGAGATTGCATGAAGTCCCAGAGACGATTGTATCAGATCGAGACTTAGTTATTTACTTCATATTTTTGGAGAAGTTTTCAGAATTCGTTTGGCAGTCAGCTATCTTATTCTAGTGTTTTCCACTCGTAGATGGATGGGCAGACACAGAGAGTTAATCAAATGCTAGAAGACATGTTTCTGATATGTATTATTGATTTCCAAGGTAGTTAGGAGGATCACATTCTGTTGATTGAGACCGCTTATAACAACAGCTATCAAGCTACAACTGGTATGGCTCCGTATGAGGCATTGTAGATCCCCGATTTATCGGGCAGAGCCAGAGGATAGTTATTACTTGGGCCGGAATGTATGAGGCGAACTACAGAGAAGATAGCAGTGATTCGAGAGTGCATCCTTACAGCGCAAAGTTGTCAGAAGAGTTATGTAGATTAGAGGCGACGAACGTTAGAGTTCAGGATTGAGGACAATGTATTGCTGAAAGTATTTTTGATGAAGGTAGTTCAGCAATTTGGTAGGCGGGAAAAGCTAGCCCCAAAGTATGTTGGTCCATTCAGGATTGTTGAGCGTATTGGAGTTGTTTAGTATCGGCTAGATCTTCCAGTATTGATGTCAAGTATACACGATGATTTTCATGTTTTAATGCTTAAGAAGCATTTACGCAATGAGGAGCAGTAGTGAGTATTAGATGCACCAAAGATTGCGCTTTATGATGACTTGACTATGATAAAGATTCCTATTTGTATTCTTGCCAATGAGGACAAGAAGCTTAGAAACAAAGTGATACATCTGATTAAGGTTCAGTGGAACCGGAACAGAATTGAGGAGGCTTCTTCGGAACACGAGGAGGATATGCATTGCGACTACCTGCGCTTGTTTAAACAAGAAGATATGATTTTTTATGTTCCATTCATACTTATAATTTATCGACATGGTCATGTTTATACTTAATGCTAGAATAGGGGTAGTAACACTTAGCTCCTAATCATTCAGAACTCATAGTATATATATATGGGGGTTCCTTGTTTGGATTTTTTGCCCAACATACTAATTCCTCTTAGTTAATATTAATTGAGAGTACTCACATTCTAGATTGTTAATGATTGCAGAATTTCGGGGACAAAATTCTTTTAAGGGGGGAAGAATATAAAACCCTAAAAATTTGAATATTATGTGATAAATAATAATAAACATGTTATGTAGTGATAAATAACATATTTTGATGTTTGAGAATGCTAGGAATTAATTTGAGATCAATTCAATTCAATGTATATGTGTGAATATAAGAGTGCAAATGCACAAATCATGCACAAAGAAAAAATCTGTAAAAATAACCAATTAAGAGTTTATATATTTTTCATACTGATACAGTTAGAATCTGAAAAAACTCAAAAGATAAAGTGTGGGGGTTTTCTTGGGAATGCCAGGTTTAATTTTGGGTCTGTTTTGTTTTATTTTGACTCGATAATGTGTAGAAGTATATGTACACATTTTTCCTGAGTTGCAAGGTGCTTTTCATAAACTTTTTAGCAGCAGCCACCCCCTCTCTCAAATCCTAAACCTTAGATCTCAGTTTGACCTTTCTCTGAGGTGTTTGTCGAAGGAAAAGCGAGGTTTTGCGGCGTTTGGCATAGGAGGGATCTTGCACGTGTGTCCAGAGGCTCGACACGCGTTTCAGGCAAGATCACTTGCATCCAAACCTGCACCCTTAGTTAATCAAAGGTTGAAGATGCTTAAATCGATGTTTTACATATGTAGATCTTAATCTAATATGAAAAAAATTAGAATTTTGATATAAACGGTAAACAAATGTTAGATCTACATGGTGTTCTTGTTGTTTATGATAGAAACGTGATCATGATCACTAGGGTTGTTTGTAATTTTGTTTTTAATGGTTAAATCATGCTTAGGACATGTTTAAACCCTAGTTCGACATTTATTTGAGGGTTCTATGTTATATTCATGCTTAAACCCTAGACTTACGATAAAAGAGCTTGCCTATTAATTAAGTCTGATTAAATCCTAGGTCTAGGATTTTATTTTATTTTTTGATTTTGTAAATATGACTAAATGAAGTTATATCAGTTTCAAGCTTAATATGCAAGCATGCTCATGTTGAGCTAATCGAAAACTAGGGTTTATGTTAATTTCTTGATTAAGGAGAAGATTTAACCTAATTAGTAGAATCAAGGGTTTAAATAATCATGGAGATAATTCTTTTTATTTGTATTTACTAGCTTTTTACTGTATTAAAACATGATAAACATGTGACGATTGCTAAGAGTTATATGTACACGGATGTGAGCATGTTTCTGCTTAGTAGTCAACTACTAAGAGTAGTAGTCGACTACTAAGGTCCAGTTTGTTCTACAGAGCATGTTTCTGCTTAGTAGTCAACTACTAAGAGTAGTAGTCGACTACTAAGGTCCAGTTTGTTCTACAGAAACTGTCTGATTACAGAGTAGTCCTACTAAGAGTAGTAGTCGACTACTAAGGTCCAGTTTGTTCTACAGAAACTGTCTGATTACAGAGTAGTCAACTAATGTACAATATAGTCGACTACTAATACAGATTCATGTTTTGCAGAGTCTGAGTAGACTTAGTGTAGTCAACTACTATGCTTAGTAGTCGACTACTAAGGCTGTTTTGCTGAATATTGTATTGTTTTGTTTAAAATGTGTTTGCGGGGTTTGAGCCGCACTTCCTCACATGTAATTATATGAATACACAAGTACAGTGGCATTGTACACACATAAGTACCCCAGAGGGGATTATGTCTAGTGTTGGGTTGTTTATTATTCATACACTCGTTAGATATCGTTGATGAGCACAGCTCAGTACTATATGGGATAGTGCGTCAATATACTAGATTTATATAGTTTATACATGAAATGGATATCATTGATGAGCTCAGTTCAATACTACGTGGGGTAGTGCATCAATATTCCATTCATACAGGCCATTGAGTCGGGTTTGGATGCTTTGTCTAGTAGTCCATCCGCACGAGGGTGCGATGAGGCTTTTGAGCCGTCTTTTTGGATACCTATATGATAGGTCGTCCCGCACTCATATTACGCATTGAGACCATGATGAGACGAATGAGTTGTGTACACTATTTAGCATACCTACAGAGTAGTCCTTTACACTTAGATTGCTGATCAATAGCCTAAGACTTGGGCGAAGGCCAGTTATGAATACGATTCATTATTGAACTATAAGACCGAGAGATACTTTGCTTTTGAAGTAACGAGATTATATGTTAGCATTTATTTTATCTTTCCAGTGATAGTGGAAGATAATATAAATATGATGTATTGATGTTTTTATTTCCTTTGCTACTTTTCTTTACTTCTTAGCTGGAATCAATGATTAGCGGTTCGTAATTTAAGACATATGGTATATAAATGAGGGTTTTCTTGTTTGGATTATTTCGCTCGATGTACCTATCTCATGTTGTGAATTTCTAATTGTTGATTTCATTTAGTTTGTCTGTTCTTAGTTTGGTATTAATGTTTAGATATCTACAATTTAAGGCAATGGTATATACATGAGGGTTTCCTTGTTTGGATTATTTCGCTCGACGTACTATGTCTCGTGTTGTGGATGTCTAAATGATAATTCCACTAGATAGAGCCTCCACTCCATCTAGTAGCCCTTCCCAAGGGGGCGGATAGAGGTGATCTTGCTATAGCATTCTGACGCTCTTTATGTGGTTCTTTTGATTATTCTTTTTTTCTTTCAGGCAGTACAGAGGTACGAAGAGCCGCTGGATGACAGAGTTCTTGCATAGTCACTGTCACATGAGTATTAGTAGAGGCTCAACAGTAGATTTTACATTTTTATTCATACATTAGTATTTTATTTCCATATTGTAAAGGCAGTGTGCCTTAGTATGATATTTATTTGATTCATGGTGAGACATTTATTTATCTCAGACAGTAGTTGTATTTCTGTTGAGACATGATTTTTATTTATGAGATATCTTCTTTTTTATCATGTCTATCATGTTCAGATCTTTATTTTGCCTGCTTTGGACCTACACTTTTCTTTGATTCCACTAGAGAATACTGCTGCGATTGGTGAAATGTGTTTATGCATAAGTGTGGGTGCATGGAAGGTTTGACATCTCTCGATTCACCTTGGACTGTAACCTTGTGTAAAACTAAGGGCGTCACAGAAATCTCCAACCGGAAACTCTAGAGGTCATCCTCACGCATAGCTCTTTTGCCGACTCTGAGCAGCAAGAATGCGCTCTCTAATCAATGCTACTTTCTCTGTGGTCTGTCTCATGAGTTCTGGTCCAAGCAAAAGGTTGTCCTCTATCTCTGCCTAACAAATCGGGGATCTATGTAATGACTGTGAATTTTTTATACTAGTTAAAATAATTTTTTGGTATGTATATTTAAATATTATTTTTAAAAGAGTATTTGTATTTTTCTTGATTTTATAGAATTTTCTATGATTTAAAAGTCTAATTTTATATTTATTTAAATGATTTTTATATTTATAAATTAACTTAGTGTAGTAAAAATTTTGGAAATGATCCATTGTGTTATCGATACTATTACGTATCATTTTAAATAATATGTTGTATTATTATTAATATTATGTATTATTTTGTATAATCTGTTGTATAATCTGTTGTATTATGTATTATCTTTTGTATTAGTATAATTAGTACGTTTTATTTTATAGAAAATTTTTCCATAATTATTTAATTTAAAATGTCATTAATTATGTTTCTTATTAATTAATTATGTCATTAATTGAACCGCCGCCACTTCTAACTACTCTCTTTCCTCTCTCTCTCTTCCCTCATCATCTCTCTCAACCTCGTCGCCTTCCCTCAACCACCCGTCGACTCGTACACACGAGACCACCGGTCAGCAACCACCACCAACGCCGACTTCGACGCTGCCTCCAAGCTCTCTCACAGTCGCCGAGCTTCAACCCTTCCTCCATCAAGCTTCGAGCCACCACCAGCCCCCGAGCTCGTTCTCCTCAGCCGCTCGAGTTGCCTCCGCTCGCTGATCCGCCAGCCAGCGTCCGCCCCAGCGCCCGACAGAACGCCCACCTCCTCGTCCACCTCCTCATCAGGGTCGGCGACACAGGTCGACCGGCTTCATGCCGCCGGTCGCCTCCTTTTCCGACAACGCTCCTGCTCAAGACCAAAGCTAAGCTCTAACCCACCATCGTTGCACACAGGAAACTTCCCCAAACTCCTCTCCCTCACGCTCTCCCACCTCACCCCGCAAACACACTATCGACCCTCCCCGCCCTCAATGCATCTCCCTCCGCGCCAAACCGTCAACAATAGACCCGACACTAACCACCATAGATCTTGTAAATACCGCAAAACCCCGAAACCCGCGCCACATGTCGTAGCCGTCCTCCAATCTTCTTGCTTCGGTCTTACTTTTTCTTCTTTCTTCTTATATTCCGCACCGGGGATCGGAAGCCAGCTTCCTCACTCCCCGCACGAACCATCACCATTGTTGTGCCCAGATCCACTCATCCCCGACGACAGCCACTGACGAGCTTCGGAATCGCCGCTCTACCATGTCGCCACCGTCGAGTTCCTCCCTCAGCTTCGCCATCGTCGCCGATGCTACGCACAGCCCGACGTTCGCTGTCGCCTTACCCGTAGCCTCGCACGACAACGTCGATTTGTTCGACGACTCCTAGGCAAGATCCATCTTACTCATTGACTTGTCATTTTAATATTCATATCTGTTATTATTGATTACATAGATTAGTTTGTGATATAATTATCTGTGCGGGATTGTTTGATGAAGAATAATAAATATATCATAGTAATATGATAAATAGCATTTTCAGAATAATTATAATGAATTAAAAGAATTTAATTCGGCAAAAGAATCATTTTTTAGATAATTATAATAATTTAAAGGAATTTATTTTGGAAAATGAATTATTTTAGATTAATTGTTAAGAGAAATAATTTAAAATGAATTAATTTAGAAAAAAGATTAATTTCTAAATTATATAGATGTTGTTTATGATTTATAACTCTTAATTTTGATTATCTGATATGCCATGATATTATTGCACATGATTGGTGGCATTAATTGTTCCTTGTTGTGTTTGAGAATCGTTAGGAGTTTATGACTATAGTGACCTGTGTGACATGAATAAGACCTTGAGGCTTGTGTGTTGTTGTCTTAGAAATAAAAGAGATGATGGGGTGCGAAAGTCTTTATTCATGTAATTATATAAGGCTGTTGATATATCTTCCATGCTCACACCAATGGATCGGTGTCGCCACTTGGGTTGGTTTGTTGGGTCAATGTAAAACCTCGTAAATTTAAATATTTTATGTTAAATTATGATAAATATGTTATATAGTGAACAATAACATATTTTGATATTTGAGTATGATAAGAATTGATTCAAGATCAATTCAATGTATATTTGTGAAAATATGAGTACAAATGCACAAGACATGCACAAAGGCCAAAAGAGTGAACAATTCAATGTATATTTGTGAAAATATGAGTACAAATGCACAAGACATGCACAAAGGCCAAAAGAGTGAAAATCTGGGAATAATGACCAGTTACATGCACAAAGGCCAAAAGAGTGAAAATCTGGGAATAATGACCAGTTGAGAGTTTTTATATTTTACATAATGATTCATTCAGAATTTGGAAAAGTGTAAAAGAACAAAGTTGTAGGTCTCTTCAACAGATTTCCAACAAATCTTAGATCATCTCATTCCGAGGTCGTATGTGAAAGTTACAACCAAAATTTCGAAGATTGTTTTCCTAGTCAGAATAGGTTTCCTGGTTCGGGTCAAACAGTTTTGTTTCGGGTTTGCCTCTATAAATACCTGTGTTTTTCATGAAAATTCTTTTCTTTGATCTTATCTATGAACCCTAGCAGCCACCCTCTCCCCTCAAAAACCCTAGACCTTTTTCTTATGAGTTTGGAGAGCTTTGTGAAGCAAAACACCAGCACGAGGGCGAGATCATCGACGTGTAGCGAGGGAGAACGGGTTGTTCATGCTCGTGGTTTGCTTGCTGATTGTTTCATAGGCTTGCACATAAGATTAAGGCAAGATCACTTACATCTAAACCCATCCCCATAGTTAAATAACTAGCTTAGAAGTTTATTTTGTGTTTACATGCTTAGATCTTAATCTAATGTGAAAAAGATTAGATTTTTGTTGTTAGATCTTAAACTCATGTTAGATCTACATGTTTTTATTGTTGTTTTTAATAGATATATGATCATGATCATTAGAGTTGTTTCTAAATTTGTTTTATCTTGTTAATCATGTGCTAATCATGTTTAAACCCTAATTTGACTTTTAATTAAGTTTGTATGTGGTTTAAAGATGAGAAAACCCTAGGTTTGTGATACCTAAGTGTTAAAAACATGATTCAATGAATGTATATCTTTCCTAAGTTGATTGGCAATCATGCTTATGTTTAATATGTTAAAAGTCCATACTTTAGATTAAAGAATTTGATTAATCTAAAGAAAGAGGGTTGATTCTTTATTTTTGAGCCTTTATGCATGTTTTAGGGTTTTGAATACAAATCTAATGCATAAAATCATGTTTATAATTGTTGAGTTGTTTCCAGATGTTCATATCTGCTGTGACATGTTTGCATACAAGTATCATGAAGATTTAATCATGTTTGAATCACAAAAACACGATGTGAACACGACATACACAAAAACATTGAGAATCTAGAAATCAGGATCCACGGTCGACCGCCACGGTTAACCGCCAGTCTGTTTGGCTGTGCATGTTTATATGGTTTGGTTTTGGTTTGTCGAGCAGATTTCTCGACCTTATGATGATAGACTATGATATTAGTGATTGTTAAACACCTAGGATGATGGTGAACTTCTGATGTGGACACACACACCGAGATTAGTGCATGTATTCTAGATTGTGTTAGATTGACACACTTTCGTCACGAGTTAAATTGATAAACACATATGAATAGTGTTGTTTTATACGTATCCGGAAATAGGGAGATAAAACCTATTTGCCGCAGAACGATTGAGTAAGAATATTACAATAGTATTGTTCTTACATGTATCCGGAAATAGGGAGATGAAACCTATTTGCCGCAGAACGATTGAGTAAGAGTATTACAATAGTTTCATTATTACATGTATCCGGAATAAGGACATAATAAAACCTATTTTCACAGGGCGATTGAGTATGAAATTATAAAAGTATCGTCATTCCATGTATCCGGGATAGGGAGATAAAACCTATTGCCGCAGAGCGATTGAGTAAGAATATTAAAAGAGTATCGCTATTGTTTAATGAGATGCACACATATATGTATTATCAGTTATAGTTACTCCCATGTTAGATTACCCAGGAGTAGGGTACATTCTTTGGTTTGTGGCATACATGATATAGCCTATGATGATGTTTGAGTTGAATGATATTCTTATATAATTGCGCCAACTACTTGAGAAGTAGTTTGAGATTGTAACATTGGTTCTATATAGTTGAGGCTTGGAGTATTTCTTTTGAGTGCTGTTTTTATTCATAGAGTTAGAATTGGTATTTAGGGATCTACAATTTGAGACATATAGTATATATATGGGGGTTTCCTTGTTTGGATTAATTTAGGGATCTACAATTTGAGACATATAGTATATATATGGGGGTTTCCTTGTTTGGATTATTTCACTCAACGTACTACGTTTCGTCTTGTAGGTGTTTAAATATTAACTCCATTAGATACGGGGAAATTGATATAGGTAGACTATGCTTAATAGATAGAGCCTCCACTTCATCTAGCAGCCCTTCCCCTGGGGGCGGATGGAGGTGATCTTGTTGTAGCACTCTGACGCTCTTGTTGTTGTTCTTTTTGTTTAAATTGTATCTTTCAGGCAGATTAGAGTTTCGAAGAGCCGTAGGATGACAGAGTTCTAGCTTAGTCGCCGTCGCACGGTTTTAGCAGTTGAAGCTCCACTATATAGTTATGTTCATTGTTCAGATTTTAGAGTTGTATTCATTTTTGTAGAGGCTGAGTGTCTTAGTGAGATTTCATTTGACTCATTGTGTTGAGATGTATTTCTGACTCAGAGATATCTTCATTCTATTTCAGTTGGGCTCATTTGTTGATATACTTCTTCTGTGCATATCTGATTTTGTACTACTTTTATTATTTGCCTGTTTGTACCTTCACCTATTTGTTGTTTCCACTAGAGAGATAGTGACTATGATGGTGAAACATGTCGTAGCATGGTGTTTGGTGCTTGGCAGGTTTGACAATCCGGGTTTCACCTTGGGCTACAGCCTTGTGTGAACCTTGGGGCGTCACAGTTGGTATCAGAGCTATAGTTCCAGCATCCTTAGGATCATCCTGTGTCGAGTCGTGGAGCTAGAATAGAGTTTCTTAGGATTCATGTATAGAGTCCACTAAGAATTTCCTAGAATGAGTGAGGACGATATGTGTGTATTTCTCAAAATTTCGGAAATTTTTTTTATGACGATTATTTTATGTTGATTTAAAGTATTTGCGTGAATACTACATGTTATAAATAAGTATTGTGATACGTTATGTCTATATATATATTTGGGACCTCATTTACTGTGTCCATTAAGCTCTCCTCTTGATATTATAAATGTTGGGAAGAGGAGGCGGTCGAGATAAAACTCACACTCAGAGAGCTAGGCAATCAGAGCCCGAGCCATAGCAGGCTCCACAGTATCTGATCGACTTTATGGAACCATTTGCAGTAAGCTTTTGTAATACTTGAGGAGCGAGAGGCACATCCGTTTTCGTCAGCAGTATCATTTTTTGGAGTTTCACCACCAATTGTACCAGTCAGGCCTAATGAAGAGGCAATACCAATAATTTTATCATCACCGGAGAATGGCAGCAAAGGATAGCAATGACTTTAGATTTTCGTAGGAGCAGTGAATATCACTTATTTGGGAAAATTTTATTTGCTTCTTCGACAAGCAGTTAGAGCTAGTTCGACTAAAGCAGTGAGATATACCTATAGTTAATAATAAAATCAAGACCAGCATTATGGAAATGACAAGGGCAAGAGGCCTATTGTGGGATCTAGAGGACACAGCATTGGGGTAAGAATATTTACCATCAGCAACAAAGATATTATAAGAATATAGCACAACATGATTTGATAGCGCTGTAGCAGTGCATAATTCGGGACACATGATACAATTATAATAAGATCGGACATAGAGCGAAGGATTGTCACAGTATACCAGCAGGAGACCAGCATGACAGAGGTTAGGGTTAATAGTCTTAGGGCCACGGTTACGGCCAGCATCGGAGGATAGATGTACTACCGGTTTTTTTCCAAGGATTTAGGAACCAATAGGCCATAATTACGCTATTCAGAGTATTTATCAGTGTCAGATGGACCCATGTGTTTCACCATCAGTAGCGCAGTAGGCGCCGGCCACCAGCAGAGTTTATGTAGTCACGCCACGTGATCATAGTGCAAACTTAGTTTTCGTAGTAATTTCTTATCCAGCTTGAATCTTGTTTGATTCAGGAACTTCATATTCTTTCATATCTCATGCCTTCATGTATAGGCTTCAGTTAGTTACTCATCCCTTAAATGTTATTAGTTTCTACTCCTATAGGGGAGGTGACCCTATTAGAGAGTATATATAGAAGATGTGTCATCAATATAGATGATTTTGAGTCCATCTTTCACATGGTTGTCTTGTGGATGTCGAATTTCGACATCATTCTTGGTATGAAATAGTTATCATCCTATAATATTAGTATCGACTGTTTTGCTAAAACAGTACGCTTGTGAGCATTCGTTAAGGTTGTATAGATAGTAGCAACCTCATAGGGTAACCAGAACACAGAGTTATTTCTGGCATGCGTCGAGGAGGTGATGATACGAGATCGGGGTGCAGTTTTGAGCGAGACCGGAGTCGTCTCAGAGTATAAGGATGTCGTTCAGGACATATCTATTTTTCTCCACTGAGAGAGGTTGTTTCCCTGTATCGAGTTGCAGCAGGCACCGTACCGATATTCCGAGCACCTTATCGTGTGGCACCCGTTAAGATGAGGGGGCTACAGACACCGCTAGATGAGATGTTATCTCAGAGTTTTATTCTACGGAGTCTTTTTGTGGGAGCGCCGGTCCTCTTCGTGGAGAAGAAGGACTATAGCATGCGATTGTGTGTTGATTATCATAGGTTGAGCAAAGTCACTATTTGGATCAAGGTATCCACCATTGAGGATTTATGACTTGTTCGACCAGTTGTAGGGAACGCAGCATTTCTCGAAGATTGATCTTCGTCTTAGTTATTTCTAGTTGCAAGTGCGGTAAATGGATATTTTCGAAACCATATTTTCTGACTCGGTATGGGTCTTTTGAGTTCTTGCCATGCCATTTGGGCTGACCAATGCACCCGCGGTATTCATAGATTTGATGAACTGGGTTTTTCGTCCATGTTAGGACCAGTTCGTAGTCGTTTTATCGATGACATCCTTATATTTTCAGGATCGGAGGCAGAACACGAGCAGCATCTTCTATTGGCATTGCAGGCATAGCGGATAATCAAGATTAGAGGCATCAGTGATATGCTGAGTTCAGCAAATTTGAGTTTTGGTTATAAGAGATCAGATTTTTAGGCCACGTCATCAGCAGGGGGGCATAACAGTGGATCCATTCATTTTTAAGATTGTACTTGTTTGGGAGCCGCTAAGAACCATTACAAAGATTCATAGTTTTGGTAGGGTGTGAGAGAAAGTTCATTCAGGACTTATTGAAGATTGTGATACAACTTGCACACCTTATGAAGAAGGGTGTATAGTTTGCTTTAGGCACTGGGTGCCAGGAAGCCTTTGAGAATATTAAGGCTAGATAGACTACAATAACAACTTTGACTTTTCTGAGCAGTGATACAATATCTGTCGTTTACGTGGACACGTCATTAACAGGACTAGGAGGTGTTTTGATGCAGACCCAGAGGGTATAACTTATATTTCGTGATAGTTGAGCCATTTCATACCAGATATACAGTGTATTCAGGTACAATGAAAATGTACAAAGATGTGAAGAGGCACTCCTGGAGGAGTTTCTAGAATTTGATAGATAGCTAGTGTGATATTGTAGTGTTTTTCACCCACAGCCGGATGGGCAAACGGAGAGAGTAAACCAAGTGTCGGAAAACATGTAGCAAACATATATTATAGACTTGCAGGATAGCTGGGAGGATCATATTCCATTGATTGAGTGTGATTATAATATCACTTATCATAGACTATTACCATCGCAGCGTATGAGGAATAATACGGGAGGCAATATAGATTGCTTACTCATTTGACAGAAATACAAGAAAGTTTATTGCTTAGACAGGAGCTTGTAAGGCAGACTACAGAAAAGGAAACAGAGATTCGAGAACTCATTTTTGCAGCACATAGTCGTCGGAAGAGTTATGTAGACCAGAGACGATGATTGTTAGAGTTCTAGATTAGGGACTATGTCTTATTGAAAATATCGCCGATGTATTTAGTGACTCGGTAGACGGGGAAAGTTTACCCCAAGGTATATTGGCCCGTTCATGAGAGTTGAATATTTTTGGAGCCATTTTGTATGGGCTAGATCTTCTAGCATCAATGTCAAGTAGACACGATGTTTTCCATGTTTTGATAATTTAGAAGTAATTGCATGACGAGGAGTCGCAGAGGGTGATTGATGCACCAGAATTTGAGTTTCAGATAGATTTAACTACTATGAATATCACGGGTTATATTCTTACTAGAGAGAACGAGAGGCTTAGAAAGGAAGTAATACCTGAAGTTAAAGTTCAATAGAGATAGAAAAGAGATGAGGAGACTTCTTGGGAGCGCGAGGAGGATATGCGTCGTGACTAGCCGCAACTATTCTAGTGGGTAAATTGATTTGGTTATTGCTTATTGATGTTTATGATTTTTGATTTTTCTATATGGTCATATTTATATGTAACGCTAAAATAGGGGTATTAACACTTAGCTCCTAATCATTCGGAACACATGGTATATATATGGGGGGTTCCTTGTTTGGATTTTTCGCCCGACGTACTAGTTCTGTTTAGTTAGGGGTTAAGTGGGAATATTCATATTTTAGAGTGTTAATTATAGATATTTTAATGTTTCATATCTGAAGAATTATGGTAATGTATTATTAACCTCTACGATACGGTTGCGGAATTTCGAGGACGAAATTCTTTTAAGGGGGGAAGAATGTAAAACCCCAAAAATTTGAATATTTTATGATAAATTATGGTAAATATGTTATATAGTGAAAAATAACATAGTTTGATATTTGAGTATGATAAGAATTGATTCGAGATCAATTCAATGTATATTTGTGAAAATATGAGTGCAAATGCACAAGACATGCACAAAGGCCAAAAGAGTGAAAATCTGGGAATAATGACCAGTTGAGAGTTTTTATGTTTTACATACTGATTCATTTAGAATTTGGAAAAGTGTGAAAGACTAAAGTTGTAGGTCTCTTCAACAGCTTTCCAACAAATCTTAGATCACCTCATTCAGAGGTTGTATGAGAAAGTTACAGCCAAAATTCCGAAGATTATTTTCCTAGTCAAACTAGGTTTCCTGGTTCGGGTCAAACAGTTTTGTTTCGGGTTTGCCTCTATAAATACCTATGTTTTTCACAAAAATTATTTTTTTTTATCGTTTATATGAACCCTAGCAGTCACCCTCTCCCCTCAAAAACCCTAGACCTTTTTCTTATGAGTTTGGAGAGCTTTGTGAAGCAAAACACCGGCACGAGGACGAGATCATCGACGTGTAGCGAGGGAGAACGGGTTGTTCATGCTCGTGGTTTGCTTGCTGATTGTTTCAGAGGCTTGCACATAAGATTAAGGCAAGATCACTTACATCCAAACCCATCCCAATAGTTAAATAACTAGCTTTGAAGTTTATTTTGTGTTTACATGCTTAGATCTTAATCTAATGTGAAAAAGATTAGATTTTTATTGTTAGATCTAAAACTCATGTTAGATCTACATGTTTTTCTTGTTGTTTTTAATAGATATATGATCATGATCATTAGAGTTGTTTCTAAATTTGTTTTTATCTTGTTAATCATGTGCTAATCATGTTTAAACCCTAATTTGACTTTTAATTAAGTTTGCATGTGGTTTAAAGATGAGAAAACCCTAGGTTTGTGATACCTAAGTGTTAAAAACATGATTCAATGAATGTATATCTTTCCTAAGTTGATTGGCAATCATGCTTATGTTTAATATGTTAAAAGTCCATACTTTAGATTAAAGAATTTGATTAATCTAAAGAAAGAGGGTTGATTCGTTATTTCTGAGCCTTTATGCATATTTTAGGGTTTTGAATACAAATCTAATGCATAAAATCATGTTTATAATTGTTGAGTTGTTTCCAGATGTTCATATCTGCTGTGACATGTTTACATACAAGTTTCATGAAGTTGTTGAGTTGTTTTCAGATGTTTATATCTGTTGTGACATGTTTGCATACAAGTTTCATGAAGATTTAATCATGTTTGAATCACAAAAACACGACGAGAACACGACATATACAAAGAACATGAGAATCCTCTGGAGCCCATCGCGGTCGACCGCCACGGTCGACCGCCAGTCTGTTTGGCTGTGCATGTTTATATGGTTTGGTTTTGGTTTGTCGAGCAGATTTCTCGACCTTATGATGATAGACTATGATATTAGTGATTGTTAAACACCTTGGATGATGGTGAACTTCTGATGTGGACACGCACACCGAGATTAGTGCATGTATGCTAGATTGTGTTAGATTGACACACTTTCGTCACGAGTTAAATTGATAAACACATATGAATAGTGTTGTTTTATACGTATCCGGAAATAGGGAGATAAAACCTATTTGCCGCAGAACGATTGAGTAAAAATATTACAATAGTATCGTTATTACATGTATTCGGAAATAGGAAGATGAAACCTATTTGCCGCAGAACGATCGTTTTCCTAGTCAGACTAGATTTACTGGTTCGGGTCAAACAGCTTTGTTTTGGGTTTGCCTCTATAAATACCTGTGTTTTTCACGAAAATTCTTTTCTTTGATCTTATCTATGAACCCTAGCAGCCACCCTCTCCCCTCAAAAACCCTAGACCTTTTTCTTATGAGTTTGGAGAGCTTTGTGAAGCAAAACACTGGCACGAGGGCGAGATCATCGACGTGTAGCGAGGGAGAACGGGTTGTTCATGCTCGTGGTTTGCTTGCTGATTGTTTCAGAGGCTTGCACATAAGATTAAGGCAAGATCACTTATATCCAAACCCATCCCTATAGTTAAATAACTTGCTTAGAAGTTTATTTTGTGTTTACATGCTTAGATATTAATCTAATGTGAAAAGATTAGATTTTTGTTGTTAGATCTTAAACTCATGTTAGATCTACATGTTTTTCTTGTTGTTTTTAATAGATATATGATCATGATCATTAGGGTTGTTTCTAAATTCATTTTTATCTTGTTAATCATGTGCTAATCATGTTTAAACCCTAATTTGACTTTTAATTGAGTCTGCATGTGTTTTAAAGATGAGAAAACCCTAGGTTTGTGATACCTAAGTGTTAAAAACATGATTTAATGAATGTATATCTTTCCTAAGTTGATTGGCAATCATGCTTATGTTTAATATGTTAAAAGTTCATGCTTTATTTTGAAGAATTTGATTAATCTAAAGAAAGAGGGTTGATTCGTTATTTTTGAGCCTTTATGCATGTTTTAGGGTTTTGAATACAAATCTAATGCATAAAATCATGTTTATAATTGTTGAGTTGTTTTCAGATGTTCATATCTGCTGTGACATGTTTGCATACAAGTTTCATGAAGATTTAATCATGTTTGAATCACAAAAACACGACGAGAACACGACATATACAAAGAACATGAGAATCTGGAAATTTGGTTCAGCCCATCGCGGTCGACCGCCACGGTCGACCGCCAGTCTGTTTGGCAGTGCATGTTTATATGGTTTGGTTTTGGTTTGTCGAGCAGATTTCTCGACCTTATGATGATAGACTATGATATTAGTGATTGTTAAACACCTGGGATGATGGTGAACTTCTGATGTGGACAAGCACACCCAGATTAGTGCATGTATTCTAGATTGTGTTAGATTGACACACTTTCGTCACGAGTTAAATTGATAAACACATATGAATAGTGTTGTTTTATACGTATCCGAAAATAGGGAGATAAAACCTATTTGCCGCAGAACGATTGAGTAATTGTTTTATACGTATCCGAAAATAGGGAGATAAAACCTATTTGCCGCAGAACGATTGAGTAAGAATATTACAATAGTATCGCTATTACATGTATCCGGAAATAGGGAGATAAAACCTATTTGCCACAGAACGATTGAGTAAGAGTATTACAATAGCATCACTATTACATGTATCCGGAATAAGGACATAATAAAGCCTATTTTTGCAGGGCGATTGAGTATGAAATTACAAAGGTATCATCATTCCATGTATCCGGGATAGGGAGATAAAACCTATTTTCGTAGAGCGATTGAGTAAGAATATTAAAAGAGTATCGCTATTACATAAAGAGATGCACACATATATGTATTATCAGTTATAGTTACTCCCATGTTAGATTACCCAGGAGTAGGGTACATTCTTTGGTTTGTGGTATACATGATATGGCCTATGATGATGTTTGAGTTGAATGATATTCTCTTATAATTGCGCCAACTACTTGAGAAGTAGTTCGAGATTGTAACATTGGTTCTATATAGTTGAGGCTTGGAGTATTTCTTTTGAGTGTTGTTTTTATTCATAGAGTTAGAATTGGTATTTAGGGATCTACAATTTGAGACATAGAGTATATATATGGGGGTTTTCTTGTTTGGATTATTTCGCTCGACGTACTACGTCTCATCTTGTAGGTGTCTAAATATTAACTCTATTAGATACAGGGAAATTGATATAGGTAGACTATGCTTAATAGATAGAGCATTCACTTCATCTAGCAGCCTTTCCCCTAGGGGCGGATGGAGGTGATCTTGCTGTAGAGCTCTGACGCTCTTGTTGTTGTTCTTTTTGTTTAAATTGTATCTTTCAGGCAGATCAGAGTTTCGGAGTGCCGCAGGATGACGGAGTTCTAGCTTAGTCGCCGTCGCACGGTTTTAACAGTTGAAGCTCCACTATATAGTTATGTTCATTGTTCAGATTTTAGAGTTGTATTCATTTTTGTAGAGGCTGAGTGTCTTAGTGAGATTTCATTTGACTCATTGTGTTGAGATGTATTTCTGACTCAGAGATATCTTCATTCTATTTCAGTTGGGCTCATTTGTTGATATACTTCTTCTGTGCATATCTGATTTTGTACTACTATTATTATTTGCCTGTTTGTACCTTCACCTATTTGTTGTTTCCACTAGAGAGATAGTGACTGTGATGGTGAAACATGTCGTAGCATGGTGTTTGGTGCTTGGCAGATTTGACAATCCGGATTTCATCTTGGACTGCAGCCTTGTGTGAACCTTGGGGCGTCACAGTCAAAGTGGATCGGTGTCGCTACTTTGGTCCGTGAGTTTGATACTCACCCTAGTTTAGCTTAAGTTCGAACCAGACTGAAAATGGATTGCGTGTAGTCCTCTAACCGAGTTTGTGTAACAGTACTGGATGCATGTAGTGGATTTGTGAACAGTCAGTTATTCGATAATATGAACATTTACTTTGTGTGAGATGTGAACCAGTAACTTGTTATAGGATGGCTAGTTACATGACCTCGTTTCATAGCTAAGTATGAATTCTTGTAAGATGTAGGCCAGTTGTATTTTTTTATATATTGATCGGGATTAATATTAAATTATCTATAATTTGAGACATATAGTATATACATAAGGGTTTCTTTGTTTGGATTATTTCGGTCGACGTACTACGTCTCTTGTTGTAGATTTTTAAGTATTAATTTTATCTAGTTGTATGACCTTGTTACTTGGATGATTATTCTGATCACTTGCTACATGATCTTGTTACTTGGTTGATTATCTTAGATTAATCTAATTATTATATTCTAGTGATAGATTACATTTAGATTATTAGTATTCCAGTAGCATGCTTCTATTATTATTATTACTGTTTTTGCATTGGTCATTCGACCATTTCTATTTCCCCCTATGGGATCTTGTTGTGTGCCATGCACGCTAACGTACACCTATTTTCTCTGGTGTACGTCAGATTTAGGAGACGGACAGTCTCAGTTCGGAATCGTACATGAGCCAAAGTATTCTCAGCAAGAGTGCCTTGCAGACAGAATTGAAGAATAGGCTGAAGCTCAGTTACATTTTCTTAGTTAATAGTCCTAGTTGCTTTCATAGTATTTTCTTTCTATTTTCGTTGGACGACGTATGAAATAGTACTTATTTGGACTATTTTGTAATAAGGGCATATTTGACCCAAACATTATGTCTCGGATGTTATCCCATTTGTGATATGACATTTCTTTATTCTGAGTTGTTTATTATATTTTTGCTAATTATGATCGAGGACCTGTGACTCGCATTGTATATTGCTTGACGCTTAGCGTATTAGGTTGAGAAAAAGTATTTAATTTTATTTATTCTCCTCAATCTAATACGTCACAGGCTTGTTCACGTTCTGATTCCCCGGTATTTGGGAAGCGGGGCATGACAGGTTTAGTGGTAGCTCATGCAGGTCACAGTCCTAAGTTTCCATCAGTGAGAATATAATGAAAATTTTAGACGCGTATCATATTTTATCCGTAAGACTATAGTTAGCCCTTATCCTCTCATATCGATGAATTATATCTTAGTCCCTACCTTATCACTTTTTGACTCCTGAGCTTTCCACTGTTCTTTTCTCATCACTTCATGACAACACGCTCTCTTCCTACAACTCCTCTTTCCTCATACCGATCATTATTATATGTGTTATTATTTTTACAA
>NC_033795.1:44754805-44759742 GCF_001876935.1 Asparagus officinalis
AAAGTTCTTGAAGGACTTATGCACTAAGAAAAGAACCACCAATGTTCCCAAGAAAGTCTTCTTAGCTGCAAACCTCAGTGAAATTTTTTCGAAACCAATGTTGTTGAAATATAAGGACCCTGGTTGTCCCACAATTCCATGCGTCATAGGTAACACTCACATTGATAAGGCACTTCTAGACTTGGGAGCCAGCGTCAACCTCCTTCCTTATTCAGTCTATCAATAGCTAGGTGTAGGAGAACTTAAACCGATCAGATGCTCTACAGTTAGCTGATAGATCTGTAAAAATTCCCAAAGGAGAGGTAGAGGATGTTCTGATCAAAGTTGGAGAGTTCATTTTCCCTGTTGATTTTATTGTCTTGGAAACGCAGCCCGTTTCCAATCTCAAAAGTCAAATCCCCGTCATTCTAGGAAGACCGTTCTTAGCCACCTCAAATGCTTTGATAAATTGTAGAACCGGTCAGATGAAACTATCTTTTGGGAATATGATTGTTGACCTCAATATCTTCAACTTAGGGAGACAGCCTAGTGATCCATCTGATGAACCCATGGAAGTGAATTTCATTCAAGGAATATCAAGTGAACAATAAGAGGGAGAGTGTGAGTCTGATACAGATGCATCTGATTTAATGATTGAGGAGCTTTCTGATGACGAACTAGAGATAGAACCGCTGATCAATCATATTTTTGTTGTTGGCTGGCAACGAGAACCTCTAGAGATAGAACCCCGAGTCCAGCTTCGCCCATCTGTGGAGGAACACCCTAAGTTAGAGCTCAAACCTCTACCCGAAAATCTAGAGTATGCCTACTTAGGGGAGAACGAGTCTTTACCAATTATCATTTCTTTTGAGTTGACTACCGGTCAAAAGGAAGCTCTCTTAGCTATTTTAAGAGAGAATAGGAAAGCCATTGGATGGACCATGGCTGATATCAAAGGGATTAGTCTAACCATTGTTCAACACCGAATCCATTTGATAGATGACACCAAACCTACTAGAGATCCTCAACGTAGGTTAAACCCAGTGATGAAAGAAGCCGTTAGGAAAGACATTCTGAAATGTCTCGATCATGGGATTGTTGGCCTTCTTGTTTTGATGGTAATTTAGCAAATAATTTACATCTAATGTTGTTTGTCTAGTGTTTGTGTTTTTGTATTTATTCTAGGTAAACAACGAGTTGGAGGATGGATGGAATCGAGCATTCAACGATGATATCCAATGGAGGTTGGCGGAATAGTGGAGTGAAGCCTTGCAATTCAAAGTTAAAGATCAAATTCAAGCATCATCCGCGAGATTATCAAGTCAAGCATATTGAAGACCAATCAAGCTTGGGTAAATTAGTTTAGGGCTTATATTATGTGTGTTAATACTTCAAGCTCAATATCATACACACACGTTTGGTTTAGTTTATCGTCATTTTGGATTATAGGCTTAACGACATTATTTTATATCTTTTATCAAGTTTATAAATCTATTGGAAAGTTTTCAAAACTTTGTTTAAACTCATATTGTCAAGATCAAGCTTTTACAAGTCCATACTTATGTGATTTTGCAAAATAATGAGATTCCACAATTGGGAAATGCAAAATTGAAAAATTCTTTTTTGTAACATGTTCAAAATCACATTTTCAAATATTTCCAAAAGTTTCATCAAGTTTGAAATTGATTTGTTACGTTTAATTGAATTTACAAAATCATGTTTTTCGTTCGTGCATGTTTGTGCATATTTTTACAAAACAGATGAGTTTTCACAAATAGGAAGTGATATTTAAGAAATTATTTCTTTTAAATGTTTACCTACATGTTTAGAAACTTCTATCAAAATTTTACCATTTTTGGAGTTGATTTACTGTGCCCAATTGATTTTACAAAATTGTGTATGTCAGCAGATTTTCAGAAACTATATATCTGTGTTAAAACATTTATTTCTCTCAAATGATAAAAGATTTTTCAGAACTTATTTCTCTAACATGTTCTTATATATGTCTAGAACCGTTCCTCAACATTTCATAATTTTTAGAATTTATTTACTATTTTTAATTGATTTTACAAAGCCAGATATATAAATTTCCAGAATGCTGAATTTAGGGGTATTTTGGTCTTTTCAGCCTATAACGGCTAGTTTTTGATATTTTCGGTTTTTGGGAGTTTGTGGCTGGTTTAAGAGGCTATAAAAAGCCCTCAACTTTCATTGTTTTTCATGTATGTTTAAGAGAGTTTTAAAAAGAGTTTTACAAGTTTGTTGAAGGGTTTTTAAGTTTGTTTCAAGAGTTTGTTTGTGAAGAAAATTCCACAAGAGCTTGAGGAGATCATCTATTGAAGTTTGAGTTTCAAACTATTCTCCCTCCACCTCTTGATCTATTGAGAAGTTTTCTAAACTCTTATCTAGCTTTACATTTGCTTAGTTATTTGATTATCTTTCTTTAAAGCTAGTTTTTATATTGAGTTTAGATTTGATTATATTATCTCATTGTTACACACACCCTCATTGAGCTTATTGTATTTTCATACATAGTATATTTGGGTTTGTGAGAGTTGTAACAATTGAGTGTGAGCTTTCATTGTGTTCTCATCCATAGTAGAGAACAAATATTTATTATATTAAGCCTAATTGTGAGGATACACTTTGTAATACACTTGTACACCGAGAGGAGTGTGTGGTGAGAGTCAGGAATCGTCCCAAGAGGAGTGGCGTCGGTTGACGAACCTAGGGAGAGGTTGTAACCGAGCACTTGAGGGAGACACGGCTAGGTCCAACACTTGTGAGGGTGTAGAGTGGGTTTGTAAGAGTGTGAGTTGTAGAGTTTTCGGTTAGCTAGAAAACCGAGTGTGTAGAAGTTCCGGCTTCCAAACCGGATTGTGATAGTGGATTTCTCCCAGGGAGTGGGGAGCGGAGACGTAGGACGGAAGGTCCGAACTCCGTGATCATATTATGTGTTTGCATTGTTTATTTGCACACTATCACATTTGTAGTTTGATTATATCACCCTTGTATTAGTTTATATATCCTTGCATATATATTTCATCATATAGGATATATCTCCGAACTCCGTGATCATATTGCTTGTTTGAGTTTGGCTTAGCACACTTATATTTGTTCATCTTTATAGCCTTCTCTCGTTGTTTATTTTATCCACTATATCATTTGTTTATGTTACCCTTATGTTTGCATATCCTTGCATATATCATATAGTATACCTCTTTGCTAGGATATATCACCTTGTGTATATTGCATATTCTTGCACATAACTCTTTGTATATCTATCTTGCAAGAATATATTTGTTAATCAGTTTTAATTAGCATAAAATCAGATTAGACTAGAATAAGACCCTAATCACCCCCCGTCTAGGGTCTAACAATTGGTATCAGAGCTTGGTGCTCTTTGATTTAAGGTCTAATCGCCTTGAGTTAAAGATCCAAGTTATCTTGTTGTGCTAATCTTATTTTGAGCTTTATTTGTATGGGTCTAACAATTGGTATCAGAGCTTGGTGCTCTTTGATTTAAGGTCTAATCGTCTTGAGTTAAAGATCCAAGTTATCTTTTTATGCTAATCTTGTTTTGATTGCATTTGTATCTTGCTTGCATATTTTTTACAAATTATGGATAGTCAATGGTGTTTTAGATTCAAATTATTTGTTCAATCTAAAAATATCGATTTATGGGAAGTTATTGATTGTGCTTATATTGTGCCCACGTTGAAGAAATCCAAGTGGAGCAAACATGATAAAAAGATGTTTATTATGAACAAGCTTATGTTATAATTTTTGTTAAATGCATTTGATTCATTTATGTCTAACAAGCTTGATTCTTTTGATAGCGCTTATACATTATGAAAATTCATAGAAGCGCATCAAGGAGACTTGGAGGCGATCCGACAAGCTTTGGAGGATCCCGCTTCAAGTTCAAAAGGAGCTTCATGCACACGAGCACTAGGCGATAGCCCTAGTGAGGTTTGCGAGTTCGAATCTATTAATGATTTACCTAATGATGAACTTGCTTGTGCTAGTAATAAATTATTACATGCCTACAAGAAATTGCAAAATGATTTCATTAATTTACAAAGCAAGCATAAAGATTTGAAATCCGATCATGAGTCTTTAACTTCTAAGTTTGATATTATTTCTAATGAAAATATGATCCTTAAAAAAATAATTGAAAAATTAAAATTGGATCATGATTCTTTGCTTTCAAACTTTGCTAAGTTAACTCATGAAAGAGATAATGTCATGCTAGAAGTAGTAGCTATTAGAAATGATTTTGATAACCATACATGCTCTACTTCTATTATCAATGATGTTGTGCATAATGATGATTTAAATCTTGTTAAGGAACGCATATCATGCTTAGATTCAACTTTAAAAACATGCATTGATAACCATAAGAAACTTATGGACAAGTGTGCTAAATCTAGTGCTACAAAATCACCCACACACTATGCACACTTGTATAGCAAAGTTTACAAGTGCTCCATTTGTGGTCGTAAAGGCCATTTAGCTAAATTTTGCTATGATGCACAAAAACATAAGAATATTAATCCTTCTTGTGCATCTCATCAAGTTTCTTCATCACATGTACACACACATGCACATGCATCTATTTCTCATCATAAGCATGCTAATGTGTATAAATGTGATCTATGTGGTCGGTTTGGCCATTTGGCAAAGTTTTGCTTTGACATGAAAAAGAATTCTAGATTGCCAAATGTTTTTCATAGACCACATGTTTTTAAATGTCATGTTTGTGGTAGGTTTGGACATCTTGCTAAATTTTGTTTTGATATACAAAAAGCTTCTAAGTTGCAATATGTTTCATTGTTTAAGAATGTTTCTCATTTGCAAAATAATTTTAAAAGAAAATCTTTATTTGCAAATGATTCCCGTGCACGAGCTAATGGTCCACAAAAACAAATGGATCTCTTTCATTGCACAAATTACAA
>NC_033795.1:44766284-44766570 GCF_001876935.1 Asparagus officinalis
GCACGTCCCTAAGAGACTCGCCGTATCTTCCTCCGCTGAAGTAAGGGAAGAAGCGACGAAAATTGTAATGGACAAAATGGGAGAGCGTCTTCCGCGCATCGGGAATGTCTTTACACTTCCAGGAGCACCTCTCCAAACGCTCAAGGAACGGAATGAACCTATCTCCTTGAAGAGTCGCGGGGACGCTCATCAAACACTCACAGTGGTAAACAAACCACGCCATCAAGTAGGTGTACGGCAGTCCCACTCTGGGATTGGGGGTCCTGATGACCTCTCCATTCCCCTC
>NC_033795.1:44766613-44778603 GCF_001876935.1 Asparagus officinalis
TTAGACCGTCAGAGTGCGGAGCCCCCGGTGAATACACGCTATCATCGCCGATACCAGGGAATAGGACTTCCCGTGGGCTAAACAAACCGCAGGATACACGACCTCTACGGGAATAGCCTCAAAAGAGTGAGTGGGGATTACGCACCTCTTGAGCCACAACATGAGATACCCTGCAAGCAGAGCCTTCCCAGAGATAGGGGACATGGCCTGGTGGTGGAACGAATGGAAGACCGTTCCAGATTTGAACCCGCCCTCGTCATGATCGAGAGCTATGGTGGCTTCCTCTTCAGCCATCCTCCTTTCCACTTCAGCCTGGTCGCACCCGCCTAGAGGAAGAGCAGGATTCCCCTTGACATCGTTCCCAGGGAACAGATAGTCAGCCCAATTCTTGTGGCTGATTCCCGGAGTCTTCTTCTTCTTCCCCTTATGATCCCTAGCCCCTAAAGTGTCGAGGCAGATATGATAATGGCAGAGCAACTCCCACAGAGTTTCCACTACCAAGGGGGAACAGTCGGAAAGCTGGTCGATCTCATCTTGGTCTGGGACGTACTCATCGTAAGGAAAGTCCCCCAGGGGAAGCCCTGACACGTCATACATCTCGTGAGGGGACATACCGAGTTCACCGTTGGGGGTGAAGAAGGTGCCGCTTTCCGCACAGTACAGTTCCAGGATGCTGTGGAACTGAGAGGCATTAATCCTCAAACCATGTCGAGTGGCTTTGATGGCCACATACAACTCCGAATTCTTGAGGTCAGAATTCTCGGCCAGGATGTAGTCGGTAATTTTGGACCACCAAGTATCGCTGCCCGGCGCAGAATATACCCACCCAGGGGCTCTGAAGTCCTTTAGGGGAAAACTCCCACCTACTCGAAAGAAACAGTAGACCAGGGCGCAGACCCGTCACGCGCTTACATGAGCCCTCCACCCCATATCCCGCCGTGGAGCCGGTAAAGACACCACAGGTGACCCCGTCCTGAGTGGGGGTCAAATCCCAGTTCATCACTCGAGGGACCACAAGAGGCCGTAGCTCGACGATTGAGAACCCCCTCGGCATGTTAGGAAGGTAATAGTGAGTCCCCTCCACTGTACGCAACCATCTGCTCTCCTTGAGCAGCAAAGCGGAAGGATCGGTGACAGAATCACCAAACAAAAACTGAGGCTTCGGCAGCTCCGCCCTGTCCTCGTCTGTCAACACCGCGTCAGTGGTCAACTCACGCAGCGTTAAGTGATACCCATCGGTGACTCTCCTTGTCGAACCGACCGGCTTATCGGCGGAGAACACGGGCACCGGACCCAAGGAAGGAAATCGGGGAGGCGCTGGATTACCCGTACCCCCGGTAAGGCCGGTGGCCATGCCCTTCGGGAGGGCTTGGTCGGAAAAGGTCGCTGCAAAACAAAGTCAAGAAAAATCAGGAGGCAGATGCAGATCCGCCTGTCAAGGAGCGAAATTCGCCAGACATGACGAGACCCGCTTGCATAGGCCACGTTCGCCTTTATTAGATGAAAATCGAACTCGCCTGTCAGAAGACGAGTTCACTTTCGCCTAATAGAGACCAATCTCGCCTATAAAGGCTGGAATCGCCCAACGCGGATGAAGGTAAAATCCGCCTGAAAAGGGGCAGTTTTACCAAAATCACGGGGACTGCCTAACCCACCAAGGCAAGATGAGCAGCACTCATCTTCCTGGCATAACAGCGGTGACCTACACGAGAACGTTAAAGTAAACTTTCTCAACTTACCCGAGCGCGCCTCAGACACATCGACGGTCGCACCGGCGGACAGGCGATCGGAGTAGCGTCCGGGCCCCTTTCCCTGCACTTTACACCTCTTAGATTTCGGCGCCATTGAAACGAAGCGGGAATTCTTTCTCTTCTGAGAGATTTTTCACACACAGTAACTTTCAAAAAGGGGAAAAGGACGAAACCTATTTAAAGGCGAAAGGGCTTGCGTGGCTCTGATGGCACTTGCAAAGCGAGACACTCGCGTTCAAGAGACGTGGCCACGATCGAAATCGATGGCCCAGATTGTCCTTCACAACTCGTTCTATAGTTGCGAAAGAGCCATTGAAAAGGGGAACGGGCCGGTCAAAGCCCGAAACCCGAACCAAAACCCACGACTTGATCTAACGGCCGGGTTCGAAAACCACGGCCACGATGCGTCATGGGGCGAAACACACGAAGCTGACATCATGTTGTCAAGTCACGATCACCACGACCTGACGAGACCGCGCCACCCTAGCTAGGAAGCACGAAGCCCTATCGGCAAACACGTGGCTCATCTCCCATCAGATTTGGTTCCGCCCCAAAAAAAAAGGGAAGGGAGGGTCTCGCCGGCGAATACTTGGCCTGACCCCACGAGTCGCGCGAAATTTGGCTCCCAAAGACTAATGTCGCCTTGACAATTCATTCGGCCTGAAAGGTAAAATTACAAACGAAGCCAATAAAATGACCTCGCTTAAACGGTTAAACCCACGCTTCAGACGGCTAAGGGTCAGAGCAGAAATCTTAGCATTAAGACTAAGAGAAACTGTTCGGCAACTCATCATACTGAGGGGATAGTATGGCTAGCCCGATTCAAACGGTGATCGGTAAAGGCACATCAAACCCGTTGATAGCTGAGGGTTTGCTAAAAATCCTAAAAGAAACCCAGAGGCACTTGCTTCGCCAAAATTTTCTTCATTCAAAGTATTCTAGACCCCACGCAAGCCAGTTTAGGTCTGAAAACTTTGAATGGGGTCTTGTAGATGGTAAAAAATACCTCTAATAAGCCTACAGGAAATTCGCCCACAAGAAGTCGCCTGCCTAAGCCACATGGCTGTCAAACGTGCTCGGTTCCAGATTCGCCTGAATGATCGACTCACTTGCACGAGTTGAGATCAGTTGGAATAGTGGAAGTTCGCCTTTCACGCGACTCGCCTGCCCGAGTCCAAAGTCGAATCCGCCTGCAAACCTCCAGGTCGTCAGTACAGCTGGGTATCCGCTACCTCACGTACGGAGATAGGCTTTCCCACCTCTCTCGACCTGAAGGGAGAGGGCACAGTACTCCAAGACCGCCAAGCAGCCGCTCACAGTACTTGCAGCGCGAAGGACTGGACAGGTGTCGAGTCGACCTGAACAGTCATAAATGCGACTCACATCGGCTATCTAAGTCGGGAGACGAATCCGTCGGCGTTCGGCGAACTGTCCAAACCCACTCGAGTACCAGAAATATGCTTTCCCACCTCTCCTGACCTGAAGAGAGAAGGCACGGCACTCCAGGCCCGCCGAACAAGCCGCCTACAGTACGAGTGAGCAGACAGGTGTCAAAACAACCTGCACCCTCATAAATGCGGCTCACCTTAGTTATCCAAGCGAGGGGACGAGAGCCGCCGGCGCTTGGTGGTTGGTCAGATCCACACAAGCATCTGACAGCCGTTGTCACGCATACGAGGAGGGGCTTTCCCACTCTTACGAAACGTGATACAGAGCACAGCTCTTCGAATGACCGCTGATGGTACGAAGGAACAGCGGGACGTCTCCAAACAATGTATGGTCACATCCCATAATTCAAGGAGTAGTCAAGCTGTCCTTCTTTCATTTAAAAGCCCCTTCCAGCACACTGGAAGAGAGGTCACAAAACTTGGAGAAAAGTAATTGAGACTGAGCTGTTAGCAGATCCTTGCATTACAGCACCACTGCCTAGTTCTGAGCTCCGATCACCGGCGAACTAAGCAGACCCGAACTCCATCGATTCGAGCTTCTACTGCGAACTGAAGCTCTCCAGCAACCTCGATCGAATGGTCCAAGGGAAGCAGACTCGACACGAGCATCGAGCGAAGCGTCCTATAGCCACCTAAAGTCCCCACACAAAACAAAGAGGGCATTCCCTCTGCTTCTGTTGTAACCATTTGATTATTAGTTTGTAATAAGCTTTCTTATTAATACAAACGAACACTCCCTGTTTTCGGGAAATCAAATTTACACCATACAATAGGTTTGGCATTAGAGAGGCACACTTTGTGAAGAAGCTCAGAAATGTACCCCTGCTAAGACAGATGGAGACCCGATGGTTGAGGAACCACCTCAATGCCGAGGAAATAATGAAGAGGGCCCAAATCCTTAAGAGAGAAGTTGGTTGACAACGTGGTGATGAGGCGAGATGTAAACTCTGAATCATTACCTGTCACTATAATATCATCTACATAGAAAAGAACAAATAACTGAGTCTCGCCATTCGAGTAGAAGAAGAGAGAAGAGTCAGTTTTGGACCTTGTAAATCCATTAGCAAATAGTGCCTGAGACAGCTGATGAAACCAAGCTATGTGGGCTTGTTTGAGGCTGTACAGAGACTGATGAAGGAGGCATACATGACTCGAAAGTGCTAGATCAACAAACCTAGGTGGCTGAGACTTATAGACGGTCTCAGTGAGATTACCGTGGAGAAAGACATTGTGAACATCAAGTTGTCGAATAGACCATCCATGAGATACGGCCAAGGCAATAATAGTGGGAATCGTCATGGGTATGACGACCAGACTAAAGGTCTCCTCGTAGTCCATACCTGGTTGTTGATGGAATCCCTTAGCAACCAGACGAGCCTTATATCATTCAATCAACCCGTTCGTCCGTCGTTTGATCTTAAAGACCCACTTGCACCCAACCACATTCATGGTTGAAGATGCCAGAATGAGAGACCAAGTGCCATTCCGAAGAAGGGCATTGAACTCATCAGTCAAAGCCCTGTGCCACTTAGCATCCTTATTAGCAATGGTAAAGTATGTTGGTTGAAGAATTAGTGTGGGTGCGGTGGTAGTGCATGTGGATGCTGAATGAGAGAAAAGAACTTTAGGTTTCGGGTTAAGGTGCATGTGCATAGTATGAGTGCGGAGAGGTGGTGGTGGAGTGACGCCGGTGGTGGGTGAAGAGGAGGAGGATAGGGAAGCCGAAGTATGTGGTGGTGTGGTAGATGAGGAGGGGACGATACATGGAGATGGATGAACAATACCGTCAACAGTACCGTGAACAATACCAAGATAGTAAGTGGGTAAAGTGGAGTTTAGGGGAGGAGTATATACTAGATTGGGAAAGGTAGGTAGGGGTTCGGCCGAAGATGTGTTGGGAACAAGTGAGGAGGAGTGGCTCATGGTATGGAGTGGGAACTTAACCTCATCAAACAGAACATGCCTCACAATATAAAGAAGTCGCGTGTGTAGGCCTAGACACCGATAGCTATGATGGGGAGGACTATAACCTAGAAACACTTAAGGAGAAGACCGAAAATCCATCTTATGTGAGTTGTAGGGCCTGAGATATGGAAAACAGAGGCACCTAAAAACCTTTAAGAATAGATAATCCGGGTAAGAACGGAAGAGACACTGAAAAGGTGATTGATTTGAGGAAACTCGATATAGCAATCGATTAATAAGGTAGACATCACTTTTAAAGGCATAATACCAATATTTTTGAGGGACAAAGGAGTGAGCTAATAAAGAAAGGCTAGTTTCAACGACATGACGATTACAACATTCGACATCACCATTTTGTTCGTGTGAGGGCAGGAGACACAATGAACAATTCCCAAGGAGGTAAAATACGGAGTTAATTTGCAAAACTCACCTCCCTAATCAGTTTGAATAGATTTGAGCTTCATGTTGAATTAACGTTCAACCATTTGCCAAAAACTTAGGAAAGATAATAAACACCTCAGATTTCTAGGAGATTGAGGAAAACCATATGTACTTAGAGTATGCATCAACAAACAAAACAAAATAACGATGACCATCAGAGGACATAGTAGGAGAGGGACCCCAAACATCACTAAAAATAAGTTCAAGAATAGAGTTGCATTTATTATTTGAAACTAACAAAAGCAACCTAGAAGATTTGCCAAGTTGACACGCAGTTGTAGGCTGTCTAAAATCACTGCAGATAGCTGATCCCCCATCAAACACCGATGATGGAAGTTATAATCTAACAACTTCTAGAAGGCTATAATTTGAAGACTTTCATGTAGATCGATGAATGTTACAATTTGACGACCTTCGTAACAACTGATGAAAGCTCTAATCAACAGCCTTCACAATCAATATCGGGAGTTATAATTTGACGACTCTCATATTTTTAAGGAGTCAAGACAAAGATTATAAGATGACAATCTTTACAACGCTCTAGCAAAAGAGACTACAAATTGACGGTCTCTTCAAATCAAGACGCAGAGCTCACCTCTGCGTCTCAGACTCAAAACGCAGAGGTCCTCCCTACGTACAACCTCAAAATACAGAGGTCATCCCTGCATTACACCATCAAAATACAGAGGTCATCCCTATGTTACAACATCAAAACGCAGAGGTCATGCCCGCATTTTAGAGTCAAAACGTAAGGTTCATCCCCAGCGCTCCAGTTAAAAACGCAGAGTTCACGGACTCAAAACACGGAGTTCATCTCTGCGTCCCAACTATGCATTTCAGATTTACAACGCAGCGCGACCTGTGTGTTCAGCCACCAAAATAGGCCCAACTCTACGTTTTAAGTCTAAAACTGTGACGCCCCTGGGTTCACACAAGGCTGCAGTCCAAGGTGAAACCAAGAATGTCAAACCTGCCATGCACCACACCGTGCAATAACATGTTTCACCATCACAATTACTATCTCTCTAGTAGAGTCAATAACAGGTGTAGGTACAAAAGCAAGTAAAAGATTATACAAGAGTCAACTGATGAACTAATAGAGATCAAATTAATGGTCCATCATTTACCATACTGAAGTCAATGTCTGAAATAAATAAACTAGAGTTCTCAACAAGCCTCAAATACAAAATGTCTAAAATAAAGGAAATAAGGCACACAACATTTACAACTTCTAGAATAAACTCTCAAAATGTCTAAACTAGGCATACTGTGGAGCTCAAAACTAAAATATAACTATAATAGAATAGCTGAAGCTAGAGTGCCTCGCCATCAACCTGCGACTCTCCGGGCTCCTGGCTCGTTACCTAAAAGGGGGAGGGACAACGAGCGTCAAAGCGCTAGCGAGCAACATCACAACCAACCCCAAGGGAAAAAGGCTCGTTGTATACAGAAAATACAGTTATAACATATATATAAAGTCACAAATCCTATTTAGGTAATTACAATGTGAGCATAAGTACGTCGACCAAAATAATCCAAACAAGGAAACCCTCATGTATATACCATGTAGCTCAGATTGTAAATACCTATGTATAAAAGGATTTTAGTATTTAGGAAGTTACAACACGAGCATAGGTACGTCGAGCGAAATAATCCAAACAAGGAAACCCTCATGTATATACCTCGTATCTCAAATTATACATCCCTAAATACCAAACCCAAAATCTAATACAAGAACATTAATAAAAGAAGGCAAACTCATCTCAAACTTAATTACGGTGTCATGTCACAACTCATATAAATGTCGTCTCCAGCCTATGCAAGTATAGGTGTCAACTCTCAAGGTCTAAACTGATGTAGTGGATGTCCAACACATGGACTGCATATGTAAAACTATCTAACACATGGACTGAAAGTGATAAATGTCCAACACATGGACTACACATCATAATTACCCAACACATGGACTAGATGAGTTATAGGAACATGTGCATATACCCTAATTTCTCACGTGTCTCGGTGCGCAAACCTAAACTCGTGTCCGCATGTCATCTCACATGTAAAGATACAGGTTACACATAAATTTCTAATACCCGTCATTCGAGGTGACTCCTCGTTCATATTTAAGCACGCAGCAACAATAAACAAACATAAACAATTTTAGTTAAACTGAAATAACTCAAACAGATTCAAAACTGAAGAAATACAAAAGAAGAAAACTCCTCCTTACTCGACTCATTGGTCGACTCATCGGATCGGACAAAACATGAACCTGAAGTTTTCTCCATCAGTCGACTCATTGGTCGACTCATCAGTCGACTCATAAGTCAACTCATGAGTCGACTCATTGGTTGACTGAGCAGAAACTCTCCAGTTTTCTGCTTTTGATGATTATCTGCAAAAACGTTTACTAAAGTTCTCTTTAAACATGTCCAGCAATATATTTTCGATTCTAACACATGTATATCAACAGAAACAAAAGATTTACATGTAATATCTTACATTTAAAACCCTAAACATATTTCTTCATGTTTAAAAATGTATTGAAAATAATAAATCACAATAAAACTCATGTTTAAACAAATTCTAGATCTGGATCTAAATTTACAAATTCGTTTGTGAGCTTTTATAAACTGAAAACATTCGATTTTCGCATCATATGCTATAAAGATCTATTTTTATACACAAATAGTGATTTAGGCTCAATAAAAATGAAATAAAACCAAATAAAATCATACAAACAGTGGGTGTAGGGTTAGGCGAGATGTTACTCACCTCTGATGTGCTGCAAACTCCTGAATCCGATGAGAGGACGATCCCCCTTCGACAGCACCACAAAATCCCGCTGAAAACTCCTCCGAAACTCCTCCAAAATCACCAAGAGCGAATCTAGGGTTTGAGGGGAGAGGGAGGCTAGGGTTTTCTCTGGGGTTCTGATGGTTTTGGGGTTGGTTTCGGGTAGGAGAGTTTCTTATGAAAGCGGTCAAACCCGAAACAACCAAACCAAACCCGCAAAAGAAAAGAAAAACTTGAAATCAGCCCGTCAGTCGACTTATTGGTCGACTCATCAGTTGACTCATTAGTCGGCTCATGAGTCGACTCATAAGTCGACTGAGCAGATACAAATTTCCAGATTCGTGCATGTTTTGTCATTCAGCCAAAACCAATGCACGAAACTCTATGAAACCATACTCATACATGTCTAATAACTTGCCATCAAGTATATCCATAAGCTCAAGTCATTTACCACAAATAGAAATATTTATCATTAATAATTCACATATACTTCTAATAAAATATAGGGTTTTACAAAAACGCAGAGTTCAGGCCCTGAACGCTATTTTTCAGCGTTTGACTCGTTCAAAACACGAACTGAACGGTTTCAAAACTATTTTTCCCATGATTTGGGGAGCAGTTTAAGGGGGCAGTTATATTCCATTCAGCCCCACTTAGGAGCGAATTAAGAGTACGGTTACACCCCTTAATCCCTTATAAATAGCGGGAAACTCAATTGAGTTCGGGTTCTCGGATTGATCCTTCTTTTGTCCTTCAGCTTGGCAGCAAAGAAGAGATCTTTAGCTCGGCTTCTTCAGATCTTCTTAGAGCTTTGGAGATCAGCAACTGAAACTCGTGAATCATCTTGGAAGGCTTTTTTTGAAGCCTTTTAGATAACTCGTCTTGGCTTTTGAACTCTTTCTAAGAGTTCTTCTCAACTCGATAAGAGTTTCAAACTTGCTCTGTAAGTTCTTCTAAACTCGTTCAGAGTTCTAAAACTTGCTTTGTAAGCTCTTCACAGGGTCAAATCGTGAGGAGGAGATACCGTTCCAGTGAATCAAGATGTTCGGATCGTCAACAGAGAGCAAACTCGACGTGAGCATTCGAGGGAAGCACTCCATCGCCACCGTGAAGAACCTAAAATTAAACAAAGAGGAGGATCTCCATTGATTCTCTTCTCTTTTGTAATCAGGAAATTCAAATTGTAATCGAGATTGAGAGAATAAAAATCAAATAGAATTCTTTCATTCTCTTATTGTAAAATTTCCACCAATCAGCAGTACATAAAGAAGTAAACTTCAAGGAAGAACAAGGAATGCTATGTCGCTTTATTATAGTCCTAACAAGTTGGCTGTGAGGATGACCGAGACACTAGTGCCAGATATCAGTAGAGGCCCATTCAGCTAGATGAGCAACAGAGGGTGAATGGGTAGCGACTTTGTTGCGGAGAGTGTAAAGGCCATTTTCACTAGGTTTGGTAAGGAGGGTACGATGGGTAACCTAATCCATTACAACAAAAAAGAACGGGTGAAACTCAAAGAAAACATTGTTATCTTTAATGAATTGTTGGATGAATAATAAAGATTTGGAGATTGTTGGGACATGCAAATTAAATATTAGAAAGATGAAATGATATAGTGGGTGTGTGTAAGGTGGATGAACTAACATGAGAAATAGGTAGACCTTTACCATTACCAATATGAAGACTATTAGAGCCAGAGTAAGATTGAGATTCATCCAATCTGCCGAGGTCCAGAGTGACATGGTGATTCGCACTGGTATCTGGAAACCAAGTAGAAGAGGCTACAGAGGGAGTAGCGCATTTGCGAAGTGAGCGGAAGGAGATCAAGCGAGAACACCATGCTACTAGCAGGTAAGGGCCGTGTGATTAAGACCATTGTAGATTTGGCATCGGGTGTGGAATTGCCCACGGCCACAACCACGACCACGTCCACGGTCACGCCCCCGGTTGTGGTACCCCTGAGACTGATTTTTGCGCCCATAAAACTGCGAAGGAGATGAACCATGGTTGACATAGGTGTTGGGGCCAAGTATCCGACCATTAGTAGCCCTAAGAGTAGCCTAACCACAGAATGGTAGACCATAACCGGTGGAAGCATGTAGGCCAACATTAGTGAGCCCAGGCATGGCTAGGCCGTTGTTTTCGTTGAAAGCTGCCTTCATTATTGATTTCATTAAACTTCAGTCGTTACAAATGAATTCAAATAACAAAAATAAAAGATTACAACTTTCTTGAAAATAAACGCAAGATCTGTTTATCGGCTCTTGCTTGCGTAGGTTCTTTGCCTGTGCCAGGGATTTTGATATCCGTGGACCGCCTTTAATCTGGATCCGGTTGATGGAAAATTCACTGAATCGCGAATTCGTAGTCCTTGATAAACTCAATCCATCTCCTCTGTCTCTGGTTGAGTTCCTTCTTGGAAAAGAGATACTTCAGACTCTGATGATCTGTGAATAACTCAAACTGCACTCCATACAAGTAGTGTCTCCATGACTTGAATGCAAATACCACTGCCGCCAACTCCAAGTCATGAGTGGGATAGTTCTGCTCATGCACCCTCAACTGCCGTGAGATATAAGCTACTACCCTCTGAGTCTGCATCAATACCCCCCCAAACCGGCCAACGACGCATCAGTATACATGACAAAGGTCCTATCGCTGCTCGGAATGGTCAAAACCGGCGCCGTGGTCAGCTTGGCTTTCAAGATATCAAAAGCCTCCTGGCACTCCTTACTCCATATGAACTGTATACCCTTCTTCGTAAGGTGTGTAATCGGTGTCGAAATCTTCGAGAAGTCCTGAATGAACTTCCTGTAGTAACCAGCCAAACCCAAAAAGCTGCGAATCTCTGTCACCGTCTTCGGTGGCTCCCAATCAAGAACTGCCGTGACCTTAGCCGGGTCCACTGCTATCCCCTCTCTACTGATAACATGGCCAAGAAATCTGACTTCTGAAAGCCAAAACTCACACTTGCTGAACTTAGCATACAGCTGATGCTCCTGAAGAGTCCTCAATGCTATCCGTAGATGCTCCTCATGATCCGCCTCCGACCTCGAGTAAATGAGAATATCATCGATGAAAACAATCACGAACTTCGCCGAGGAAGTATTTGATTTGAAGCGCTGAGATCGACCAAGCGAAATCAGTAGCTCTTCTCGAGATTAAGACAAAGCCTAATCTCAAGGAACGGACGGGAACGGGCGTCGGATCTCTCGAACTCTCCTTCTTTATACCGAAGAACTCGCCAAGATCTGTCAAGCCTCGCTGAAATTCGTGCTCCTTTGACTCCTCAATCCGGCAGCACCTCCTCCTCTTGATAATTAATCCCCCTGCTGAAAGGAGGCACTAGGTTTGTATTTATAGAGCTCCGGATGCAGGTTTTGGGATAAGAATGATGGATTTCTCCTTATCTTCAGTTAATAGTTGATTAACCATGTTTAAAGATAGGATTTAGGTAGTTAGGAACCTCTGGAACTGAAAAGATCTCGTGAAAACCCATCGAAACCGTAAAAAAATGGGTTTTCGGGTCAAAACAGCGCGACGGGTCGCGCTGACCCGCAGGGGCGCGGGTCGGCCTTGGCCGACCCG
>NC_033795.1:44778613-44845862 GCF_001876935.1 Asparagus officinalis
CGACCCACGTTGGTGCGGGTCGGTTTCGGCCGACCCGCGCTGGTGCGGGTCGGTTTCGGCCGTCCCGCATCGGCGCGGGTTCCGAAGCCTGACACTTTCTTTTGGTTTTCCGACTCTTCCGAGACTTGTATTTTCCACCGTTTTGCGTGTTTGACCATCTTGTTGACTTGCACACTTCGTTGTGGAATTGACTGTCGAACGCGCGTTGGTTGATATACGCGTGTTTTGATTGATGCACGCGTGTTGACCGATGCGCACAAACTGATTGACGCGCGAACTGATTGACATGCACGCGTTGACTGATGCACATGTGTTGATTAACGCTCGCGAACTGATTGATGCGCACGTGTTGATTGATGTGCGCGTGCCACTTGGTTCGTCGTTTCGCTTCATGCGCTTGTCGACGACAGATAATCCTCTTAGACTCGGATAACGACGTTCATCGTCTTCTCTCCATCTCGAGCTGTGTGCGGACACCCATAGGTATTTTTAGACGCCTACAGCCGTGGCTAGGTGCAGCCTGGCCGAGCCCAGGGGCTGCCAGACTGAGCCCTGGCATGCCCAACTATTGTCCAGAGGTCATCACGCCTGGTGCTAATAGTTGCTAGCCCGTGGATTTGTAGGTTGCCTGAATTATACCCGGCAGGCAAAAGTCAAGCAGTTAAGAGCTGAAGTTGTGTGCTGGTGAGATGCGCCATAGGGGAGATAGCATCAACATTAGGGCAGCCATGAACGTATTCATGATTGAGAAGAAGAGCGTGCAAATCTTCAAAGGAAACGGTCTCTGGACGGGCATTAAGGGTCGTAGCAAAATCTCGGTACTCGGTATGGCGACCCTTAAAGATGTATACATTTAGGTCCGCAGTAGAGATCAGACGCCCAACTGCAGCAATAGAAACAGAAATATTTTTAGCAAGTCATAGGTAGGCAGTGATGGAGAGATCCCGTTGTTTGAGTTCATGAAGGCTTTCATGTAGTTGAAGAATTCGGGTATTCGAAGGAGACGCATAGGAACACGCCAATGAATGCCATATCTCAGATGATGTCATGAGGCCGACGATGAGTGGGAAAGCTTCCTCAAAAAGGGTAGAAAGTAGAATAGAGACAACCAGTTGATCTTGTTGCTGTCAAGTCAGAAACTCAGTGTTTATTTTTTGGGGTGGATTGGTTGGCGGAAGTAACATGGGTGGGTGGTGGTGGAACGGATCCGTTGATGTATCCCATTAGGGAAGGGAGAGATCTGTGTTTTTCAGTAGAGGTAGGTGTGGGGGTTGAGTTTGATGGAGAGGTAGTGACGGGTGTTTTGAGCAACCGGTGATGGTGGTGGTGGTGGGTTGGTTAACGCACCAGTGGAAGAGGAAGAAGAGGATGTAGGCATGGTGGCGGAGAACTGAAGCCTGAAACTCGGAGCAAAGAAGACGGCGGCATGAGAGTGCTCAACGACGATGGCCCGAAAAACTAGTTGATGATGGCCGAAAAAATAGGTTGAGAGTGGCCGGAAAGAACAAGGAGTGACGGCGGCTAGGGTTTCAAGGCTCTGATAGCATATTATTTGGAGAAACAAATGGATTTCTGTATATTTCATTAATCAACATACATGTGTATATGTATAGAGGGATTACAAGAGAGAGAGAGAGAGTATCAATTAAATTTCTACATATAATATCTAGTATCTAACAGAATCCCTACATATTTCAGAATCAAATAATATCTTCAATACAGAGTATCTATTCGCATGCGAGTGTTCTGATATGATTTCTATTCACTAGGATATACCGCATATTTGACGGCAATCAGTTGATATAGTTACACATCTGAGATTGTCGGAATTTGGGCGTATTTATAGTGTATAGGACACGTACATTTCAATTTTTTAACCATTACATATCTCGCACTAACAATTTCCTCATATGCTTATAGTTCTATGTTACCACCACGTCCTATAATGTTTGGAATTCCTATTTGAGCTGAAAATAGTAGATGATGAGTCCTTGTAGGCCCTCCTTGAGACGATGTGAACTTGTCGTCTTTGGACTTGGGCCTGTGGCACCTGTTATATTTTATCAAACAGATTCGAAATTGTAATAATTATTGACTAGCAAAAAGAATTGTGTAAACTTTGAAAGCTATGAAGTAATGATGATTTTATAGATAATCATACATTCATGCTAGTTTTCTCATCATCAACAATATAAATTTTCTTCTAAAAACTGCGATTCACTTTCCCTAACTATTATATATAACTTACATTTACTTCAAACAAATAGTTCTATTTTTGTTTGTTTGTTTGGTTGTAGTAAGTTATGATTATTCTGTAGTTTAATTTACTATTTTTCTAGTTGTGTAAACATTAAAAAAAATACAAAATCATAAGAAATCAATTTGCTAAAAGATATGTACTAAGATATTAATCCCTCAAAACTTCAATAATTCCATATTAGTACCTCAAAGTTTTGAAATTGCTCATACATCCATCCCTCAGGCCTTGTTTTTTTTTGGGGGGTGGGGGGTGGGGGGTGGGGTGTGGGTGGGTGTTTCATCGCGGTATTGGCGTGCCTCAAGTCAACTGACATTAGATCTGAAGAGAATACTCCCTCAAATCTAGTGTTTTGAGGGGGAAACCCCAGTTATACCTTTAGTTAAGTTTAACCAACCTATTTCTTAACGGATTTTATTTCAAAACCAACTAACTAAGATCCAAAACTCATAAAACAGTACATTCTCTGCAAAAAATATCCTCAATCCATTTTTGAGCTTCCCCAATGCTTCAAGTGGTATTTTGATAATTGAGAGTGTTAGGTTAGGAGTTAACCATGATTTCAAGAGTGTTAGGTTAGGAGTTAACCATGTTCGGAGGGTTTGGATCATTACGCGCTCATGCTTCTGCGCATTTGCGGGCTGCAGACAGGGAGGGGAGAGGTAGTGTGGGGGGGGGGTGTGTGAAGTAATAAGATTGATGCGATTTATTTTTTTAATGGTTTTCAGTTGTGAGCCATGACGATTAATTTCTAGAGAAAAATATATGTATTTGGATGCTTGGGCTTAACGATTTGTGAGGTTTCAACTTCCACCTTCGGTTGGTCATGTGATCACATCACTACTAAGTTTATTTCTTTCCAATTAGCTTCTTTGTTCATGTGATCTCCAACAATCTTTAATTTACAAGAGAGCTTCCTTGAGGGCACTTCGTTATTACTTTAAGTTGAATGTGATTTATTTTTTCACTTGTGATCACTTTGGCGAAGCTTAATAAAATTGTAGAGAGAGAAGATGTGTTTCAAATTGCCATTGACATATTGAGAGTGATGAGAGACGATGGGTGGGTGGAGAGGAGAGATGTATTTTGGAGGCAAATTTGATTCAAAAAGGTAATTCAATAATTACCCATCCATGATTAACCCAAACCCAACCATGGTTATGAGATTTTGACATATAAGATTATCTAACGGAGGGATTAATATCAACACATAGAAGATTTTAGGGACTAATATAGAAGGTACAAGGATTTGAGGGACTAGTAACAAAATACTAAAGATAAGAGACTAATGTCTAAATAACCCTTAACATTTTACCACCAAAAAGTAATCAAAATCCAGGAAAACAAGAAAATGAAGAAGCGTCAACTTCTCAGATTTTGACCAGGAGAATCCACCCAAACAACCAGGAGCAGTCGGTGGGTGTGCTACGAAGCTCCCTGAATTCTAACGCAACCCCAACTCCTTTCCCGGCGATTTAATCATCACCGACCAGCTTGCAAAAAAAAAAAAAGACGGCTCCTTTTTTCTTCGTCTCCTCGTTTTCTCCAGCTCGAAGCCACGAATTTTGGGGTAATATTTGAAATCTCGATTTCTTTATTCAAGTTTTTTTGTTCATTTTCATAGAAGTGGATCTGATCGTTAACTTCTGATCGAATAAAGGTAATTTGTGTACATTTCTGGGAAAGACGATAATTCTAGTTTGGAGTCAGATCTGGGAGATACTCGTGTTGTCAGCTTAAATTATTGAGCATTGTTGTACGTAATGTTAATGCATTTCTGTTGCGAAAATGCTTGTGAATGATCCATGCCCTATCTAGAATGAAGATGTGCAAGCAAAGATTTGCTATGATATGGGCGACGTGAGGGTTACTTGTGGATGCATGTGATGTGAATGTTGTTTTAATTGCTAGATAAACTTGAAATGGTCAGTTTCTAGAATCATCTCAAGTTTGAGCTAAGAGACATAAGAAAATAGATTATTGATGTTATCGCAACTTAAGGCTGAAATGTGATGTAACTAGGACACTTTTTTTTTTGCTAATGTGGGAAGCATGGATATGAGCACGATCATGTCATTTCTTAGAAGTAGGACATGAGGACACAGACAACATGACTATTTGTATGGCTATATGTGCGCGGGCACGAGTCTATAATGGTTGCTGATTTATGGCTTCATTGTTGGCGTCATGCACATCCTGCCTATCAATCGTTGTCTGCTTATGTTGATGATCTTAGATGTTAGGATTTGGATGCGTGTCACCTCAACAATGCACCTATGTACTTCAGTGCCTCTAGGTGACTCCGGGCACCTAAATGCTGTTATAACTGGTTTAAAAACCAATATACATTTATAGTCCAATTTGTCCGACACACACACACACTCACACCCCCACCCACCCATCCACCCCGTAACGATATAATGTCAGATAGCATTATGTGTATGCTAAAAGTTAACTTCTCATACATCTTGCTGATTTTTGTAAGAATAAATCTTAGTTCTCTGTCTTCTTTAACAGGTAGGTTAGTGCCTCGCTTCTTATGTTGAGACTATGCTATATATGACTCATTGCTCTGCTATATTTTTCCACTTGAATATAATATTTAGTATAAACTGAATGTAAATGCATATCTAAAGAATAGATGAAAGAAGTGTTCAAAAAGTGAGGAAAATATTGGAAAACACCCTTCTCATCATTCCAGAGATCAATTCAATTCTTAGAAATGAAGATTGAGAATATACATATAAAAACTATCAAGATTAACACTTTATGAGGGATTGACAAAAGAATAGATAAACTGAGACAAAGAGAAGTTAACATAGCATGAAAAATTTGCTTCTTGGAACAAGTTAACTAAGACGACTAAGGAACGCGATTACAGATGAAGAATCATCACTGTAAATTAGTATATGACTCTCATCCATCTTCAACATTCAAGTTCAGCTTAATGCTAATTTATGATAATCTATCAGAACTGCACTATATTGCTTCCAAGTTCCAACTTTTGCCTTGATATACCTTTCATTTATTTGTTCTTTCCATAATGGATAAAATGTCTGCTTTATTTCATGAATTAATGGCTCTTTCAGTTTAAACTCATGTCATACTCTGAGATTTAAAGTCAAGAACGTTACATGCAAAAGCTTTTGTAATTACTACCTTTACAACTGTGCAGGTGCTTGTCTCACTTAAACATAAGTAAGAGAAACCATTTGGCTTGTAAATTAGGCATAGTAGTAAGTGGCTTGAGAAGCACTCTCTTCATAGCCTTCTCCTGACATGACGCTGTAAGATCATCATTAGCTGCACATGTTAAAAGTTGGTTTTTGTTAATATGCACAAGCTGTTGCTTCTCTTAAACAATTTGTGACTGATGGGCGATTGGGTTATTGGAGCATTGATCAACATAATTGGCAGCATTGCCATAAATTTTGGGACAAATCTTCTAAAATTGGGTCATGATCAGGTACTTCTCTTTCCTTACAGTCATAGTGTATGTGTGTTTCCTTCTTTTACTCCAGACATTATAATATATTTTCTAGTTTATTTTGTTCCATATTCAACCTTCTTGCTTCTTGCTTAAATGACAACCATAAAGAATATACTCCCTTCCATCTTATTTACTGTTTTGTTGAATATCAATGCCACAATATACATGAAGCATCATTTCGTGTTGCCACTCTGATGTGCACTGTTATAGAGGATAAGCCACAAATTTGTAAATTTGATAGCTAGAGGGAAATCATGAATTCTGTTAGCAATCTGTCATCCTGTTCCTAGGTTCCACCCATGACTGCTTACTTGGTTTCTCTACCACCAACATATTTCACTAGAATGTTACAATTACGGACATCATTCTCCATTGATTTAGTAACAACTGATTTTGTCGCACACAATGCCGTTATTTTGAGATCTTGTAGCCTACAATGCTTTATTTTTCATAGGTTGAAGTAATATTAGCAGGTTTGGGCCATCTGGTGTTTTCATTATATATAAACCCTTTTTAACTTTCTCAGCAGCGTGTGATATTTATTCTAAATTTTCTTTCTGATCTGGTTTTACAACGTGTTTGTGTTATACTGGGGAGATTGTGGGTTTGTATCTCGGTAAGGGCAAAAGGATGCTTAGGAATTTGGTTTCTTGTTTTCTTCAACACTGTATAAAGACTCCGGGTCCTACCCATCATGAGTTTTCACTAAGTGAAATATTGTTTGGGTGCCTCTTCTTAGTGACTTGCTTTTAAGAATTAGTGAATAGGTACAATGCAAATAAGCATATGTCTTTGCCTAAACCAATATAGTCTATGCTTTGCACATTTGAAGTTTGCTATGCAACTTCTTTCCTGTATATTAGTATTATGTAGCATACATTAGTCAATTGTATTGATAATGGTAGAATTTTTTTATATTGGATATAATTATCACATATTGTTTCTCTGTTGCTAGTATTGATTAGTGTTATCTAGCACACAATAACCAGTTCTCTTGATTATGAATGGATGTTCTTTTCTTCATGAGATAAATAGCAGTAAGAATGTTCACAATTGGATATAATTAGTGCATAAATTTCTTAATGTTTATAGGTGCCTGCCAGCATGTTTCATTTGGTTTCCTTTTTGATTTCTACAGCGAGAGAAGCTTTCTACTCTTAGCAATGATGGACTAGAAAGCAAGTTTTATTCAAAATCTATCATACATTTTCATACTTGGAGAGTTGGTACATTTCTTTTGCATTTTATTGTGTGGTTAATTACTGATCTTGAGTGTTATACTTTATAGGCAGCACCTTAAGTTGCTTTGCTTCATATTCTTTATTTATATGCAGGTATTTTCTTTTTTGCTCTGGGGAATTGCCTTAACTTCCTTTCATTTGGATATGCTGCACAGGTTAAACTTCTTAGCATCTCTTGTTTTTTGACTATAACATTGTTGTGAATATGAAATTGGGCTATGTGATGAGTAAATAGGGCCAGATTGAAAATTATTGAACTGGAAAAAATAAACTTTAGACAACCCCAAAAATACCAAAAGAAATCCCACAATATCAAATGAAAATACCGAAAGACATTGATACTCATCAAATAAAAAATGAAGAATCTAAATACTAAAATCCTATAAAATAAACTCTTTTTGACTTTTTCATCCCCGTCACTCTGCATGTGGCATACAACTGATGTCTTCATTTGTCATGCTATATCGAAATGTTTTCCAGTTACATGGTTTCCTCTTTACTTTTTGTTCAATTTAATGATTATGCAGAGAGTATAATTGTGTGAAAATGGTCATGAGACTTGAGCGCTCATGCCTTTCTGCACTGTAAGTTTTGGCTGATTTTATAGATTGATTAGAATACAATTTAGTATTTAAACAAACTATCAAGGCAGATTGGTGATGTGCAAGTTAGAGGAATGATGATATTTTATGGTTTGAGTCCTGATGAACTGTGCTGTGGGGCACATAACTTTCTTTATGAGAAAAGCAGTGCCTACAGATGTAACTAGTTTCCTGTTATTCTGTAAAAACATTAGATAATGGGTCCTTCAAAATGATTCATTGTCTTGCTAAATTTATATCAGTTCATCTAACTGCTAGCTTGGGTTATTTTCTAAAAGCTGTCTATAGATAATGGATTCATAAAGTGATATTTACCATGTCCCTAATTAGGCTTTCATTTGATTTTTAATTGCAGTCCTTGCTTGCAGCACTGGGGTCGGTTCAATTTATATCTAATATTGCATTTGCTTACTTTGTATTGAGCAAGACGGTTACAATCAAGTATGTTACATCTTTATATGAAAATATTATAAACATTTTTCCTAATCAGACTTGTATTTACATAGACACATTATAACCATTCTGCTCTTCCTTTGCAGGGTTGTCATAGCCACAACTTTTATTGTTTTGGGCAATATTTTCTTAGTGTCTTTTGGAAATCATCAGTCACCTGGTATAGTTTAACCTTCCACTGCTTATGTATATAATTACTGTAGTTAGAATTAGCTTTTGATTGAACTTTCTGTTCTTTCTTTTAATTTTAATAATTTTTGGAAAACACGCCGGCGTTATGAGAAATCTGTTGCTTTAATATCCTTGACTGTTCCAAACTCAAACGTAGGACTCTTTAGGTACCGGTAAAGTGGATAAATTTTGTAAGACTTCTGTGACATTATGCTTTAGGAAATAAATCATTTCATGTCGGGTTGGAAACAATTATCCAAAAACATAAGAATAGATGTCAGACCCTACTTGATACATGGGAAGACACCAGACACTACTATTGAAATTGAGCATCCAAAAAGCACTTCCCACATGGAAGACACCAGACACTACTTGATACATGAGAGCCCACACATGTAAGGAGGAACTGAATGATTTTGATGGTGGGTTTCTAAAACGAGCCATTTTCCTTCTTTTTACTCTGAGTTCTTTACTGCAGTGTTGTTAATTACTTTATGCAAAAGCTAAGAGGTAGGACACTAATATAATATTCAAAGCCAAACGTCTCATCTAGACATATTGTGTGGGCATTATCTGGGGAAATGCTTACTAAGAAAGGTTGCATGGCTAGGGTGTTGACGCGAAGTGACGTACATAGGCGCGCGATCGCATGCACGCACGCACGAGCGCTTGCGCGTGTGCACACATGCTGCTTTAGTTCAATACGAGTGAGCAAAAGTGTACTATAGCATCCTTCCAATCTGAACAGCCACATCTCAACTGTAGTGCCAATAAATGATGGTTTGTTCCTTATGCAAGTAAATAGTGAAGCAAAATAGCTAGTTCATGATTGTACGTGTAACTTGAGTAGCTATGTATAAAATAGAGACAATTTATAGAATTACGTGGACGTGAATGAAGTAGTGAAACAGAGATTAGATGATGGTTGTGAGCAACTAAATGGTTAACTGATCCAGAAAAAGCTGTAAATTAAGTGGAGTTTTGCTTTAAACAAAAGTGAAAACATTAGCACGTATTGTTGTATTAATATAGGATCTTAAAAGAATGTTTGAGAGGTAACACGAAAAGAGATATTCTTAACATGTCTCTAATTGGCACTTTAACTAGGATTGTACATCAGAAAAATAAAACATTGAGTGCATGTAGATGATTTAGTTTGAGGAATTCTCGAAGAAATCTATATGTAGGAAACTTATGATCTCATTCAAAGGAATCTATAATGATAGTTGAATAGCCACAAAATAGTTGATATGGACTAAAGTGATACCACCAATAGTATATATAGCAATTAGACAATAGCTAATCAAAGATAAAATTACTTTTCAAGCATACATGTGGATAGACAAGTTTATTCTATCTAGAAAGTGAAAAGAAGATTTCTTTGGAAATATGCATGAATGGAAAATAAATAGATGTGTAGAGAATTTTGGGTGGAACAAGGTAGTTTACAAGGGAAAAATCAAAAGGAGTATCATATAAAGATCAAACAAATAGCAAGCTCTTTTAAGAAGAGGATGTTGCCTTTCAAAGTGAATGGAGCAGGATGAGGATTCACATAGTAACCTTAACCTACTATATGGTATGGGGGACATTTCAACCAAAAAACAGCTCGTCCACCATGGTTGGACATAGTACCCCGATCCATGCACAACAATTACAAATGTGTAAACCCTTTTCATCTCAAAAAAATGTGCAGTATGTAAGTATGTTTTACCCCTTGACGAAAAGCTAACTGTTTTGAGATTGTTTTAATTTATTATGTCCTTTTGTTATGAACAGCAATTAATAAATGTGATTATACTTGAGTGCACATATACTTAAAGACACACATGTGCACAAAATCCTTGTGTCTGGATTTTGAAGGGCTCGCAGGATTCTCTGACTGTGTCAGACTATGGCCTTCACACCCATGTCTATACTCTTATCATTATTATCCTTAGACATTAATAATAAATGCCTTACTGTTGTTATTATATTTACTTTGACTTGGTGATTATGAATTTAATTTATTTCCATGCTATTAAAGCATCAGAGACAGTGATGCTAAGGAAGAAACTAACTGATAGTTGAATCACTCTCTTATCAGTTTATACGCCAAAGCAGTTGTGGGAGAAGTATAGCAATCTTGTATTCCTTCTTTACTGCCTGATTTTGATGCTGATTGTTGTGAGCAATCATTATATTTATAGGTGAGGAATAATTATATATTCTCTTCATGTCAAATAGACCTGGCTATAGGAAAAAAAAGTTTTTTTTACACTGCTTGGCAACTTTATTTTTCCTTACATCATACTCAATGGGTGATTATTAGTAATTTGTATGATGCTGATGTGAAACTAACAGGAAAGGAGCAATTTACCTATCAGCTTCTGGGCATGATTTAAGCCCGTATTGGCGTATGTCACTGCCATTTACCTATGCCGTAGTATCCGGTGCTGTGGGTTCCTGTTCTGTATTGTTTGCCAAATCACTGTAAGTTGATTAATTGTGAAAATACTCCACAAAACTAGTTATAATTCCATTGAGATCTTTTTGTTATCTTGTATGGGTTCTTACATGCACTTTTCTCTCTGGTTTTTTGGGTGTTCTTGGCCAGGTCAAACATGCTGAGGCTTACAATGAGCAGCAATTATCAGTTTCATAGCTGGTTTACGTACTCCATGCTGCTTCTGTTCTTTAGCACAGCAGGGTTTTGGGTATATATGCTGCAACAACATCAAAACTAGATTTGATTGGTTATATATCATTTTAATTGCTGTAAATAGCCAAAGAGCTATTCACTTACATCTAATTGATCTTTTTCCTCACGCAGATGGCCAGATTGAATGAAGGACTCTCTATGTTTGATGCAATTCTTATAGTACCCATGTTTCAGATAGCGTGGACTTTTTTCTCTATATGTACAGGATTCATATATTTCCAGGAATATCAGGTGAGCCAGCATTTACGCTCCTCCCATCCCCTCATGTAGCACCGATACACATTTTAACATGCTCAATACAAACTGATGCACTCTTATACGATCTATTTACAAATGGTGATAACTGGAACTGCTTTGGCAGGTATTTGATGCATTGAGAACAATGATGTTTATACTGGGAATGGCATTTGTCTTTGTAGGCATTTCCTTGTTAGCACCTGATGACTCAAAAGGTATTGGTCCTATGGCATGATGCTTTTAATCTTTTTAGACACTCTATTGTTGTGTAAGGTCTGGCTAATATTCTGGAAAATATCAGGAGGTGAAACAAAAGGTTCACCTCTGCATTCTACAACTCAAAGCCTTCCGACTGATGCAAACAGGTCAATCCATGATGCTCGTTATTCCCTCTCTCTTATTTATGGCTATTTTTGACATGTGCATTCTATGATAATTATGTTATTTTAAATAAATTGCAGGCTTTCTACTCTGCCGACGGAAGAAAGTGGATTGAATGATGTGAAATCATTTATGAAGACAATGGTGACAAAAACTAAACCTATGATACTGAAAGCCAAGGTCTGTTGACAAGGAAGAGTTACTTTAGTCGCTACAAAACCTAGATCTTAATTATGCATGAATTGGTCTTTTCTTGCAGGCGGCTTGCTCTCTTTCTGTGGGATTAGGAGACGAGGCGCTCGGTGCGTCTTCGGTGTTTGTAATGCCTATGGTATCTTCAAGGACCACGGGCTTTAGAGAGAATGTTTTTGATCATGCAAAGTTTATTCCTCTAAGAAATCCAGATTGGATCGATCCCTCATTTGATAGAGATGATGGTGATACAGAGCTGAGAGAAACAAGATATTTGCTCTCGTGACGCTGTTGCTACTGGGAGCAGTAAATATCGTTGTTGCTGATATTATAGATCTTCTTTTCCTTCGTTATTTCCTTCTCGTCTTACGATTGTATAGAAATGTATCTTTTTTCATAATTCTAATATTGATTTAATTTACAATTCCTTGGATAATGTTTGCCTGGATTTTTCTTCTTCATGTCAATCGTTTTGTCTATTTTCGTAGGACGTACGGGTCCACACTTTGATGTTTTCCCTTAACCGCAGGAGGTTGCATCTGTGTAGTAAAATTAATGTTCAGCAGAGTCATAAGGTGCCAATTTATCAGATAGGTGCAAAATTCTAGTTTCATGAGTCGAAGAATCAGATTTAAGAATTTGTGGTATCTTTTAGAAAGGTAATGAACACTCCATTCGATTCCTTGAGATATATTTTTTTAAGAAAAATATACGCGCGGACTTGAAGATGATGACTTTCTCCCCCGAGGCTCCACAAAATTCTTCCAAACAATCTTTGGACTTCGCCAACCTGATCAAGAGAAGCTCCAAAAAAAAGAGGTCTGCTTTTCCTTCGTAGGATACGACTAAAAAACTTCAACATTCCAAACTTTTACCGATGAGGAAAAATTGCCAGGAGCTTCTAGGAATGGCAATTGATAGATCCAATGTGGTCCCCCCATTTGAATGAGTGGAAGATAATATGCCACCTCACTACCAAGCACAAATTTTATGCTTGGTACCAAGCATACCCATATCATACTCCTTTTAAAAGAGGGAGTTGTGGAAAAACTTTTCAAGGACTATATTACCCATATTCTTTTTTAATATTACATTCTAATACTAGCTAAACTAAATTAATTATCATTCTTAATTAATTATATTATGTCACTTTAAGTTTGTATAGTTTGGTCCTTAAAACTTTCAACATTATTGTAAAACTATACATCATATTAATTATTAGTAATGTATAATAATATAATAATAGATAATTGAATGTCGATAAAATATTTATAGAAAGAGTAAAAAAATATAGAATTGTCCTAAAATTATACTATGAAACTCATATAGAAAAATTACAAAGAGCATTTTTATGTTTAGGTAACATGACAGAAGGTACAAATATTAACTTTTAGAAAACATTAGGATATTTAAGTGAGAAAGATACATTATCTAAAATTTAAAAAATAGTGCAGAAAGATACAAGTGGAGGTATATAAGTATAATTTTGGTAAACTATAAGGTATTTAAGTTCAGTTAAGCCAATAAAAGATTTAAAACTTTTGTTATCCAAAACAAACAATAGTATATGATCCCATTGATAAATAATACTCATCATACAATATGAGGCCAGATGCTTAGCTTATATTTATATAGTAGAGGAGATGTGAAAAAATTAAAGCATCATATTTTGAATGAGTCTCAAGATTTTAAATTATTTCATGAAAGTACATATTTCGCTTAGAAAACTTTAGGAGAGGCTTTGGAAGGACTACAACAAAATATTGGACATCAAATGAATATTGAACAAATAAATCCATGATATCAGATTGTAAAAATTAAGGATATGTATGTAATACTAGGTGTCATAAAAGATTATATTCATACATAATATGACATTGTAATATCTAATCTAACATATTAATAAATTTTAAACATAAGAATTTGCATCAATACTGTGACGCCCCTGATTTCACACAAGGCTGTAGTCTAAGGTAAACCCAAAGATGTCAAACCTTCCATGCAGCCAACACGGTTTAATAAAATGTTTCACTATCATAGTAATATCTCTCTATTAGAATCAAATATAAGAAGTGAGGGTACAAACAGATATAGTAAAGATGATAATACAAGGAGCACAATATAGAGGAGAGATCCAATAACATTTATAATTATATTCCAACAAATGAAAAGAAGTGCATCTAATAAACCAAAATAAAGATAATGAATCTCTAATACAAAAGAGTCAACTGAAAAGTATATAGGCACTCAGCCTCCAAAATGAAGTACATCCCTATAAGACTGAAAACAATAAAATATCCATTGTGGAGTGCCTACTAACTATCTACTAATAAATGACGACGAACTATGCTGAGTCTCTGTCAGCCTGTGACTCTCCGAACCCCTGACTTACTGCCTAAAAAAGATGAAAATAACGAGCGTCAAAGCGCTAGTGAGAACATCTCCACCATCCCTAGGGAAAAAGGGGTAAGGTGTATAAAAATACAAGTTATAGCATATATAAATATATAAATACTATATCCTGAACTAATAGGAATTAATATTTAGAAACCCACAACATGAGAATGAGTACGTCGAGCGAAATAATTCAAACAAGGAAACCCTTATATATATACCATGTATCTCAAATTGTGGATCGCTAAGTATTAACTCCAAAATCCTATGAATAAAATAATTAATAAGGAACAATACATTACCAAGCCTCGTCCATAACAAATCGTATCATAACGACTCACATTTTCCTCGGGTAGTTGGCGCGGGAACAAAAATAAATATTCGATAAAAGATCTTTTCTAGGATACATAGTACATAACAAACCATAGCCTTATACTCTACCCTCTAGGTAGGTAACACGTGAGCAAATTTACAATTTTGTACAATTCCCTACAAAGAAAATAGTATGGAGTGTAGGCGCTCACAATATCATGTGACTCATCGTAATATTTTGTGATTCATTACCTTACTCGAACACCCTGCGAAGTATAGGCATATCTGCCTAATCCGGAACACAATGATGCATAACGGAGTGTAGTCCACTGTGATCTCATTGCAGTATACAAACTAACACACTCTGAGTGTAGTCAACCACGGTCTCATTGTGGTGCACCAACTAACCCCACTCAAATATCCAAAATCACCATAAAACGAAACAATGTTATTCCATATCATAACAAGCTCAAAATTTTAGACTATGCGTATCAATAGGCTCGTGCGTGTTCAAATTCAGCACGTGTCCTCTCACAGTCTCGCACATGTGTCGACGTACGACTCTCACTTCGTGTTCACGATCAAAAGCATGAGGTAAAACAACTTGTGCAAAACAGCTCAAAGCGGTCGACCGACATAACACATCGGTCGACCGGCGACGACAAACATGCACACATAGATAGTTTCGGTCAGTCAACTGATTACCTAGATCGGTCGACCGACCAGAGAAAATTCTCTAGTTTCCTGCAAACTAATTGATCGACCGATTTCTTTGATTAGTCGACCGATGCTGGTGACAAAACACAATTCATGGTTTTTTCTTTATCATGAACAAAAATCAAAATTTCTCAAAAAGAACCCATGTATAAAACTTGATTTAGTGTAATTAGAGTTTACTTTACTACATGAAAATACAATTATAAACATTTGGGGAAATCTAAAAACTCTAACATATTTATGTTTAAAAATTTATCATGAAAACAAATAACATTAACAAAATCTCATGTTAGATCTATTTCAAATATTAAACCCAAATCAAAGAAATTCATTTCGTAACTTTTTAAATCAGAAAGATTAAATCTTTGCGTCATACAGATAAAAAAGGGGTGATCTTTACACATAAAATAGGTTTTAAAATCCAATAAAACCCAAGAAAATGGGGATGAGATTGGAGGAGATGAAACTCACCTCAAAATTTTCGTGTTGAACTACCACACATGTAAGGAACTCGATCCTCCCTCATCGAAGCCGCCGATCTCGCCCTATTCTTGGTCTTTTTACTTCTCAAAGCTTCGCCAAACACAAAAGAGGGATCTCTAGGACTTTGAGAGGAGGTGGTTACTATTCAGAACGTGAGAGATGGAAGAAAAGAGAGAAATTCGGGTATACAATCTATATATATGTGATCAAACAGGCCCAAACCGATCCGTCTCGAAACCCAAAACCTATGCACCCATCGGTCGACCAATTACTAGGGTCAGTCGACCGATCACTGTCCATCGGTCGATCGATTTCTAGGGTTGGTCGACCGACCAATGATGATTTCAGCCAACAGTTGTTCATGCTCATACACATTTACACACACACACACACACACACACACACGCACACGCACACACACACACACACACACACACACATTTATATGTACTTAATCGATCTCAAATGTATTATAATCATGTTCATTCATCCTAGAATAATATCAACCATAATAAAACTCATTTAATGTTATTTACCAAAATATTTTCAAAATTACGGGGTTTTATAAATACATATGCTTAAGATTTGGGAGAGCCGAGAGTGGAGAGATTTGGAAGAAGAACTATGGTTTTTGTGGGTTTTGTGGGTTTCGATTATTTCCCAAATACAATTCGACCCTGAGCCCACAATCAAATTAAAAATATCATGATTTTCTTGATATCTTCAAAGAAATATATCGGTCATGTTTTCAATAACGATCGATATATTAAAAAAATCACAAAACAAAATAAAAAATATAAAATTATTACCAAGATAAAGTTTTTAACACTGATATATTGGCTGATATTTAATAGAATGCCTATAAGGGCAAATATGTAAAGCTTATTTAGATATTAGTTCCTTGATTTTAAATATCTTATGATTCTATGTTATTTCATTAAAATTTTAAAATTGCTCATAATTTTAGGGAGTAATATTAAATTATTAAAAATTTGAGGGACAAATTATATATAAGCCATATTTAAAAGAAGAGTTAATTTTTTAAAAATTCTCCCAACTATGGGGATTGTCTTAAAAAACTCACTCAATTGGTTCAGTTTGACAAAACCCCTTATTATGGGGGGTGTTATAGATAACCCCTCTTAATGTTGGTGTAATTTTAGAAAACACCTCTCAACTATAATGTGTCTCATAAAAACTCACCTGATCTTTTACACTTCCATCAAAAAACCTCCTTAACATAGTTACTTTAATTTGTGATTTGAACAAAATACCCTCTCGAAGAAAGTGATTTAATTAAAAAGAAATCCTCAACCAATACTAAAAGGTCCACAACTAATTTACAATTCCTTTTCCTCTATATCACATCTTTTTCTTCATATGGAAAAAACCAAGGTAATTCTTTTATAATTGATTGATTTTTTGGTCTTTTTAAGTGAAATACTTGTCACATAGTATATAAAACTCAATGATATTAGATTTGAGAGTTAAGATTTAAGTGAGAAAAGTCCACAGAGGTTAAATAAAATTTTTAAGTTGAGATAGATTATCTACAAAACACACAAAACTTGACGGAGATTTACTCGGTTTTAAATAGTTGGGGGGGGGGGGGTATAGAAGAGAGAGAGAAACTTATGCCAACTTAAGTGGATGTCCACTAAGTTTCTTAGCCATTGATGATTACTTAATTGAGCTACATTGTGGATGACCCGCTCTGTTAAATTTGATCTACATATTCTAAAACCCCAACACACCAAATTTAGAGTGAACCCATCGTGGTTTGACCCTTCATCCACTCGTATCACTTTTAACGGTTTCGAATGAATAAAACTTTTTACATGGCTCAACGGAGGGTCAAACCACGACGAGGTCACGCTAAATTTGGTGTGTTGGGGTTTTAGAATATGTAGATCAAGTTCAACGGAGCGGATCATCCATAATGTAGCTCAATCAAGTGATCATCAATGACTCTTAGCAAAGTCAAATAACCTGATAATAAAGAAGAAGATTGGCCCTAAAACTGTAATGGAATTTTTATTGGCATGCTTCTGATAGTAACTGGGCAAATAGATTTTTAATACATCAACTCTGAAATTATGAGATAGCAACAACACCGATAATTGGAAGCATAGAGGATGCACATTACTTTGAAAATATTTATTCCTTACAAGACAGAGTAACACACAGGCCTAGCTCTAATAACTCAGATCCTAGTTTTCCTAATCAAGGATGAAACTAGTTCTAAACAATTGACCACTAAAAGTCAGAGGAGCTAGGCAGAAGTAAAGAAGCTCTAGAATAGAAAGGCCATGAAGATTTGCTATGCATTACTTGTAGAAAGTTCTCATTATCATTGACAGATAGCATGGATAATCAGTTAGAGGCCATTTTTGGATAGTGTAAGCTATAAATAATGAGATACAATCATAGTTCAAAATTCATACTGTGGCGATAACTGATTGTCCTTCAGGATGTAAACCATAGGATGTAAATTGGGGTGTAGTAAGAAAAACTTAGACCGATAGTATGAACATATAGATAAATATTGAAAAGCCAGAGTAGTAGCTAACGGAATACCCTCAAAAGTCTCGTATTACGATTATTTTTGATGTCTATTCTCGCAAGTAGCCTGAGGATTGACTACCATTACGAGTCCTCATAGCTCCTAGTCATGCCATCTCACAATTAATAGATCATCAAGGGATGTTAAGCTTGCATTTTTTAAATGGAGATTAAGATGAAGAAATCTTTATACGCGACCAACCTGAGATGGATTTATAGCTTTGGACAAGAAAAGAATTATCAGCATTACTTCCATCAGATCACTATATCGCGTCTCAAAGCAAGCCAAAGATCAATGGCCATATGAATTTGACTGAATTATATCATATCATTATGGATTTGTAATTGAATCAACATATGAGTGTGTATAATCATCAAATAGATAAAACAACAAGAATTTGTGATAGTTATGCTATAATGTTGATGATCATCTATGTTTGGGTTCTTGACATATCAAAATCATAAAATGATATCAAACACTTTTTCACAAATTTTGTACATTGAAAGATCTTAGGTCAAGCTGACCTAAATTCTTAATACTAAAGATCATGAAAAATGAGAATGCGAATGGTGGCTTATCACAAATCACCTATAATAGTAGTAGATCTTATGAATTTTTATGATCCAAGACTGTCAACCTGTTTCCACTCATATGCATCCTAATGTATCATTAAAGATAAAATACAGGTCATCCTCAGATTATCAAAGAGAAAAAATATGCACAAATAATTGGATTCACTAGGATTCCTAACAACTTCACTAATACAGACCTGACATTGCTTTGCACGTGTAATAATGACTTAGTAGATATACATCAAATGCCTGATAGAGTCAACGGATGCTCTAAAGAGTTTTGAGATACCTAAAAGAACATGAATTTGGTTTTACACTATAAAGGTTATCCATTGTACTAGAGGTTATTCAGGATGACCAACATTGAGTTTAGTGATCTAGATGTAAATCCATCCACAGGGATTTGTTTCCTTTTAGGAGGAGGGCTGTGTTCCTGGAAATTACTAATAAACTGTACATGGCTAGAATACATTATGGAATACAGAATGAATAAGCTTTTGGATATCTAACTTGTATAGAACTGAATTGCGTTGACAAGATTCTGACTATACTGAGATTCCACAATGCGAAAAACCATTACCAGCCATATCTATCATCTGTGATGCAGTGTCAGCGAGTGACAAAATGCCATCAAGAGAATGCAAATGGTGAGATGAATCGACACTTGAAAGTGCGCCATAAATCCTTAAGATATACAGATTGACAAAATCATATAACTATGCCTTAGATTTTGTAAGATCAGAGAAAAAATCTATGCAATCACTTAAGCTAAAGGCTTATCAGGGAGTGGTCTCTAGGAAATCATCGAGGGGATGGGGTAAGCCATAAAGAAATCAGCTGCAGGTGGCAACCCAACCTCGCAGAGGTTCAATGGTAGAAACAAACTGAATGAGTGATTAATTGTGAGAGCCACTGAATTCGATTTCGCCCATCCCTAGGGTATCAGTGCTCATAAAAGCAGTGAAAAGGGTTGAGTCTAACTCTTAATGAACCAAGATCCATTTGAGGCAGGATGCTTACTGCTCGCACTCCTTATTAGGATTCCGACTATATGTGGTAGTTGTACGAGCCGCGACGTATGGATCAGGCTGCTCCCTAGTAACACACATGATAGATACTGCGCAAGGGCCGATAATATCGCACACCCGTTTAGAATTTTCAAAACGTGTACATGTCCTGCCTTTCTGTAATAAATCGATGAAATGAGACTGGTTCAGGCCGAAGTCCACCAGCTCTCACGGATTCTATACAAACTGATCACTCAAGTGAACGGATTCAAACCGAAAGGTTACCTCCACCTTATTACATAGATATAAGGGAACCAGCAATTCGTATTATTTTGTTAATTCTTCTTATTGTTATTCCTCTGATACTAATTTTAAGCTTTTCAAGTTATTGCGGGATTTGTTGCGAATTAATAATAAAAGATAGACTTAAAACTTGACTTGTGTAGCAGGAAGATGAGGGAAAGTTTATCCCACATAAGGAAATGGGATAGAAAAAGGCGGCCTTATTAAGCCCTTTCCCTTTCTTCTATGCCTAGAAGAAAATCAAAGTTATGCCCACACCCACACAACCGCGTCGCGGCCGGCGCCTGGGCTCGGGCTCGGGTTCGGCGTGGTCGGGGTGCGCGCGTCATCAACAGACCTACGGGTACACGAAATGAGTCGGATTAATGGGCCCTTAATCGCTAATTTTATTTTAATAGATTAAATATAAATTTTTATTTTTGAAACAATTAATCGATGCTGATAAATATTGTGTAACGAAACGAATATTTTGTAACGGAAATATTTTATTAGTGTGATTGAAACCGTGATTTAAACATTTATGCCGAATATAATTATGTTAACGGACAATGTTGTGATAATCGGCTAAGTTTTATTAATCGTGATTAAACGTGTTAATTACGGGGTTTATAAGTAACTCGCTGCTTCTTCTCCTATAAAGGATCTAAAATACGCACGAGCTCTTAAACACAGCGTAAGAATGCAACAAGCTCTTCTTCACCTTCGTCTGTTCTTCTCTTCAAAATACTTACTGTGTACAATTTGGTTCCCTGAAAGTTTTACGAAGAATGTCGCAAAGCCTTCTTGAAGCTACGTGTGCCGAGAGAAGTGAGGTGCTGACCGAGGGTCGTTGTATTCCGGGAGCTTTTGGCGCGTAGACCCTGTACGAGAGGGGATTAGTTTTGTGGACAGTGCTTGGCAACGCGTCGACCATCAGGCCGTATTTTAACCTCTATTTACTTTTGCATTTGACTATATTTCTTATATCTGCGTTTATCAATAATTATCTGCTAATTATCAAATGCATTGAAGCTGATTTTTCGTTATTGGTCTAAACAGCCTAATATTCCTAACAAGAGCTGCCGACCGCGCTGGATTACTAATAGTGCGGCCCATTTTTTTTTTCCAGAGCGGATCCATCCATTCAATCATGTCCAATCTCCAGCCACCAACAACGCGGAGACGACACCGTTCGGGATTAGTGTACCCCGTGTGCAATAATAAGCCAAGACCCATGACAACCACCGCTGCACTTCCACCGCTCAAAAAATTGCGTCTCGTCGTAGTAACCACCATCTTTAGCTTGAATGATTACCGCTGTTTCCATACACCAGTATACCGTGTGGTCCGGGAGGGGGCACACATGGTGCGTCTGCCCTGAGCAGACGAGCCTGCCTGCTTTTCAGTGCGCGGCGACACGAAACGCCTGCCCGTGTTTCACGCCGCTCGCCGGTCGCTGCGGCCCGCGCGTCGGAGCTCGTGCCACACGCTTGTCTGCAGCTCTGTCCGTGCGCTTGAGCAACTGAGCGCGAAGCGGGATTTTTTTCCCGACTGAATCCCGCGCGCGTTTCTTTTCCCGCCGTGAGAGCCCGCCACTTCTTCGGATTTTCTCCCCCATTGGTTTCCTATAAATAGAGAAGTGGTGGATGTGTTTTGTGTGGGGAAAATAAGTGGGTTGTGTAGAGTTCTTTTGGAAGAAAAGAAAGAGAGGAAGAAAGAACTTGTATAAGTTTGGTATTTTTCCTTCATAGTGAAACCCCCTCCCGTGGACGTAGGCTAGTTAGCTGAACCACGTAAATCTCGTGTTTGTATTTGTCTTATCTGTGAGTTGCCATAGCTTGTAGGTTCCCTCGACATTTCAGTCCTAGAACTGATGAGAGGAAGAGTGTATATTTCACTTTGATGAAATATATCACTTTTCGATTCTTGTTTCTTTTGAGAAATAAGAATTTTACTATCTATTCTAGTTTCCTTTGAGAAACAAGAATATAGAGGTTGACTTGTGCTTTTGTAACTACAAAAGGTAGGACTATCTCTCAGGTGATATCGTTTCCGCGGCATGAGGGCGTGACTCTGCCCCCAACATACCGCCTGAGTAACCTCTAGCCTCAACTCTAGTAGAATTTGTAAACCCAAATCTCTTAATGACTTGCTCGGCTTCTTCCCGCTGACTCTAGTTCAAAAAACACAAAAAATAGATGGTTCGTACCATCCAACATAATCTCTAGCAGTGCCTGCAAACTCCCTACCACCACCACCTCTACATCGACATTAGTTTTAAAAATAAGATACATTAATTAGGGGAGGATTAATTACCTTGGGGGTAGAACCATCCGAAACCTTACGCAATGCGGACGTGATAAACCTCAAAATCCGTCAGGGGGCACTCTTTAAATCTGCAAAGAACAATCTTCGAATCCTCGAAGAACCTCGAATCCGCGGAGAGAATATTAAAAGAGGAATTTTATTGGTAAGAGTGATCTAATTTTGGGGTTACATGCCACAACTTAAATAGAAAAATAATAATAAGACTAAAATTATAAATTTATAGAAAGTATCGAATCTTACTTTAAAAAAACTCCCTACAATAGGGGAAACAAATCAGTTCAATATGAATCAAAATTATATTTGTTTTCTAATCTAAATAAACTCCAACTTTATTCCTAAAAATAAACTAAATGCTGATTATTTTCAGATTTTTACCAAAAATAGGCGACATTGATGTGATTTTAGGAATCTACCAATCTGGATGGCTTCGTCTTGTCGAGACAGGTGATTTTCATATATAATATGTTAGAATCGATCTTTTGGATTAGGAGATATGGTTATTTTTTATGGGCAAATAAATAATTTATTCACATCCGCATTTAACTCGTGAAAGTCCCACTTTTCCATTAATTTGCTTGTTATACGTTTTATATCAGTCTCTCCTTGTTGAAAGAAGCTCAACCCCGAGCTTACATTTGCTCAAATAGTAGCTTCTCCGATAAACATGTTTCTTCTTCTATGTCGATCAACATCATTCTTGTACTTAGCATTGATTTTCTCAGTTTGTTCTTTTACCTTCTCGGCTAGGACTTCTTCTGAATCAAATATGTGTATAAATCTTTCCCACATCATGTGCATTTTATTGACGGCATGTGGATCTATAGTTGACTTGAAAAACTTATCAAAATATTTTCATGTTGCTTCTCATATTCCAATGCTAGAAGTATCATCTCAATCTTCTTGAAATTATTCACAACTTTTGCTTCCAAAGAATAAAATTCTCCATCGTACTCCATACATAATTCTTTCATCTCCTTTGCCTCGAGCTCTTCACCAAGCAATTCACACATATCATCAATTGTCTAAATCTCTATTTTATCTGTCTCCTCCTTCAGAACAAATCGATATGTGCAATATCACTCATAGCCTCTTTGAGAATATCATGCATAACATCCATATTTGCTATCATATCACCATCAATATCATGAATCTTATGCATAATGAGTGTTTTCACCTTAGGAGTAATTTCTCCATGTAGGCGTCTAAAAATGCCTATAGGTATCCATGTACAGCTCGAGACAGAGAGAAGGTGATGAACGTCACTATCTAAGTCTAAGAGGATTATCCGACGCCGATGAACACATGAAGCGAAACGGAGAACCGAATAGCCTATACACTCACCGGCCACCTCCAAATGGCCCGTGTACTCGCCAGCTACCAAATCGGCAAACCAAGTGGCTTGCGTGCTCATCGGCCACCTCCAAGCGGCCTGTGTACTCACCAGCCACCAAATCGGCGAACCAAGTGGCCCGCACGCTCATCTGGCCACCGACAGAGCTATCCATGCGTTCGGCGAAACGAATCGGAAAGCGTACAAGTCCAACGAAACGACAAAATACGGTAACGACGCGAACAAGCTCAAAACCGAAAAATCAGATAAAGGCCCTGGCAACCGAGTCACGGCCAGAGAGTGAAGCCGAAGCCAGTAAGTGGCTCGCGGCACGAGCACCCATTTGGTGGCCCGACCAAGGCCGAGCCACGGGTGACTGTTCGGCCAAAGTTGTTTTTTTCGGTTCTTTTATGGATTCTTCGGGATTCTAGGGTTCCACCTGGCTCTGATCATTGTTGTAGACGTTAAACTGAAAGATAAGAGGGATCCTCATTTTGAGCTGAAGAAACCATCAATCAGCCTATAATAAAGGCGTCAGGTGTTCATTTTGGGAGGAGGAGATCAAGAGGGCGAGGTGCTGCCGGTTTCTCAAGTGCATAGCCACGAATTTCAGAGAGGGTTAGCAGATCTTGGCGATCTCCTACGTATAAAGAGTGGAGTTCGAGAGATCTGAGACCCATCCCCCTATTCCTCCGGATTTAAGCTTGGTCTTAAATCCCGAGAAGAGCCGTGATTTTGCTTAGTCAAAATCATCGCTACTACAATTACTTCCTTCGTGAAGTGAGAGCATTGATTATCCAACTTCTGCTAACCGGATCTGATCCGCGACGGTCCATGGATATTAACGTCACCGGCACAGGCAAAGAAACCACACAAGCAGCGGGTGATAAACGTCCGTTGCGCGGTAAGAGTTGTAATCTTTATTTTCATTGTGTAAAGAAGATCTTATAAAAAGATCAACTTTTCCTTTCGTTTGAGTTTATTGTAATGACCAAAGTTGTAATAGATTCGATGACAATAAAAACATCAACTTTTGACCCAAACAAGGAGGAGAGATCGGATCGAGTTCGTCGGCATAAAGAAGAGGAGCTCGTCAGATCTGCAGTTCTCCGGGGCCGTTCCTTAAGGTTATCCCGTTGCGATAACCTTAAGAAGAGCAATTATCTCGCCGTTGCTGAGATAAGCGCTACGATTTCTTGATTCCTTCGCGAATCAACGAAGCTCTGCCCAATTTTTCAGTAATCAAATCTGATCGACGGTGGTCCACGGATATCAACATCCCCGTCACAGGCCAAGATCCCACGCAAGCAGCGGGCGATAAACACCCGTTGTGTTTGTTTGAAGAGAGTTATATTTTTTTTATTTTTTATTTCATTGTGTAAGAAAGTCTTATAAAAAGACTAATTTTACTTTGAATCTGTACTCGATAAACGTGTAATAGATTCAGCAATGAAGAAATCAACTTTCACCGCAAACAAACTGGCGACCATAGTGGGAGCCAACTGTAGGCGTATAAAACTGCCTATAGGTCCCTACAAACGGCTCAGTGCTAAGAAAAAATGATGAACATCATAATCTAAGTCACAGGAGCTTGATTAATGTCGACAAACACATGAAGTGGGTTGACGAACTATGTTAAGCAACGGAGTTTCAGAATAATGAGGATACGAACGGATCGGGAGCCCCATGTCACTTACAAAAGACGAAATACCCTTCGTGTATCATTTATTCCACAGATGATCTAATCATTGGAGCTTATAGAAATCCTCATCGTCTTTCCAACGCACTTTGAATCGCTTAAATCCGAGTTCGGATGAAAAAGTTATGACGAAAATGGACAAGTGTGCAAAACAAAATGTCTCAGCCCGAGCCGAGACACCCAAAGGTGTCTCGGAACTTGTGGAGCTGTTTTGACCATGATCTCGTTTGAATATGAATAAACTCAAAACAGGAAAGTTGTAGATATTTTTGTCATCTTTCCAACCCATCTTTAATCAGGTCATTTGGAGGTCATATGAGGAAATTATACCTAAAATAGCGCTGAGACACCTAGAGGTGTCTCGGACCTGGCCGAGACACCCAAAGGTGTCTTGGAACTTGTGGAGCTGTTTTGACCATGATCCCTTTTGAATCTGAAGAAACTCAAAACAGTAAAGTTGTAGATATTTTTGTCAACTTTCCAACCCATCTAGAATTAGGTCATTTGGAGGTCATATGATGAAGTTATGCCTAAAATAGCGCCGAGACACCCAGAGGTGTCTCGGACCTGGCCGAGACACCCAAAGGTGTCTCGGAACTTGTGGAGCTATTTTGACCATGATCCCATTAGAATCTAAAGAAACTCAAAACATGAAAGTTGTAGATCTATTTGTCAGCTTTCCAATGCATCTTGGATCAGGTCATTTGGAGATCATACAAGAAAGTTATGTTCAAAATACCCGAGCTACTCACAAGTGTCTCGGCCTGGCCGAGCCACCTGGCCGAGCCAGCTCGGATCTGGGCCCAGATCCGCTTTCAATGCCTATAAATAGAGGGCTGTAGGCTCATTTTCAAAAGGTTGGAAAATTTGGAGAGGCGAAGCCCTGCTGGATTCAAGACTCAGAACTTAAAAAGATCCAAGCTTTGGGACTTCGAGGACTTGTTCATCCAGATCTGGTGCTCGGTGATCGTCAACGCCAAATAAGGCAGGTGTTCGAGAGGACCGGATCTCAGATCTACGTAGGCATACTCCGGATCAAAGCTTATCCTTTGATCCCGAGATTTGGACGATTATTTCCTTGGTGAACTAATCCTCCCCGGCTATTATTTCCTTGGTGAAATAATACCCGTCGTACTGCGTAGATCCGACCGGATCTAGATCTCGCGGTGGTCCACGGATAAACCCCGGCGCAGGCAAAGAACCCACAAAGCGAGTGACCGCAAACAGGAGCTCGCGATTTGTTCGATAAAAGGAGAAAGTTGTAATCTTTTTCTTTATTTTTGATTTCGTTGTAACCGGATCTTATAAAAAGACCGGATCTTTGTAACTCAAAAAGTTGTTATTTAAAGATAGCAATGGAATCAATAATGAAGAAAGACACAATTTTTCCCGCGAACACCAACAGCTTCGCTGCCGAAGCTGTCGTGCCGCAACCACGGATCCAGATCTCGGTTTACGAAGAGGTCGAGTACGAGTTCGACCAACTAAAATTCGAGGAGTATCTGTCGTCCTCCTCCTCTAGATCCTCCGCCCTTCGCAAGCGTAGGAAGATCAAGGCCCCCGTTGCCGCTGCAACCCCGCCTTGTAATGCCCCTCTGGCCTCCAATGAGCCCGGATCTACAGATCTGGACCTTTCCTCCACCAAGGAGTTAATTGCAGAAGGCACGCCAACCCTATCAAAGAGGGCACGCTAAAGACAGCGCCAACGACTTGCGCGTCGACTCGGTAAGGCTTTGGAGCCTATTGACGAGATTCGCTACGAAGCGGATCTGAAGTCCAGAAGGTGCAAACCCCTTCAGCAGCAAATGAATGGCGTATCCTCCAAGCTAACAACGAATGAATGGATCCAAGTCAAACGGACCCGCTCAACCCTCGAGGAGCGTATTCAGAAGTGTCATGCCTTGATTGCGCACGCACGGATCCCCATGTGAGAAGCGCAAAAGCTGAAGCAGAAAGAGGTGGTCAATAAGCCACCAAGATCACGCCGAGTCTGGAGGCCAAAGTCCAAACCGGCATCAAAAACAACCCAAACGGTGCCCGAAGGCGTCAGAGAAACCAGAAGACCAAATGGTGGCTCGGCCAAGTTCAAACCACCAAATGGTGGCTCGGCCAAGTTCAAACCACCAAATGGTGGCTCGGCCAAAGTCAAACCACCAAATGATGGTTTGAGCAAAACTCAGACTGGTTTGGTCCGTTTTATTGCTGATTCACTTCCTACAGTCCCGTCTGAGTTTTCGGCGGCCCTTATTCCTGTCCCGATGAATTCTACACTCCCGGTGATGCCTCACGACCACGGAGACTTATCCCATTTCAAGATGAGGATGACGGATCGCCTGGGTCCCTTGCACGAGGATCGAGGTAAAGTTCCGATCAAAGAACGCTTGGGTCCGGTGACTGAATCCCGAGCAATCACTCGAGTTGGGGGTCGCACACGCCCTCGCAACAAGTCAGGGCCTTTCTATAATGGGAAAACCCCTGCGATTGATCGCCTCGGACGGCGAATTGAAGTCCAAGAGCCCGTCAAGAGTTCGCGTCCCCAAAAGCGCCGCTCTAAACGCGTGACTCTTGAGGACGCAAACAAGGCATCGAGTCCTCGGAAGGAAACATATTCGTCAGACGATGACGTTATACCTGATGAGTCATGCCAACAAACGATAGGTTGCTCCAGTCTTCAGACCGTTGAGTTGTACTATCAGGCTAGGGGTACGAACAGATCTCGAAAGAGAGGTACCCGAGAAACGGACTCTCATTGTCCGTGCACAAACATTATCAGGGCAGTATTATCAGCGTGTAGCTGCCCCAAGACCACTCCGCAGAGGGTCTCGGTATTTGAGAGGATCTCTAACGGAATGACTAAGTCCAAGCCAAGACGTTTCCACAAGAAACGATCGGTCGTTCAAGGTGACGAACTTTCGGAAGTCACAATAAATATGGCTGATAAGGGAAAATCGATTCGACCTTCTAGCGCTGACCCGCTTGTATCGCATCGTCTAACCCGGTTACGATAATGAACTATTAGACAAAGGGACTATCAGAGAATGCAGAGAGGGTTATCCTCAGATAATGAAGCATCGGATGCTAACTCGGCCATCGTTTCTGATAATACGGTATCCAGTCCGGGACAATCCCACGAAGTATTTATGATTAACACCGAGGAAGTAGCCAAAATGGTTGAGGATGCCTTGGCCAAGCAGAAAGAGGCATTCAAGATCGAAATGGAAACGACTATGCTACGAATGAGGAAAGAGCATGACCAACAAATTCGGGCTCTGTCCAATCAGTTCGGTGAATCCAGCCACCGTAACCTTGCTCACCAAGTAGGTAGCGATTCAGATGTGGATGAACGTCCCAATACTGAGAACCCTCCCCTTGATCAAAACGCTGGGGGTGGCCCTACCAATAATGACAACACCGGGGGTGGCCCCGTTATTCCTCTTAAGAATCGTCCAAGCCCCGATACGAGCGAGGATGAGAAAATGAAAGAACTCGAGAGCAAAATCAATGCTCTGATGTCTGCTCGAGAGGTAAAAAGGACTGGTATTCCGTGTCCATATCCGAGAGAGTGGGATTCGATCCCGTATCCAGCGAAGTTCAACCTGATCAACTTCACACCGTTTGATGGGAATGGTTCGCCCACTCAGCATTTGATCTACTTCAAGTCCCACTTGGGCATGATCTTCGGCAATGAAGCTTTGATGGTTCGGTCATTCGTTGGTACCCTTCGCGGGCCGGCCTTCGATTGGTACCGTCGTCTCAAGCCCGGAAGTATTAACAACTGGGACGATATGGAGAGTTCATTCCTTGGTAATTTCTTTGATGACGACGATGAGGTATCCATTAGGACACTCTTCGATGAGAAACAAGAAGATGACGAGACAGTCGACGACTTCGTCAAGCGCTTCCGGAATAAAGCAATGAACTGTCGAGATCCAATCACGGAGGACTTCATCCTCCAGACATGTCATAACAACCTATCTATTGAGATATTGGAAGTTATGGGAGTCGCACCGTCCAACACTTGGAAAGAGTTGAAGATGTGTGGAGAGCGGGCCGAACGCTTCCTCCGAAGGAAGAAGGCCGAGAGGAGCCAACCGACAGCTAATCCTCTGAACTCGAACTTCGCCTCCCATAGTAAGGGCAAGGCACCTGTAGCTGCTGTTGGTGCTAATCAAACGTCACAACAACAACCCCGAAGGCAGCAAAAGACTTCGGATCCGAAACTCTAAAAAGAGTATTCCTTCAAGGACGAAGACGTTCCAACCATCTTCGAATCCCTCCTTAAAAACAACAAGATCAAGCTACCACCTATCGCAAATCAGGAGGAAGCTGACGATACTGCGGATCCAAAGTACTGTGCGTACTACAGGAGGGTCCTTCATCCCACTAAGGATTGCTTTGCTCTCAAGAATAGTATCCAAACCTTGGTTGAAGCCAGCGTTATATCGCTCAATTAAGCCGAATGAAGACTCCGACAAGTATAAGAGTATAAACTGCTCCTTTCAATACTCCAATAGGTATATGAGTCTAAACAAGTATAAGAGTATAAACTGCTCCTTTCAATACTCCAATAGGTATATGAGTCTAAACTGTTTCCCACTCTTGACGGGAAGTTCCTGGAGAATTTTTACATGTAATATTCTTAAGGATAACCCAGTCATGTTACTCAGTATAATTTTAGACCTGATTTCGTAAAGGAAGCTGGGGGTGGATGATTTATGTAACGGGAAGTTCCTGGAGAATCTTATATTCTTAAGAATAACCCGAACATGCGACTGAGGATAACGTACTCCTCATTACACCCAGTTTTGCAAAGAAAACTGGGAGTGGATAATTCATGTAACGGGAAGTTTCCGGAAGAATGTTAAATGTAATATTCTTAGGGATAACCCAATCATTATGAACAAAGTGATAAACACTAAACTCCTATTATGATTTCCGAATACTCTTTTGCTGAGATGAGATTCGATCACTTCATTGGATCAATTTTCCCTCACAAAACTCTCATTGGTGTTTGATGACTCACAGTCTCCCACCACAAAATCCCCCACCGATCAGACTAATTGACGATGGGACCACCAAAATTCTTTCCTGTTTAATCCATTCAAACTTCCGCTATGTTCGTGCACTCAACCCTTTCATGGTTAGAGTCCGGATATAATACTTAGAATTTTGATCTGTTAATCCTTAACGAATTGTCAAGCCCCTTCGTGTTAAGTCCTTATCACTTAACACCAAGAACCCCTACTGAGTGATTTGTACAAGTCAACACTCCCACTGTAGTTTGTACTCCCACTCTCGCTATTCACTTGGTCAAACCTTCCTACAGTTAGGACCACAGTCAAAATCCCCTCCCGATTCTTGTAATGAACGAGAGGTCCACAAATCGAGTGATCAAACCTATAAAAGTTAGGGTCATCTCACACTCTCACTTTCATTCGGTCAAACCTTTCTACAGTTAGGATCACAACCAAAATCTCCTCTCGATTCCTTCCATGAACGAGAGGCCCACTTTCAAACCGAGTGATCAAATCTTCTTACAGTTAGGATCACCTCAAACTCCCGCTTGGTCAAACCTTCCTACAGTTAGGGCTAAAACCACAACTCATTCTCGATAAACGAGGAACCCACCTTTAGTTCGATAATCAAACCTTCCGACAGTTAGGGTTATCTGAATCTTTTTGATTCTCGGAGTGGAGATCCCACTCTTAGTTTTGCCTTTCCGGATTCTTGAAGTGGAGATCCCACTTGGAGTTTCCTTTTTCAACTGGAGATAGAATATAAAATTCTTCTTCTTCAGCTTTGGGAAAGAGAATATAAAATTCTTCCTCTCCCACATCAGGTTCGTCTTTGCCCCAAGAAGAAGAAATCATTTTTGTTTCAACTCCTAAAATCCGTGCTTCACACGTATGAGGAATTTTATCCCGAATCCTGAGTAGGGATAAGTCAATGCCTAACACGCGTTGCCGGTTTAGTCTTTCACCGATTGAAAAAGATACCAGAATCCAGTCTGGGGTATTTTATTCCAAAGCCTAAGTAGGGATAAGTCAACGCCTAACCCGCGTTGCTGGGTGGTTCGTTCCCGTAAAAATGACCAAGCCTATGTATTCAGCATCGTAGCAACAAAAATCCATGCCTTTTATGCATGAGGAATTTTATCCCGAATCCTGAGTAGAGATAAGTCAACGCCTAACACGCGTTGCCGGTTTAGTCTTTCACCGATTGAAAAAGATACCAGAATCCAGTCTGGGGTATTTTATCACGAAGCCTAAGTAGGGATAAGTCAACGCCTAACCCGCGTTGCTGGGTGGTTCGTTCCCGTAAAAACAACCAAGTCTACGTATTCAGCATCGTAGCAGTAAAAATCCATGCCTTTTATGCATGGGGAATTTTATCCTGAAGCCTAAGCAGGGATAAGCCAACGCCTAACACGCGTTGCCGGTTTAGTCTTTTACCGATTGAAGAAGATACCAGAATCCGAGTCTGGGGACTTTTATCCTGAATCCTAAGTAAGGATAAGTCAGCGCCTAACACGCGTTGCCGGGTAGCCTGTTCCCGTACCAATGGCGAAGTCTACGTATTCGAAGTCATAGCATCAAGTCTAAGGGAGTTCATTCCTTTAGCACAACGTCACATTCGGAACGAGTTTTAACAATCCGCTTGCTAGCCCGACTCAAACGGTAGTCGGTAAAGGCATATCAAATCTGTTGATGGCTGAGGATTTGCCAAAAATCCTAAGTCTATGTCTGATACACGTTGCTGTTTTGTCTTTTCACAGGAGAAAGACGAAGTCTACGTATTCAATATCGTAGTACTAAAAGAGTTAACTCTTTTAGCATAACGTTACATGCAGAACGGACCATAAACAATCCGCATGCTAGCCCGACTCAAACGGTAGTCGGTAAAGACTTATCAAACCCGTTGATGGCTGAGAATTTGCCAAAAATTCTATAAATACGAGTCATTGACGCATCAGCTTCATTAGTTGGTCTCGTGATTTGAGCATACAACGACTTTGAGATAAAATCCATATCTGCAGACGAAACAACTTTAATAGTTGGTCCTGCAGCCTAAAATTTGGAATTGTCATGCTCCAATACCTTAAGAGCTTAAAATGTGTATACTCCAGCAAACGTATGAGCATAAACTGTGTTAACGCCAATCAACGCGTTGCGATGAAAGTCAACGCCAATCAATACAAAACCCTAAGGCCAACGCCAAGCAACGCGTAGCCCTAGGTCAACGCCGGTCAACGCGTTGCGACAAAGATAATCAGTTCAAAGTCAACTCAATGACATGAGCCAAAACTAACTCACCAATTTCGATTCAAGACTTCGACAACGGTCAGACGATAAACGCAGCGCCGGAAGAACTTCATCTATTCGACAAAGCATTGGATAGATTGAAGACTGAAGAAGTTAAGAATTGAAATAGTTCACAGGTCCTTTGACACCGACTAAAGGCGGGGGACTATCATATCCAAAGCATTCCAGACTCCTGCATAAAAGAATGAGTCTGAAATACTTTGGAGGGGGTATCTGTAGGCGTTTAAAAATGCCTATAGGTATCCATGTACAGCTCGAGACAGAGAGAAGGTGATGAACGCCACTATCTAAGTCTAAGAGGATTATCCGACGCCAATGAACACATGGAGCGAAACGGCGAACCGAATAGCCTATACACTCACCGGCCACCTCCAAATGGCCCGTGTACTCGCCAGCTACCAAATCGGCAAACCAAGTGGCCTGCGTGCTAATCGGCCACCTCCAAGCGACCGAACTAGTGGTTCGGCCCATAGCCAGGTCACCAAATGGTGGCTCGGCCAAGACCGAGCCACCAATTGGTGGCTAGGCCAAGGCCGAGCCACCGGGTGACGCTTCGGCCAGATTTGATCTAAAAGTGTGATTTTTCGGTTTATACGAATTCTCTCAGGATTTGTTGGTTCCTGAGCGTCCCAACTGATCTGATACTATGGTTAATCAGTTCTTAACTGAAGATAAGGAGGAATCACTCGTTCTTATCCAAATACCCGCTTTCGAAGCTTATAAATACGAGCTCGGGTGCTCATTTCTCAAGAGGAGGAGATCAAGAGGGCGAGGTGCTGCCGGTTTCTCAAGTGCATAGCCACGAATTTCAGAGAGGGTTAGCAGATCTTGGCGATCTCCTACGTATAAAGAGTGGAGTTCGAGAGATCTGAGACCCATCCCCCTATTCCTCCGGATTTAAGCTTAGTCTTAAATCCCGAGAAGAGCCGTGATTTTGCTTAGTCAAAATCGCCGCTACTGTAATTACTTCCTTCGTGAAGTGAGAGCATTGATTATCCAACTTCTGCTAACCGGATCTGATCCGCGGCGATCCACAGATATTAACATCCCCAGCACAGGCAAAGAACCCACACAAGCAGTGGGTGATAAACGTCCGTTGCGCTGTTTGACAAGAGTTGTAATCTTTATTTTCATTGTGTAAAGAAGATCTTGACAAGAGTTGTAATCTTTATTTTCATTGTGTAAAGAAGATCTTATAAAAAGATCAACTTTTCTTTTTGTTTGAGTTTATTGTAATGACCAAAGTTGTAATAGATTCGATGACAATGAAAACATCAACTTTTGACCCAAACAAGGAGGAGAGATCGGATCGAGTTCATCGGCATAAAGAAGAGGAGCTCATCAGATCTGCAGTTCCCCGGGTCCGTTCCTTAAGGTTATCCCGTTGCGATAACTTTAAGAAGAGCAATTATCTCGCCGTTTCCGAGATAAGCGCTACGATTTCTTGATTCCTTTGCGAATCAATGAAGCTCTGCCTGATTTTTCAGTAATCAGATCTGATCGATGGTGGTCCACGGATATCAACATCCCCGTCACAGGCCAAGATCCCACGCAAGCAGCGGGCGATAAACACCCGTTGCGTTTGTTTGAAGAGAGTTGTATTTTTTTTATTTTTTATTTCATTGTGTAAGAAAGTCTTATAAAAAGACTAATTTTACTTTGAATCTGTAATCGATAAACATGTAATAGATTCAGCAATGAAGAAATCAACTTTCACCGCAAACACTCCAGGGACAGGTTTTTCTTTTTCAATTATAACTAAGTCATTGAACTCTTCAAATTATTTCAAGTCTTCCGCTATAGCATTATTGTCTGCCACCAAATGCCTCTTCTTCTCAATAATCTTCTTAATAATCTCTATCTTGGATGACTCATTTTCTGTAAGAAGCATGAGTGTAGTTCAGTGTTCATCCTTCTTGAAGATTTAAACATTGTCTCTACACATATAGGTAGCACCAACATCGAACTTTAATGGCCTACCTAATTAAAAGCATATAACAAGTATCCATCTCAGCCACATTACACAACACCTCATCAACATAGTTGCGGCCAAAAGAAAAAGGTATCTGACACATCCAATCGTTTTGCACATTACTGCCCTTGCGAATCCAGTCGATCTTGTAGGAAGGTGTGTGTTTCACTGTCTTCAAGCCTAACTTATTTACCATACGCCGAGAGGTAAGATTATCACTACTGTAGTTGTCAATAATGACATTACAAATCTTCTGCAGCATGGTGTATCTCATGCGGAAGATATTCTGCTCTAGAGATGGTTCTTCTTTCTTCGTTACTTCTTCAATGCTCTTCACAACTTCATGGTCTTGCTTAGTGACAAATTGGACTTGCTTAAGCTCTAAATGGTCATAGTTAGAGTATGAACTCGAGTATTGATTGAGCACATAATAATATATTGGACGAAAACGAGCTTTCATCAATTTCTTTATCTTCACCCATGATCGAAATTTTCACTTCTCCTAACGGACTCGATCCTCGCATAACGATTGCCTCCAAAAAGATGCTTTACCCTTAAGTTGATAGGATACTCATTTAACCTTCTTACCTTCTAGAATTTCCATGTATCTCTTCACCTCATCAATCCAATCACTAGTAGAAAACAGAGCATTGGCGACGGGGTATTGGTGACGGATTCGAAATCCGTCATCAATACAAACATTAGCGATGGAAATAAACCCGTCGCCAATACCTCATCGCTAATGTTTGTATTGGTGACGGATTTTGGCTGTCACCAATGTTTTTCCGTCGCCAATGACCATTGGCGACGGATCTTGGCGAGGAAACGGATCCGTCGCCAATACCTATTGGTGACGGACACGCTCCGTTGCCAATACCTATTGGCGACGGAAACAATCCATCGCCAATGTTTTCCGTCGCTAATAGTTATTAGTGACGGAAAACATTGGCGACAGATCATTTCCGTCGCCAATAGGTATTGGCGACCGAACGTGTCTGTCGCCAATACCTATTAGCGACGGAAATGATCCATCGCTAATGTTTTTCATTGCTAATAACTATTGGCGACGACAAACATTGGTGACGGATCGTGTACGTCGCCAATAGGTATTGGTGACGGATCGTGTACGTCGCCAATAAGTATTGGCGACGGATCGTGTTTGTCGTCAATGTGTATTGACGACGGATGCGTTCCGTCTCCGATACTAATGTGCCCATCATAAAAAGTTTAAATTATTAATTGATTATCCTATTGTTAAGGAGTGGCGTCCACAAAAAAATAAAGAATTATTTTAATATTAGTCCCTCAAATCTATAATATTTAAAAAGTAGTCCACCAAATTATGTAAATTGCATGCTAACACATCTAAGGATGTAATTGAACCAAATAATTAACAAATAGTTCGATAATTGTTCAAATAACTTTTCAGTCATATTCGATTCGGTAGTTCATTTAACACATTCAAGTTTGCTAACGATTAGAATTTGACCAGATGTACGTATATTTGATTCATTTGTTTATTAAATATTCATTTAAAATTGATCACATGTTATTATTTGTATTATTACATATATGATGTCATATTTGCGTGTTTTTGGCTTCATCTTTGATTAGTTTAGAGAAAATGATGAGAAAAGTGAAAATGATGAGAAAATAGTGAGAGATCAATGATGAGATCATTTTTAGTTATACGTGTTACGAACATGTAATAATATTGATTTTTCTAATGATATACCAGAACTTATCATAGCTCTTATCAATTAATTAGGAGTTCTATGTTATTTTTAAAATTTATTTTTTAATGTTTATTTTAAAATTTATTTTTTTAGTATTTGAGTTTGCTAATGATTAGAATTTGATCATATGTATATTCGATTTATTTGTTTATTAAATATTCATTTAAAATTGATCACAAGTTACTGTTTGTATTTTGCATATATGATGTCACATTTTTAACCACTTATCATTTCTACTTAAGTTTTATATACCGATTTTAAGACTCAAATAATCTTAAATCTATTTTCTAATTAAATTTTAATTTAAATATCTACACATCATATATATAGTAAAAATGAATAATTTTTATTTATTAATTTTAATAATACTTGAAAATTTATTTCTTTAGCGAAATAAATATACTTTGATATTCGATTAGTATTGGTGAGTTTTTGACTTTGACTTTGATTAGTTTAGAGTAAATGATACGAAAAGTGAAAATGATGAGAAAATGGTGAGATACCAATGAGAATATCATTTTTAGTTATACGTGGTATGAACATGTAACCATATTGATCTTATAATTAAAATTCAAGGGAAGCTGGTAACATTAGTTTAATTTAAAAGAATATTTTTTTAAATCTAACCGGTGTTAACTAGGGGGCCTAATTGTAAACATTGTGATGATTAGAGGGATGTAATAGAAATTTCATTATTTGAGGGACTACTTTGGAAATATTAAAGATTTGTTAGTGTTTTTTATATATCTTTATGACTTTTTATTAGTTTATTTAATTATAGCTACATAATTAAATCACATATTCAATACATCATACTCCCTTTAAAAGCACGAGTTCGGAAAAATCTTTCGATAGACAAAAATACCATTGGATATCAAATATTATATCATTAAATAAATTAATAAGACAAATAATATCTACCAATATGTTAGAACACAAAAAATTAGTGTTATTGTATAAATTAAAGTAACTGCATATAATTTTACCAATATGTTAGAACAAAAAAAAATATAAGTATCATTAATTGATAGAAGATTAAATCACAAAAAACTGATAAAAGACTATAATTTAATAGCTTAACATTAATTGATTACAATTTATAAATATTGATCTCTAATGGTAATAATATTTATTAGGTAAAAAATTATAAAGATTTATTACATTTAACATTGTAAAAAATATATTACATTTAAAGCTAATATGCAGCGCTCCTTTAGAGTAAGCTGCCAAGACAAAATGATCTATATTAAGGCTCTTTATAAATGCAACATAAATTCAAATTACTAATATATACAACCATTATAATATTTGAAAGATGTATGATCTTAGAAAACCTACTCTAAAATTCATATAATTAAACCTAAGAATAATTTACCAATATACAGTCACACATCGCACCTTTAAGATAACGATAACTACCATTTATAATAGAGTTGAGCAGTGATTCTTTGTTTGCAAAGGTTGCAATAAGAAAATAGATAAAGATATTAATAATAAGTGTCCAGATGATAAATGTTGTAGAATCGCCGATGATTTAGTACAAAGGTTAAGTGATATCCCTTCTTCATAAAATAAATATATCAAAATTAAATATTAATATTATAATCTAAAGCAAATTGACAATGAAAAATTTAATGTATTTAGTTCAGATCCTCATGGAAAATGATACATACAATGCAAATATAACATTATGACACAGCAGAAATTCTTATTGGATGCATAACAAAATAATTCATTGTAGAGAAAAAAGAGGTAGCTCCTAACCTTATTTAAGTAATAAATTAAAAGCATAAAAAATTCATATATATGAAATTAAGATTTATTATTATTAAAATAGGAAAAAAAATCAAAGTCTGTATTGTCAGAAGTTTGTGTTGAATATAAGAAATATATTCAACTTCTTTGTGAATTTAGACGAGAAGACAAAAGATGAATGAGCCCAAGGAAAGATAACATGCTTCAGTCTCATATCAAAACCGATGTAGATGATGAAGACACTACTACTCTAGAATTGGCTAGGAAAAAGGTAAAGATGAAGAATGATTGATCTCGTCTCAATAAAAAATAAAATAGAAGTAACAAAAGATAATGTTTTGTAAATTGTTATAGAATAGTTTTATTTTTTAGTAAAATTAGGAATCTTTAGAAGAGATTTTTATAAACTATTTTAGTGCTTTTATATGCATATGTGGATGTTTTTATCATATAAAAGAATACTAGAGTTAGCATTAATCTCCAGTTTATGATTTTTTCATTAACCATTTTCTATCATTTTAGCCCATTTTAAATCAATCATCTTGGCTCGTCTGCTTTATTATTCATCTTCCTTTTATATTGTTATTTTTTCAAGTGTTTTCACTTTCATAACACTATACTTCCTCAGGTCAAGCTCGGTTTCATGTTGATCCAAATGAAATAAAAATTTAAATTGGCTTTAGGTTATATTTATCTTCTGACAATTCAACTATCAACATAAAAATTTAAACTGGATGTAGCCTATTCAAACAAGCATCAAATAAATAAATAATCAAAATATAATCGAGGAACAAATTTTAGTAAAAAATAAACCAAAAATACTTAATCAAAGTGAGCAAATTATTATCAAAGAGTAACCGCTGAATAAATTTTAGTAAGAAAATAAATCAAAAATACTTAATCACAGTATTCAACCACGTGCATTGCACATGCATAAAATCTAGTAGTCTAAAATTTGGTGCTCTAAATATATCCCCAAATAAAACATCACTCCTCCTCCATTCTATTCGTTAACCAGCTTCCCCCCAAAAATTTCTCCCAAATTCTAAAATCCCGCCCTCTCTAATTTCCAACCCCCTCTAAAATCCCTAACCCCAATCTCTGTTCTCTCTGATCTCTCCAATAGCCGCGACCTTCGTGCATCCTTCCTCCCTGTCTCCTTCTCTTGTGTTACATTACATCACCTTCTCCTTTCTTCTCCTTCCTCCCCCAATCGCTTTCGTAAAACGTCAAAAACTAACGTAAGTGCTCGATCAACCTCTGTTCTCGCCTGTTTTATTTTTATTCACAGTTCTCTCATTATAAATACAAAGCCTGGCTCTATTCAATCTTATTATTTCATAAAACTTCCTCAACCTTAATTAATTAACCTCTGACAATGGGATCCATGTCTAACTTTGACCAGCAGCAGGGCTCGATCCCCAAGAGTTCGAGCTTTGATCACCTCCTTGATCTTCGATTTCGTCAGTGAAGAGGGTGCCATCGGCATCGAATCTTAGGTCGAGATCATCAATGGGATCGGAGAAGGGGACGCCGAAGAAACCGGATCCTAAGATTGTTCGTGCTGCTACTGGTTACGTCCTTGAGGATGTTCCTCACGTGACTGATTATATCAAGGATCTTGCTTTATTTTTAATTTTAATTAAAAATATTTTTTTTTGGGTTTTGACTTTGTTGTTGGTGGTGAGTTGATCCCTGTTAATAATTGCAAATTAGAAGCTGTGGTATTTGATTTTTAACATTGCTTAAAGTGGAGCTTTTATCATGTTCCATTAATCTTGGCTCTCATAATTTTGAGTGTGATAGCAGATAGCTTACACAATATTTCTAATCACCCTTGGAACTTTTTCCCCCTCTTTTTATCTTTTTAATGAGTTTGGCTCATCCATTTGTTATTTTCTTTTGACAGACATATCCCAACCTGCTACAAGATAATCCAGCATATTCAGTGGTGAAGTATGCGCCCATCTAATTCATCATTTGAGGTGAGATTTTGTTTGATTTTTATTCTGTTGTATTCAGCTCAAGTCTTTGTAAATCTATAACTCAATTGGTTCTTAAACAACTTATTATGATATTCCAATTGTAAACTCAGATGATGCTGAACATGATGTACCTTACAACAACTTCAAAATGTAACATGCTTTGATGATAGAGGAAAAGTTTTTAGGCTAAATTTTAAATGAATTTGAATGCTATGATGATAGAGGAAAAGTTTATTTTTTAATTGTGTAATTTGATAGTTCTTTATTTCCTTTTGGTATGTTGTGATATCTAGTTTGTTCATAGAGTAGAAATTGGAGTGACTATAGTTCTGTGTATGGACAAGTGTTTGTCTATTTTACTGAGAATTTATTTAAGTTTTCCTCTGTTTTAATACAAAATCTTGTGGAAGAGCCACTTTCGTGAGAAACCCACGAGGTTAACACCACATTGCACCAACAAGTATGGCAATTATATTTCGATGGTGCGTCGAGAGTAGTTAATAAGGTAATAATCCCGGGAGGTCATACAGTTTCCTCTGGGGTTGGAGTTGTCTTAATCTCCCCAGGGAAACACGTGATGCCTCGGTCTTATTCATTGACTAGTCCGTGCTCCAATAATGTAGCCGAGTACAACGGAAGAGCCACTTTCGTGATTTCTTTTTAGCTTATGTTGTTTCATTTTATGGGAAAGGAGCAAAGGGGCTCTACTTGTATATATGACGTGACATATATGTATTTATTATGATATTTTTGGTATATATATATCTTATATGGAGTGATAATCTTTTCAGGTTAGAGGAGGTACTCCCGTAGGGAGCAACAGTACGATACGACGTTCTAATACAGACGACACTGATAACAAGGATGTCGACAACGACAAAGACGATGATGAGGAGTGAGTGAGACTTGTGTTAAGACATATTATGACTTTTGAATTTTACCTATATGTAATATATTTGTGATTTTATTGCGTAGTGAATGAATATTATTTGAGCATGCGAGATATATTGTGATTGTGATTATATGATGAGTATTGTTCGATATTGTGGATTGACGGATGAAATTGGATGAGTATTCATTCGGAATGTGAATGTATATCGTGGTTAATTTTATGATATATTGTTAAATATTATCATTGGATTGATGTTGATACAGACTATATGTGTATTCTCGTATGTGAGGCTACTAGAAAAGTAATTTTTTTTACGTAAATATATACATTAGCGACGGATTTCCCCGTCACAATGCACATTGGCGACGGATTTCCCCGTCACCAATGCACATTGGTGATGGAAAGATTGTCGTCGCCAATAAATATTTACGACGGGGTGCATTCCGTCGCCAATAAACATTAGCGACGGACAACACGCCGTCGCCAATGTATTTTGGCGACGACAGTCTCGTAGTCGCCAAAACACATTGGTGATAGAAAGCACCCCGTCACCAATGTTTATTGGCGATGACAATCTCATCGTCACCAAAACACATTCGCGACAGAAAGAATCCCATCGCCAATGTGTTTTAGCGACAACGGTAAACTCACCGCCAATTTTACCCGTCACCAATACCTCTCCGTCGCCAATGTACATTGGCGACGGATGACCCTGTCGCCAATGTGTATTGGCGAGGGGATTATTGGTGACGGACAATTGGGCATCACGAATGTGCATTCGTGACGGATTTGACTGCATTGGCGACGGATTTCCCCGTCGCCAATACTCTGTTTTCTACTAGTGAATTAAGAAAATCATTTACACCGAGTTTCCCATTAAAAGTAGGTAAATCAACCCTCATGTTTTCAGTATTATATATATCCTTTCTTGAGTAGTCTTGACTATCATGATTTTGGTGAGAGGCGTCATTTTCATTGATGTTGCTGTTGAATTCTTGTTGCAAAGTCCAAGCATGTATTTGGCGACCACCAACATGATCTCGAACTCGTCCCTGGTTTAGACACTCCATTGCCAACGCAAGTCGGTCTAAATGAGTCTTAATTTGAGTTCAGATAATAGGGGCTTCGACACCTGCAATCGAATCGAAAACAAAGCTTTGATACCAATTTACGCAGTGTGGAAGTGATAAACCTCAGAATCTACTAAGGTGCTCTTTGAATCTACAAAGAACAATCTCTAAATCCTCGAAGAAGTTCAAATCCACAAAGAGAATATTAAAAGAGGAATTTTATTGATGAAAGTGATCTAATAATTTTGGGATTACACGTCACTTCTTAAGTAGAAAAACAAACTAGACTCTTAATAAGATTAGAAATAGAAATTATCAAATCTTACTCTAAAAAGACGCCCTATAATTGGGGAAGCAAATCAGTCTAACATAAATCAGTCTAACATGAAACAAAATTGAATTTGCTTCTTAAATTAAATAGACTCCAATTTTATTACTAAAAATAAATTAAATGCTAATTATTTTTAGATTTTTACCAAAAACTAGTGAGACTAATGTAATTTCAGGAATCTTGTCAATCTAAATGGTTTTGTCTCATGGAGATAGGTGATTTTAATATATAATATGTCAGAATCCACCTTCCAGATTGGGACATATGGTTATTTCTTTATGGGCAAATAAATAATTTATCCACATCCGCATTTAACTTGTAAAAGCCCTACTTCTCCATTAATTTTCTAGTAATGCGTCCTACAGTAAAATCCCTTCACGAAGAGGTGTTTACTTGCTCGATAACGATTGCACAAATATGCTAGTATTTCCTCTGCCTTCCAATGAAATCGGCAAATACAATGGGATCGGGAGGGTCCGTTGAGCCCTTGAATGCTTGACGTGAAACATACCTACCATATGGACTAAAATTGAATCCACGTCCTTTGCTATAATCATTCTCCAAATGTATTTCCTTCTAATTGATAACGGACTGGCTATGTTGCATGGGTTGCATGCTCATATGAGAATTGGGCCCATTCTTGCAAGATTCTCGAGTGTTGGTTGTGGCTCCACTGGGGTGAGAGATCTCAATTGTATCTTCACTATAATAAACTTGATTATGACTTATTGGCCTTTCCTTAGTAAGGACTGGGTCAATCTACTATTTGTTATTTTATTTTTCGAATTTATACCAGGGGGGGGGGGGGGGTTGGGGTTTGAATAACGTTTATGGATAATGAATATGCAATTAAAAGATTTTTCAATAAACCATAAACAATTATGAAAAGCAATAACAATAAAAGAGAGTAGGGATTAGAAATAGTTAGCCAATTCATGACACGTGGTATGTTCACGAGATTCGGTCCTCCGACCTACGTCCCCGCTCCCCACTCTCGAGGAGAATTCCACTAACAAACCCGGTTTGGAAGCCGAAACTTCTCTACACAACGATCTCCACCGAGATCTCATAACCACACAGTAGATCTCCACGAGATCAAGCTCACAACAGTTACAAATAGAAGAAAAACTCTCTCTTACAGCAGCCCTATGGCAAGAGGAAGAGATTGTAAGTGAAGCTTGGGATGTGAAATTATACGGTGTGAAAATAGATGAAAGTTGAAGCTCTTTTGAACAATAAACACAAACTCAAGAGATTTTTCAATGCTAGCCTGGTTACTGAAGTTAATGGAGTTGGTGGGTATATATAAGAAGTGAAGATGATAACCAAGCCATAAAGAAATAGACAAAAATCCCCAAAAATCGAGAAACATGATTCTGCACAAAACTAGCCGTTGGAGGCTTATCAGTCGATTGACGGGTTGCATCCGTCGACTGATGAGCTGACCGTTGCAGGTAATTTTTAGCTCGTCATTCGACTGACTATATTATCAGTCAACTGACTGTATCATCAGTCGACTAGTCAGTCGACTAGTCAGTCGACCAAATAAAAGCAGAAACTATTAGCAATTCTGGCATGTTTCATCAGTCGACTGATCTCATGTATTAGTCGACTAATGAGATCATCAGTCGACTGGTCAGTCGACCAAATAAGAAACAGAAACTTTTTAAGATTCTGGTGGGTTTTATCAATCGACTGATAACAATCATCAGTCGACCGATAACAGTTTTTCAGCCAGTATAGGTTTTAAAAATGAGTTTCAAATGTCTTTTAAATCATCAGTCGACCGATAACAGTTTTTCAGCCAGTATAGGTTTTAAAAATGAGTTTCAAATGTCTTTTAAAAATAGTAAATAAATTCTAAAAAATTTCAGCCAGTATAGGTTTTAAAAATGAGTTTCAAATGTCTTTTAAAAATAGTAAATAAATTCTAAAAAATATGAAACTTTGGAAATAGTTTATAAATATAATAACAAACTTGTTTGAAAAGTAATTTTGCAAAAAAGGTCCTCGTACTTGTGAAAATTATTGTTTTAGTAAAAATGTCAAAATACGAGTATTGAAACGTATAAGTGTGTTATCCCAAGAACTTCAAATGTAATCAATAAGCTACTTGCCTACATTAAGTACTAGAGAGAAAATAAAATAGAAAATATTTCTCACATATAAGTACATGGCTTGAGTCTTGATATTTGCTTCTATGTTGATGAAGCTTATCATGTATGTAGTGCTCTCAGAAAGCTTTACTTCATCACTTTGCCTCCACCTCCTTAGATATCACCATTGTAGCTCATATTCCATCCAATCCTCTAATAATGGTGCTAATGAATTATAATCTATAATATAACTTAATAAACAATTAGCACCAATAATGGTGTTTGTGAATCATCATCAAAACAAGAAGGCTAACACTTTGGACCCTGGTTGACGGTATACTTAGTGGTTTGATCTTGGTTGATAGCTTCCTCCCAACATTTCTCTCTAACCAATTCTGGATCCCTTTCCTCGGAGGCTTCCAAGAAGTCGGTCAGAATGCCAAATCTAGATCCACTGGTTGTCTCTTTACCAATGTTAGATGTATGTCACAAGCATTTTCGCACCGCCTTGTTTGTAGCTTCGAAGTAACTATCCATGGGACATAGTCACCTCCAGTCTGATGCACTAGTTTTAGGGTTTCCACCAGATGTTTGTTATGGGATTGAAGTGTCATTTGATCTCTCATTAGCCATATTGGATGACTATGATTGAACGGGGCCTCCGGGCAATCTTCTGCTTTGTAACTAGTGTGAAAGTGACTTGAATATAAAGTCAACAATTGCAGTCATCGAAGTCAGCAATTACCATCACCGAAGTACAAAGTTGTAGCTCCTCCACTATTTTGAGCTTTAGCCTCTTCATTCAGCCATACAATTTTCTTTTAGACTATAAATTAGCCCAACTATTTCACCAATCTTAATGTCCCTTTTATATTAACAATAGATGTTATAAATTCACATGAAAATGAGAGATAAATAAGCATTTTAGGACATAAAGAAGAAAGAGAGAGTTAGAGAGAAAAGAACAGAGAGAAGAAGAAAAAGAGAGTTTTAAGTGTTCTCTTCTTCATGAGTTCGGGGAGATATTAGAGAGTAGCCTACTTTTATAATATTCTCTTTTGTGATTAATGAATTCGTCTGCTTTCTTCGCCCGTGGATGCAGGTCATACTGACCGAATTATATTAAATCCTTGTGTGTTGTTTACTATCTCTACTATATATATACAATATTGTGTTATTATCCACTTTATATAAGCATCTTTTATGTTTATTGAGCTCCTGCTGTAACAAACTAGTATTAGAGCAACAACTATATTCTTGTAGGCTTCAAGATGTCTTTAGCAAAATACAAAATGGAGAAGTTCGATGAGAGAAACAGTTTCAGTTTGTTGAGAGTCAAAATGAGGGCTCTCCTAGTACAACAAGGATTATTCAAAGTATTGTCCAGAAAGGATAAGTTGCTAGAATCCATGCTCGATGTTGAGAAAGAAGAGCTGGAGATGAAGCCGCTGTAGACGCATAAATTTTTTTTTTGTCTCAACAAGCCATAAGCTTAATTAATTAAAGGGCGCTTAACCTTTTAATAAGCCTTGACAATAAAATCAAATTGAGGATACCTACACCTAATATTTATCAAATTTGATTAGCACAACAAGGCTTATCAATAAAACCTATTATGAAGATGGTAATAGCCCATATAAATCAAAACCAATGTGAGGATGATAGCACGTCATGTAAATTTGAGAATTAAATTTTGAGAGTACATGCACCCTCTACTAATCCAACACAAAGGCACGTGCCTTACCCCTTCATATAGACCAAATTCTCCAACTTGAAGGTACATGTCATTGGTATTCATATGCTCACAGGCCTTAGCAATGAAATTTAACTTGAAAATACTTACCCTCATATAAAATTATTTCAGCTTGAAGGTATGTGGGATCACATTTATGATAAGGAACACAAAATTCAAAATATGATAAGCACTTCAGAGGTGTAAGGCAAAGTAACATACATTGGTCTTAATAAGTAGATGTAATGGGTGGCTTTAATAAGAAATTTGTTACTGAGAGTTATCATAACTCCTTCATGATCCTTTTCCAAGATCTAGTGACAATTTCTACTAGCCTTCCCTATAAATAGACTTGTCACATGACGAAGGAGAACGAAAAGAGATACTGAAAAGATTAAGAGAGAAATAGAGATTTGAATTTGGCAAGAAATGATGAAAAGTTCTCTTCATTTTTTCTATTATGAAAGGGAGGAGAGCTCTAGAACATAGTCTAGAGACCAAAAGCTATTTAAGTTCCCTTCTCCTTAAATTTTGTAATATACTAGAAAGACAATAAAGCTAATATTTCTCTAGATATTAATTTGATGTTTGTTTAATTCTTTATTATTTTTATTAATCAGAGGTTTCTTTTAATAAGAGTAATTAATAGGAAGGAAAAAAATTTCTAAAAGCATTCTCACCTTTTTTACAATCAATGTGATACTAATATATATATAAGGAGTAAATATTTACGGATTGCTCTACTCTCCTTGAGATTGGTGATATGACTTAGTCAAGAAGAGAATAGATTACCCAAATATAATTTCTCCTCTGATGGATACTAGCACTACTTTGAACTTCTCTTTAAAAATATTATTCGTTAGGCTTTCTGATGCTTACAAAATTTTTTGCGACCACAGTGGGAGCATGCTTTTCCCCTCATCTTTTAGAAAGAAAATATTAGACAACATCATGTGCACAAAACACTAAAAACATTATGTGCCCAAAGCACTAAAACATGGTCTTCGCATTTATTGTTCCTAGGTGAAATGAAAAATCTTGTGAACAACTCAAATGCTAATGGCATGACTCAAAAATTTGTGTCCGTGCAAATTCACGCATTATGGGTGCTGGTTCCTATGGAGATGAATATGGTGGAGAACATTCCCCAATCAACACCATGTTCTATCTCATAACTTGAATATTTTTTTGGTCCAACACATGTCGAGGCTAATGATGATGGCTTTACACCTATGGTGGCTAAGGCTATGAAGAAACGGATGAGGAAATAACCCTCAATCCCAATTCCTCTTGCCTATATCGCTAATGCTTAGAAGCCCAATACAAATATAAGGAGTGCCATTGATATTATCATTTGTGAGGGTCCTGAAGATACCCTTAACAATAGGGAAAATCATCCACTTTTTATATTGGAAAGGGTAAGAACGTGATGGAAGAAGGCATAGATTCCTTTTTCAGCTGAAAAGGGACACTATGTTGTTCAAAGGCTTTTCCTTCACATTGGATGCTCTCAGGGCATGGAGGCTTTAGGACCAAATTCTTATGATAAGGAGTTCCTTGCTCTTCAACTATCTAACCTCAACAACCGAAGATCCCTATCAAGAAGAATTTTTTTTTGAGAACCCCAAGCAGGATGATGTCCTCCCTAATGCAACAAGTGCAAGTTAATGACCCCTCAAGGGAGACGTCAGAGCAATGTTCTACAACCCCCTCTTCTATTTGCCTAAGGAGGCCTAGAATGAGGGCTCACCGAAATGATGCTTCCCATTCTTGGCACTACTAATTCTATTCGGGTGAACCTGCAAGTTATGAGTCTAAATATAATTCAAGGCTATCCTCTCAAAGCTGTGTGTCTAGGCCAAATGAAGATCACTGGGAACAAAGCAAATCTTCTTGATATCATTCTGTGGAACCAACTCATCATGAGATCGGAGTGCAATATTTCTTTAGACATCTTATGCATTGTGTCATTCTTTGAAGAAATGAAATGCAAGACACTTCTCATTAACATTCTGAAGACACCCATCATTAGCATCAACATTATCAACAACCAACTCACTAGTATGAACTAGCATTAACTCCAGGAGGACACTATGTAGTGAAATGGTAAGTGACGGCTAGGGAGTATCGTCTCTTGTTATAAGATAAGGTCGGCCATGGTCTCTCTCCTAAAGATAGAAGGCGAGTTTGTTGGTTATGTGAGCACTTATGTGAAATCACTATAGTGCTTGATCTTAATAATCCTCCTCCCAATCATGCCATGAATGCCATGCGTATTAGTGTGGGTGATGATGAATATATGTACTTTAAGAGGAGACATACCATTATACCAAATCATCGACCTGTGACAAGAAGTCAGTCTAGGTCACAGTCTGTATCTCGTTAAGTTAAAAATAATGATAATAAATCACAGCTTCTTCTTATTGTTATTCTCACTCTAATGATCCACTAGTGGTATAGAAAAATAATATGAACCTAATTTACTAGGTGCGGAATAAGTTTTAACAACCAATGAGATGTCGCTTGATGATCAATTGGTACAACTTCAAAGAGAGCTCCAACAGAAAGAAAAAGAAATTGTTCAACTTAGGGTACAAATATTTGCAAATCCTTCCATTGAAATAAATAATGCTTTGGGTGTTCAGCATCAATCAGCTACAGTTTTACTTGATATAGTGCATAGACTCATCACTGAAGGGGCCAGGGTACAAGTAATGCAAAATTAGTACGCAATGAGACCAAGCTATACACAGCCTTATCTTGCTGAGATTGATATGATTCTCTACCTTGAAAATTATCAACAACTTAAAACAAAGAGTTAACATGTTCTTTTCAAAACATTTAAATTAAATTTCTAAGTTAGACTTGGTATTGTATAGCTATAATGAAAAGATTTTCTAGGAGATTTGCCTTAGAGTTATATATAAAAACGTTTTCTTGAGTAATAAGTAGCTTCAAGTAGAATATTTAAATATATTAAATAAATTATTTATTCACTAACTTCCTTGAATTGGTGAAATAATCGAATTTTGTGGGTATATTCACTACAAAGCCTCACGAGACTACAACTCATCCACTAGGGTAACTTAGGGGTTTAAAGGCTTTGTTGTATGCGCTAAATACAACCGTATTCTTGCGAAAGTGAGTTAGGATTTTCTCTTTCTTTGCTAGAGGACTAGCAATAGTTTAGGTATGTGGGTATTTGATAATCACATTTTTATTATATTTTATACCTTTATATCTATTTAACTTAAATAAATTTGTCACTAATAAACATGTTTTGTCTTAATTGCAAGTTAATGAATAAAAGTCCAAGAAAAACTCAATATATCATCTCTCAAAAATCCCAAGAGTCCAAGCCCAGAAGAAGATCGACCAAAGAATGAAATGACTGGCTATTGATGCCTGTATCGATACCCGTATCAATACCTATATCGATATCTATTTATTGTTATGGAATTAAAGGCTAAAATTGATTAACTTGGGGATCAAGTTTAATCTAAGGGGTCTCATTCATTGCTGTAGACTATAAATAGGGGTAGAGAGTGAGGGGTTAAGGGTGTAAAAGTTTTTGTAGAAACTCCATTAGAGGGTTACTCTTAATTGAGAAAACATTTCAAATTTATAACTTTTTGTTGTAAATAATAAAAGATTTTTTCTCCTCTTTATATTTTTCTTTTCTTCTCTTTGTTTGATGATGAACATGAAGATGAATATGAAAATGAAGATCAAGTTGAAGGTTTGCTTTCAAGAGGCTAAAACCCTCTTGTAATGTAAATTTTCTCTTTTATTTTTATTTCTTTTGTAGTAATTTCTTTTCTTCTTGCTTTAGTAGTTTAGATTTACATTAATGTATTGTAGAGTAGATTTACATTCTTGTCTTTATTTTTTATTACTATCTTGCACTTTTAATTTATAGAGTAGATTTATTTTCTCGCATAATCTAGATTTTTATTTATGTTCTTTTCTTTTATAATTTAGTTAGATTTATTTCTATGTTCATAGTGTAAATTTCTTTGTTCTTGTTTCTCTTCTTTGTAATCAATTTTTATCTTCATACTTTTCTTTTATTCTTCTCTAGTATATATTTCATTTCATTTTCTAAGATGTGGAACTAATTATTATAGAAATTCTAGAATTGTATGAAACTAGCCTAATTTTTTTTATAGTTTGTGAATTATTCTCTTGCGCTTAAAATGATTATGTGTAGGATAATCAACTAGTAACTAATTGATAGAAGAAGAATTTAATAATCTATGCTTATCTTGAGTGGTTTGATAGGTTATACTTATGAATTCTAGAATTAATATCTAGTTGTTGTTCTTTTTATGAATATTAATTTTGCTTGGATGATAATTTGATAGGTTATGCTTTCCTTAAGTTGTTTGATAGTCTATACTTAATAAATCTAAAGTAAAATGTGATACAAAGATAATGGTTCATATATTATAATTAAAATTAGCTAATGGATTCAGTTCTAGATTCTTCATATCTTTAATTGAATCCTCAATCTTTGATCTCTTGAATTTTCTCTTTATTCTAGATTTTTCATTATTTACTTTCCTCTTTATTCTCTTTGATTTCTTTCTCTCCTCTCAACCTTATTTTGTTTTTATTTGCATATATTTACAACCATTCCTCATATCTCTCCACAATCACACACATTCATCACTCTTAATTGTCACACACACAACATACAAATCAATTTTAGATTAATACCTTCTTCGTGGGATCGATAACTTTTTATACTATGACTTGATAGTTGTGCACTTGTAATTTTTGGTTATCATTCACACCCTATCACATTTCCATAATAGTGAGACGTTTCTCACCCACTTGACTGAACCTCCTCAGAATGAAGAACAAGAACAATGCTATTAGTGTTAACAACAGACGTCTTGTGTCACCTTTACTCTGGAAGACATGCTCATTAAAGATCACCATCACAACCGACCCCTTTACTATGTTCGGTATATAAGATCGGCAAAAGTCGAGATGATTCAAGTCAACCCAGGCTTGACATTGAGCATAATTCTACTGTAGTCTGTCTAAAATTTACTGCGGATACCTGATCTCCATCAAACACCAATGGTGAAAGTTACAATTTAATAACTTTCAGAAGGTTACAATTGGAAGACTTTCACGTTAATCAACGAATGTTACAATTCGATGACCTTCACAACAACTGATGAAAGTTTTGATTCAACGACCTTCACAATCACCAACAAGACTTACAACTGATGACTCTCATGTTTCAAGGAGTCAAGACGAAGATTACAAGATGACAATCTTTGCAACGCTCCAACAAAAAGAGACTACAAGTTGACACTCTCTTCAACTCAAGATGCCGAGTTCATTTGCATTCCAAGAACGAGATGCGGAACTCACATCTACGTTCCAAGAATAGAACACAGGGTTCACCACCGCGTCTTCATCCCCTGACGCGGAGTTCATTCCCAGAACACGAATTTCACATTTGACTTATTCAAACACGAGCTGAACGGTTCCAAAACCGTTTTCTACGATTTGAGGGGGGATTACACCCCACTAAGGAGTGATTTTAGGGGTTAGTTACACACCTTAATCCCCTATAAATAACTAAAAAATCATCTTAAATCGAATCTTCTGGCAGATCGGGATCGGAGAGAGAAGGAGATCAGTTGGTCAGCAATTGTTGGCACCTTTGGATCTTCGGCTAGAGCTTTTGGGGGATCAGCATTTTTATCTTCTCTAGGAAACTTCAGATCCGTGAGATCTTTGAGTATCTTTTGGATCAGATTTTTGGAGATTTGGTCTTGGCTTGAAAACGAATTTTGGTTAAATAAAAAAGGATTAATCTCCTTTTTCAAATTAATTCTTTTACAAAGTTTAAACTCGCTAAGAGTTATTAACTTGTTAAGAGTTTTAAACTTACCTCACAAGTTCTCCTCAACATAAATTCAAGAGAACTAGACCATGTTCCATGAGTTGAAGCGATTGGATTGTCAACGGGATACAAGAATCAAACTCTCATCGACACCAAGAAGAACCTAGGTTTAAACAAAAGGAAGGATCTCCGTCGATTCCTTCTTTCTTTTGTAAATCAAAAAACCGATATAGAAGAGTTGTAATTTCTTTTTCTAAATCAGTTAGAGAGAGATCACAAAGAGGGATTGTACTCATTCTTTTTCTAAGTCAGTTAGAAGGATAAATACAGAATTTTATTCTCTCTTTTTCTTTAATTTCCCCACAAACAAAAGATGGTGACTCCGCTGGGAACAAGTTTTTTTACTGATGAAGAAGTGATGGTGCAATCTGACATCAATCTCACTGGAATAACAATCGAAATTTTTGTTGTGGAGTTTGACCAAGCCAAGTATGAGGAAACACTCTCCTCTAGATCCCTTAGCACCAAGGCTATGCGCATGATCCGCAAAGTTTTTAAGGAGACTAAAGCTCCAATTGTGACCAAATCACCAAAGGAGTGCCTTTCCTTTGGAATAGATGGCTCGGACAGCCACTCCTCTGAAGGAGTAGGCTCAACTATAGTTAAACTCATTAATCGAGTTGAAGATTTTATACCCACACCAAAACAACGGGTATCAGGTCACAAAATGCTTATTGCGGTGATGAACTTGATCAACATAGATAATGACGATGCAAAAGCCTTGAAACAGAACAAGAAAAATGCCGCTCGACAAAGGAGGAGATCCCTACAATGAGCACATCTCTGAGAAAGTCGATCCCTTAACTAACACGAACTCCGTGTTTATGAGCCTTAGCATGAGCCTCGCATTTTGACTTTAGAACACGAGTCTCATGTTTATGAGCCCAAATATGAGCCCCGTATGATCCAAGTGAAATGCAACCCTCAAGGGAGTGTTTCACAATCAAAACGCAACCCTCAAGGGAGCATTTTACAAACAAAACGCGAACCCTAGGCCTATGTTGATCCATCAAAATGCGACCTTCAAGAGAGCGTTTCGCCAGCAAAACAAGGACCTCAATCCTACGTTGCTCAAACAAAATACGATCTTCGTGTTTCCATTCTCAAACACGACTCTCGAGTTTCAAAAGTTAAACGCGACCCTCACGTTCCTTCTCCGGAACACAATGTGATTTGTCGTGTTCAAAAAGACCAACATGGATTTGAGATCCATGTTTACCAAGAATCAGTCCCGCCTACTAATGGGCAGCAGGTTCTAATTCAGACCTCATGTTCAGTGGGGGACATTCCTCTAGTCTCTGATCTAAGGGAGCTTTTGTCAAGAGAAAGACCGGTGCAACAAGCCCCTCATTCATACCAATGTGAGTGACTTATTTCTGCGATCCTCTTGGAATGCCAATGTTGTACTTCTATGCCTAGATGGTCGGTGTTCAACCGATTGACGAATGTTGTCTGGCCTAACAAGCGACGACGTAACTACAAGAAGAAAGCTTCAGAGGTCGAATATCTTGAAGTCACTATCAATATGATCAGCTAAGGAAAATTGTCAGTCCCTAGTTCTGATGAATCAGAGACGGATCGTTCTCCAAGCATTAGAGAAATTATGAACGAGTTTGAAGGAATCTACCAATGCACTCAGACGCGAATGAGAGTAATTCCCCTTGTCGATTATCAGAGATTAGCTAGAGGAACAAATTCTGATGATGAACATTCGACCATCGTGGAGTCTCAATCCTATAGTTCTTTCGTTAAACATGAGAGTTTCATTTACATGGCAGAAAATCCTGAAGATCTCATGAAGAGACTCGATGAGCAACAATCTATGCTCATATCTCAGTAAGAGACCATCGATGAGCTCCGAGCCTTGATGGCCCAGATCGTTGCGGATAGAGCCAAATCTCAAAAAGCTGACTCACCGCCTCAACATGAATGCTCACGAAGAGTAAGAGCATCTTCATCAAAGGGTAAAGACAAAGTGTTTGAGACTTCTGATCAGGAGGCCCACCACATAGAATCTTCCTCTAAAGAAGAAAAAGAGGCCGGGAATGAATAGAATCCTCAATCAGCCAATATGGATGAATTAGAAGCTCACCTTAATTCTATTACCAACAGAAGCGAGCTCCTAGAGGAAAGAGTTTTGAGGCCTTATTCTGCTGAATGGGATGCATTCCCTTATCCTCCCAGGTTCAAAGCCCCTACTCTATAAGCTTTTGATGGCACAGGGTCTCTGAACCAACATATCTACTATTTCAAGTCACAGACTGAGAATGTGATATCAATCAATGCCATATTGACTCGTTTATTCATTAGCACCCTCAAGGGGGTTGCCTTTAAATAGTTCATGAAACTTTCAGCTGGATCTATTTAGAAGTGGGTAGATTTAGAAAGGCTAATTCTAGATAGGTTCTTCGAAGATGACATAGAAGTCTCTGTCCCTACCCTTCTTGCCACCAAATAGAGGAAGGGAGAGTCTATTAAAGCCTACGTAGAAAGATTCCGAGGCATGACCCTGCGATGTCCTTCGAGTATGACACAAGCTACTTTGGTGGAAACCTGTCGGCATAATTTGTAGACCAATCTCCTAGCTCAAATGGGGATTGCAGAGTGCTGTTCCTAGAAACAGTTGGTTTCCCAAGGAGAACAAGCAGAAGAATTTGTTGCCCGGATTAGAGGTGAAGAAACAAGCAAACAAAAGCAGTTGGTGAAACGCAGTAAAGGCAATGCTCCCCGACCGAAGGGAAAGGATACTCTTGCCACTGATACCAATACTCGAGCACCACCTACTAAGTAGGAAAAATCATCAATTCAACCAAGAGCACCCAAGCGGTACTCTTTCAAAGAGGACCATGTGGACACCTTATTCCAGCTACTTCGGAAGAACAATAAGTTAAAGCTTCCTGAAGTAAAGAAACTTGAAGAGGCAGGAAAAGTGGACGATCCCAATTACTACCACTATTATAGGATGCTGGGACATCCGACAAGGAGATGCTGCGTCTTCAAGGATATTTTGCAAGCACTAGTCAATGCTGATGTACTCAAGCTAAAGCCATAATAGAAGACAATATCCACTAACATAATATCGGTTCGGTTCGGAGATTTTTCACCTATGGTAGCTCTTAACGGTGTCATCCCTATCCCCAAGGGAGAACTACACCTGAAGAATATTGACCCACATGGTTAGAAAGAGAAAGGGTTAGTACCCTTTACCACTCCGAAAGGAGAGATAATGTGGATCCATCCTAATTTGCTTGAAGACCAACAATGGGCAAGCACATCGACAAAGAAAAAGAGGAACAAGGCTAAATCCTCCAATATGATTAGCCCCTCTATGAATGAAGATGATAATCATCTCGTCCCTCTCATTGACTCGGATGAGGAGAAAGAGGTTCATGTGGCCGAACAAGAAGCTAATACAGGTACCAGATCAGGAAAGACATATTTGAAAAAGTATGATCAAGTTGGTCAAGGAGCAGAAGAACATGCCAAAGAAGCTGGGGGTTCTTCTCCTAATAAGCCCGTAGACAAGGGAAAATGGAAGGAGCTCCACTATAACAAAAACCTTCTTCAAGAAGCTGGAGGATCAAACACTCATTTTCGCTTCAATGTTATGGCACAATTGGCCAATATTCCGGCCAGGATGACCCTATATGAGCTCTTACGACTGTCTAAGACCATGATGGAGGCTCTGATTGAAGCTTTAATGGACACAAAAAGCTTTAAAGTAGATTTGAATTTCGAATTTTTAGTGAGATTTGGTAGTTATTGATTGTTGGAGATTTGATTGTGAGTGATTTGAGTAATCTTGTATTTCTCTACTCTATTTAAGCACAATTGTAATTAGAATTATTATTATTGAATGATATGAAGAAAATTGTTGCTAATTGCTTGGTGTGAAACCATGGGTGTGAAACCCTAGCTACAATTCTCCCGTTCTTATTCTCCTCATACATAGCCACCAACCCCATTCCCTTTTCTTCATCCAATCATTGCCACCCGCACCTGCTGTCTCTCCTCTTCAAAACACCACCACATCAGTGACCCAAACACCCAACCCCATAGCCTTCTGCTCTTCCTCCAAAGTAGCCGTGCCAATCACCCAGTCTCCCTCTCCTCCTCCATCAGTAGCCACGAACAGCCCCAATCCCCCTCCTCCTTCCCTGTAGCAGCCACCCTGATCTTCTCCTCCATAAGCAGCAGCACCCCGACCACCTTTACCTCCTACACCAGCCACCGAGCCCTCCCCTCTTTTCCCGATCAGCCCCCCCAAGTCATATTCTACATAAGTGCTACCAATCCACTGTTCTTCTTCCGCAAACCATTTAACCCACTGCCTCCCTGCTACGTCAAATCCAAACAGCCACTTGATAGCTCAATCGACGTCGTTGCTCGCGTTGCTATCCAATCACCACCACCATTATCACATCGTCCAGTCGACGCCGTTATCCTTGTTGGCACCCAGTTCGTCGCCTTCGACGTCAGTCAGTTCGGTGTCATTGCACACGTCGAGTTTGTTCAGACCGACGAAGGTTTCACTTTCTTTACTTTTTTGTTAATCTCATCTGGTTAGTTAATTGCATGAGTATATTGTCTCTAAACTATTATCACATATTCATTACTTAGTTTATACTTGTGAGTTGAGAGTAACTAAGCATGTGACTGCTGAAATTTTGATATTGATTTTAGAACACGTGCAATGATAATGAATATTGTGATTATATTTTTTGAGATTGGAATTGTTCATGATTATTAATGCAAGTCTTGTTAAAATCCATCTGTCATGTTAATTGTTTTGAAATTAATTTCCTGCCGAAAATTATGAATTTTGGTGAAATGGTGCGTTATTCGATTTAGATCACTGATTTTGAAAGACCCCCTATCCCGTTTCTTACCAAGATGCTTGCAAGTTTCCAAATGTTGATTAGGACATAGTATACATTCATTTGAATCCAAAATCCCTATACAACATAGATGGTCTTGGGTAAGAATTCTGGAACGACAAACCAACCAGAGAATGAAGGAGTGTTTAGGATAATGAAAACATTTTCAAACTGTCTTAGACTAGGGAGCTGAGGAGGTTGATAGTGATAGGATATTGTAAATAGTTGACAACTGAACTTTCCCATCTATGCAGCATGCACGAACAGTGTTCTGCAGGTTTTCGATATTGCCAAACCTGATCAGCGTCAAGTCCCTCACTTTAATGAGTTGCTTTCACATCCATGAATCATTCACTTTATTCTGAACTTGCTATACATCTGAAGTTTGTAGGTAATTTTCATGAATCCATTTAATCTAAAGGAAATCATTTTTAAGTTGAATCATCTACAACAGCTTGATTGCAGCAACATAATTCCAGTTCTTAGCAAAATTCCTAGTCCCCCAGCTTCTTTGCTTTGACATAGTTTTTTCACGCAACCAGGTGGATTTTCTGCCCCCAGAGGAGATCATAGCATATCCTATCAATTTTCTCAAGAACTTTAATTGGTAAAATGTAGCTACCGGTCCAGAATGTTTGAACTCCCAGTATTATAGATTTTATCAATTGAAGCCTCCTAGCATAGGATAAATACCTCTTTTGTTGCCAGGTTTGTAGTTGTCTAGAAATTTTACTGATAAGAGAAGAACACTCCAAATAGGAAAGTCTCTTTGCGACCAGAGGCATACTGTAGGCATCAAAATTTGCCTATGAGTTCCCGTACGCACTCGAGGCGAAATGCAGACGTTAAGCATCATCATCCAAGTCAGGAAAGGATTATCTGGCCTAGTGAAAGCTAACGAATATACAAAGTGAGTCATCGGAGTGTACAAGTCAACGGAATGACAAAATGCGCAATACAAGTTCGGAGAAGTCAGAAAGTGTCGAACACCTTAAAGTAGCCCATAAAAAGAAGAGGAGTTTAGACAATGCTATGTTTTGAATCTAAAAAAGTTCAAAACATGAAAGTTGTATGTCTCTTTATTAGATTTCTAACACATCTTATATCGCCTCATTCTGATATCGGACGAGGGAGTTAGAGTCAAAATACCCAAGACCATTCAGGCCGTTTTACACCAGCGAGACACAATTTGTGTCTCGGAGAAAATAGAGATTTTGGCTATGATATGGTTCTAATATGAAGAATCTTAAAACATAAAAGTTGTAGGTCTCTTTGTTATCTTTCCAAACATATTGAATCACCTTAATCGGAGGTCAGATGAAAGAGTTAAGACTAAAATACCCGAGATAGTCCAAGCTATCTTGGACATGTGCGAGACAGTCGAAGTGACTCGCGCCCCATGTCAGCTCCCGACGTGTTTTCCGATAAGATTGGATTCTAGAACTCCTTGGGGTCATCCATAAACATGTGGGTTATCTTTAAACATGTGAAAGTTATTATACAACCGAAAACCCACCTAAACGGATAATAACGGTTGTTCTTTGATCCTATCCACAATCACGACATTCCTATCCACCAACATTGCATCTAAAATCTATAAATACACCCCTAGCACCCTCATAAAATCAGATCTAAAGGGAGCCACGAATTTTAGAGGAGGTAGGGCAAGGTTCTGACGAATTTGAGAGAGGCTAGTAGATTTTGGCGAACTCCGGCATAAAGAAAGAGCGTTTCGAAGGATCTGAGGCCCGTTCCCGCTTTCCTCCGGATTTAAGCTTAGTCTTAAATCTCGAGAAGAGCCATGATCTCGCTTGGTCGGGATCATCGCTACAGCGATTACTTCCTTTGTGAAGTAAGAGCTATAATCAATTTTTTGTCAACCGGATTTGATCCGAGGTGGTCCATGGATAAACCCTGACACAGGCAAAGATCCCACGCAAATAGAAACTAATAAATATGATCTGTGTGTTGTTTGATAAAGTTGTAATCTTTTATTTTTCATTGTGTAAGGAGATCTTATAAAAAGATCAACTTTTCTATTTTATGAACTTATAATCGATAAACGATTATAACAGGTTCAATGGCAATGAAGAAATCAACTTTTGACCCAAACAAACTGGCGATCACAGTGGGAGCCGACAGCCTTTCTGCGAAGGCTGACGTGTCACAACCTCAGATCCTTATCCCGGTTGAAACGGAGATCGAATATGAGTTCGACCAGCAGAAGTATGAGGAGTACTTATCCTCCTCCTCCATATCAGCCTCTCCTCGCAGATGCAGGAAGGCCTATTCCAGGAAGACCCATTGGACTTCAGCTACAGAAGCCCAAGAAGAAGATCTTCCCGCCACCACTGCACTTGTGGCTCACAACGCCCCGTCGGCATCCGACGAGGCTAAAACTACAGACCTGAACCCCTTGAGCAAGGAGTCGACTATTGATGACGTACCAACTCTATCAAAGAGAGCACGTCAGAGGCGACGCCAACGCCTCGCACGCTAACTGGCCAAAGCCTTGGAACCAGTTAATGGAATCCGTTATGAGGCGGATCTGAAGTCTAGGAGGCGCCAACCACCACAACAGAGGGTGTACAACCCCTTCTCCTTCAAACCAGCGAAGAACAAATTGGTCCGCGTCAAAAGGACCCGATCGACTCTTCAAGAGCGGATTCAGAAATGCCGCGTATTACTTGCACATGCAAGAATTCTCGTGCAAGAGGCCAAGAAATTAGAAGATGAAGGAGTGGAAAAGAAGTCACAAAGACTGCATCAAGTATGGAGGCCAAAGTCTAAGACAATGACCAAAAAGATCGAAAAAGGCAGGTCACTCAAATCCGACCCGCCGAAATGCGGGTCACTCAAATCCGACCCGTCGAAACACGGGTCACTCAAATCCGACCCGCTGAATCGCGGGTCACCCAGATCCGACCTTCTAATTTACGGATCACCCAGATCCGACCCTCCACCCTCCAGTCTACGGGTCATCTAGATCTGACCCTCCAGTTCGCGAGTCACCCGGATCCGATCCTCCAACCCGCGGGTCACTTAGATCCGACCCTCCAACCCGCGGATCACTCAAGTCTGACCCGCATCAGAGTCAAGACAGAACATCTCCTGCACTTGTTTCTTTGATTCCATTAAGTTCCACACCTCCGGTGGAGATCTGCGACAGTGTGGATCTATCCCATTTTAAGATAACCATCAAAGATCGGCTTGGCCCGTCACACGATGATCGAGGCAAAGCTCCAGTTAGAGAGCGCTCAAGCCCGTTGAACGGATCTTGAGCAGTTTTTTAGGCTAGAGGTCGTGATCTTACTCCTAAGCAGTGGAGGAGAACGTATAACGAGAAAAGTCCTATAACTGACCGCATTGGACTACGTGTCGAAGTCCAGGAGCCTGTTGAAAGCTTACGTTCACGAAAACGTAGCTTCAGACATGCGACTCCTGAAGACGCTAACAAAGCGTTGAATTCCTAAAAGAGAACATACTCGTCAGACGAGGACGTTACACCTAGGGACTCGTGCCAACACACGATGGGTTGCTCCGGTCATCCGACCGATGAGTTGTACTATCGGGTCCGAGATACGAACAGGTCTCGGAGAAGGAATCACCAAGTACCGGACTCTCAGTGTCCGTGTTCCAAAATTATTAAGGCGGTGTTGTTAGAATGTTGCTATTTCAAGGCCGCCCCTGAGAGAGTTTCAGTATTTGAAAGAATCTCTACCAGAACGCCTGAATCCAAACTAAGGCGTTTCCGTAAGAAGAGAGCTACTCCTTAAGATGATGAGTTTCTAGAAGTATCTGTCAACATGACGGGTAGAGGGAAGTCAATACGACTCTTTATACCTGACCAGTTTTCAGGAGTATCCCAACTGATAACTCGATTACAATCGGGAACCAGTAGACGAAAGAATTATCGGAGGATACAAAAGGGACTACACTCAGATAATGAAACATCAGATGCTTGCTCAGATGCCTATTCAGCAATGGCTTTCGATGATACGGCATCAAGCACAGGACAATCCTATGAGTCGTTCATGATCAACGCAGAGCAGATGAGTAAAATTCTTGAGGATGCTTTAACTAAGCAGAGGAAGAATTTTAAATTTGAAATGGAAATGGCTATGCAGCAAATGAGAGAGATGCATGACCAGCAAATCGCGGTGCTGACAAATCAGCAGGGAGAGTCTAGCCATCGAAATAATCCTGACCAAACTGATAATGATTGGGAAGTGAAGGAGAATGCCAACATGACCACCCCTCCCGTCGATAACAATACTGGGGGTGACCCTTCGGATGATAACAATACTAAGGAGGACCATGTTGCCTCTCCCCGAAATCACCCGAAGACAGATACGAGCGAAGATAAGAAAATGAGGGATTTGGAGAGAAAAATCAATGCGTTGATGAGTGCTCAGGAAGTAAAAAGGTCCGGAATACCGTGCCCATACCTAAGAGAGTGGGAGTCAATCCCGTATCCGGCAAAATTCAATTTAATCAACTTCACACCGTTTGATGGAAAGGGTTCCCCCACTCAGCATTTAATATACTTTAAGTCTCACTTGGGGATAATCTCCGGGAATGAACCTCTGATGGTACGGTCATTCTTCGGTACTCTTCGCGGAGCAGCCTTTGATTGGTATCGCTGCCTCAAGCCGGGGAGTATTAGCAGTTAGGATGACATGGAGGACATGTTTCTCACGAATTTCTTTGACGACGACATAGAGGTCTCAATCGGAACGTTATTTGACGAGAAGCAAAAGGACGAAGAGTTAGTGGAAAATTTCATCAAACGATTCCGGAACAAAGCCATGAATTGTAGGGATCCGATTAGTGAGGACTTCATCCTGGAGACTTATCACAACAATCTTTCGTTGGATATCCTCGAAGCCATGGGAATGGCACCGTATAAGACCTGGAAAGATTTGAAGGTCCGAGGGGAAAGAGCTGAACGTTTCCTCAAGAGGAAAAAGGCCGAGAGGGGTCAAACAGCAACACCAACCCTACAACAGAATTTTGTTCCGAAGGGTAAAGGGAAAGCACAAGCGAATGTAGTGGACGCGAACCAAACATTCGAAGTGCAATCGCAACCGTAACAGCAGCAGCAGAAGGCGCCTCAGCAGTCACGGTGGCAACAACAACCTCAGAAGCAGAAGGCTTCAGAACCGAAATTCCTGAAGGTTTACTTGTTCAAAGAAGATGAAGTTCCCGGTATTTTTAAATACCTCATAGAGAATAACAAGATTAAGTTACATCTGATCCAAGATCAGGAAGACGCTAAGAGGGTTAATGACCTATACGCGTTCCACTAAGCGGTTCACCACCCTACCAAGTCATGCTACGCCCTCAAATACAAAATCCAAGATTTGATCGATGTGGGGGTCGAATACATGAAACAGTGAAAAAGAACAAGTCCCGGAACGAGAATTCAGCAGAAGCGACAGACCCGTGCCAGCGCGAAACGGAACAGACCGACCCGCACAAACGCAGAACAGAACAGACCGACCCGCGCAAACGCGGGTCAGATCTGTCCGACCCGTGCTTGTCCGTTACACAGTCTAAAGTCTAATACGTGTTTTGGCAATTATAAAGCGGTTTTTGCAGGATTTATCTGTTCTAGAGGGTCCTAACTGTTGGCCTTCTTATTTTGATGATGTTTAACAAACAATTTACTTCTAATGTTGTTTGTCTAGTGTTTGTATTTTTGTATTTATTCTAGGCAAACAACGAGTTGGAGGATGGATGGAATAGAGCTTCAACGATCATATCCAAAGGAGGTTGGCGGAATGTCGGTGAAGCTTATGCAAATTCAAGTTGAAGATCCAAGTTCAAGCTTCATCCGCAACATTACCAAGTTGAGCTACAATGAAGATCAAGATCAAGCTTGGGTAATTTAGTATAGGTTTATATTATGTGTGTTTAATACGTTAAGCTCAATATCTATACACACACATTTATTGGTTTCTTCGTATATATATATAGGTTATATATATACACATAAGTTTTGGTTTCTATGCATATATATAGATATATATATATACATGCATGGTATTGGGTTTTCATGTTTATAATATGAAATCACATATTTCATATTTACTATTGTGTTTTTGAAAACATTGCATAGAATATGCAATTTTGTGAAAATATTGTATTCTTAGTTTATAGACTTCAATATCAGTTTATACATGTTTTACTAAGTCTATAAAAACATTTCACAAAGTTTCAAAAGTTGGTTTATGTCAAAACATCAAAATTCAAGTATCTCATATTTTCATGTTTTGGACTATTTTGTAAAATGATGATATTTTTCATTTGGGAAGTCCTTTTTCGAAACCAGTCGTTGTAGCATGTTTATTATCATGTCTACAATCATTCCCCAAAGTTTTACATTTTTTGGAATTTATTTGATATTTTTAAACAGGGTTTTAAAATCAGCTCTAAAACCGATTTTTCTGGAATGTCAGTTTTCGGTCGACCGGTACGGTCGACCGGTCAATTGACCATTCGTCAGTATTTTTCCAGAGAGTCATCGGTCGACCGGTTCTTTGTGTTTTTGCTCTCCATCGGTCGACCGACAGAATTTCCGGTCGACCGACAATATAACCGTTGGCTACTAACGGCTATTTCCTGAGCTGATTTTCTGGGGGCTCTTTTGTCTTTTGCTTGGGGTTTTTGTTGAGATCTTGAGTGGGTATAAATACCCCATTGCTGATCTCTTTGAAGTTAAGAAAAAAAGTTTTTAAACAAGGGTTTGAAAAAGGGTTTAAGCTTGTTTTAAGCTTGTTTAAGGGTTTGGTTTAAGCTGTTTTGGTTTTCACAAGTGGAGGAGATTATCTTCTTGTTTTGGGCTCATATCTCCATCTCTCCATCTTGATTCTATTTCCTAGCATTTTTACTATTGAATTTCATATCAATTCTTATTGCTAGTTCTTATTGAGATTAGATTTTATTTTACTCATTGTTACACACACCCACATTGAGCTTATTATATCTTTCATACATAGTATAGTTGGGTGGTGAGTGATTGTAACTTTGAGTTGTGCTTAATTGAGTTCTCATCCATAGTTGAGAACAATTATTTGTTATATTTGTGCTTATTGTGAGAATAACTTTTTAATACACTTGTACACCGAGTGAGGAGTGTGTGGTGAGAGTCGGGGATCGTCCCAAGAGGAGTGGCGTCGGTTGACGTGCCTAGGAAGAGGTTGTAACCGAGCACTTGAGGGAGACACGGCTAGATCCAACACTTAGTGGGTGTAGAGTGTGATTGCAAGAGTGTGAGTTGTAGAGTTTTTGGTTAGCTAGAAAACCGAGTGTGTAGAAGAAGTTCCGGCTTCCAAACCGGATTGTGTTAGTGGATTTCTCCCCGGGAGTGGGGAGCAGAGACGTAGGACGGAAGGTCCGAACTCCGTGATCATATTGCTTGTTTGAGTTTGTCTTTGGCGTATTTGTTTTTGCATTTATCTTATATCGCCAATTGTGCATTACTCATTTATTTCATCCACTATCTTGTTTAGATTATTTATCCTTGTGTTGGTTATATATCCTTGCATATATCTCTATCATATAGGATATATCTCATTGTTCATATTGTTTATCCTAGTTTATATTCTTGTTGTATTTCATACTTGCTAGGATAACTTGTTAATATATTTTAATTGGCATTTAATCGGATTAGATTAGCATAAGACCCTAATCACCCCCCCTCTAGGGTCTAACACTAACTAACTTGATATTATCCCCAAACGTGATTAGGTTGTTGTTAACTGAAGATAGAGCCAAATCACTTATTCTCATCCAAATAACCGCACCAGAGGCCTATAAATATCAGCCCAAGGCCTCCATTTTTGAGATTTGGAATTTTATTAAGAGGACGAGGTGCTGCTGGATTGAACAGTCAAGGAGCACGAAATTTCAGCAAAGGCCAACGAGATCCCGTCGAGCTTCAGCACGAAGGAGAAGTCATTCGAAGGATCTGAAGCCCGTACGTCCAATCCTTGAGATTAGGCTTGGTCTTAATCTCGAGAAGAGCTACTGATTTCGCTTGGTCGATTTTAGCGCTTCAAGCAAATACCTCCTTGGTGAGGTAGGAGTTATGCCTAATTTTTCGACAACCGGATCTGATTCGCGGTCGTCCACGGATAAACCCCGGCACCGGCGAAGAACCCATGCAAGCAAGAGACGATAAACAGATCTTGTGTTTATTTTCAAGAAAGTTGTAATTGTTTTATTTTTGTTATTTGAATTCATTTGTAACGATTGAAGTTTAATGAAATCAATGATGAAGGAAGCTTTCAACAAAAACACATACCTAGATAACGCATAGGCAAATCCCCTTCCGAGAAGTTGAGATAGCTGCATATTTGATTTTTTAAGCTGTCATCAATCCCACTCAAAAAGATCGAGCACTTATTAGGATTAGCTTCTAACCCAGATACTTGGCAGAACTCTTGGAGACACATTTTTAGCCTAGAGATTGAATTCATATCAGCCTTGCAGAACAATAAGAGATCATCTGCAAACACCAGGTGGGTAATATTCATCCTGGAGCATTTTTTTATGGAATTTGTACGTTCTATCATTCTTGAGAGCACTCAGTTTCCTTGATAGATACTCCATTCCAATCACAAATAAGTAGGAGGATAGGGGATCCCCTTGCCTTAATGCTCTAACTCCACAAAAATACCCATGTAGAGCTCCATTCAGAGAAAGAGAGAACTTGGGAGTGGTGATACATTCCATAATCCATCATATCATAGCATTTGGAAATCCCAAGCCTATTAACATATGTCTAATAAAATCTCAGCTTATTATGTCAAAAGCTTTTCTCAGATCAATATTAAGGATGACTCTAGGAGAATTTTCATTTCTACCATAATGCTTGATGAGCTCATGAGCCATAAGAATGTTGCTGGATATGAGCCTCCCCTTCACAAAAGCACTTTGTGCTTTATTGATCAAATAACCCATAACTTTTTAAATTCTCTTTGCTATTATTTTGTGATGATTTTATAAACAACATTACAACACGATATGGGTCTAAAATTTGCTGGGGAGTGATAATCATATTTTATTATAGTTTTATACCTTCATTATCTATTTTATATGAATAAATATACTACTAATAATTGTTTTTATCTTTAATTGCAGGTTAATAAAGAATAAATCTCAAACTCTTATTTCTCAACAAAAACCAATTGATTAAATGAAGAAATGAAGCAAAGAAGCCCATTGGAAAATCAATTTCCAAATTATCCAAAAGCCCAGAATCAAGCCGAGTAGCCTGTAGAAGCCGGAGAAAATCAAAAATCCAATATGAAAAGAAATCATATTCAAAATGGTTGGCCACAAAGAAACGACGATATCTCCCAATCCGGAAGGCGCAATTTAACATATAATATATGAAAATCGCCTATCTCGACGAGACGAAGCCAACCATGAAGTCAGAATTTTTATTAGGGCATCGATGCCAGCATCGATGCAGGCATCGATGCCGGTATCGATGCGAGCATCGATGCCCACATCGATGCCGTGCATTTCATATTGATAGTAGGAATTCACCAAGTGATTTGAGCATCTTGATTTGGCACAGACTTAAAAATATCTTTAAGGGCAAAACCCCATAATCAAGATAAGGTGAGGGATTTTATCATCCTTTCCTTAGCTCAAAAATCACTAATTCCTCACTTCACAAACCCAAGCCTAATAAAACTCATTAGACGTTGGTCCCTAAGGATTCGAGCTCAATAAGGAACAAGAAATTCTTAAGTGAACCGGTTTAAGTTTTCTCAGATTAGTTGGTGTCTAAGGCAAGGTTTAGGGGTTGCGTAAAGCGCTCCGTAAGGAAAGAGGTACTTAATTGATCTTTGATCACCCTCTAGTACTATCCTTACCTGGCTAACTACCCGGGTAAAACTTTTATCTTTTCACTTTAGGAATTTTTGGTTAGGAGCTAGTCTAGTTGAGTTAGGCTTAACCCTAGAGTTAGAGTGATTGAAAAGTGATTGGTTTTGATTTGTTTTAGTTAGGATTTTCTTTTTTTTTTTAAAAAAAAAGAAAAAAGAAAACTAACTTTTATTTTTTTTCAAAAAAAAAATTATATAAAAAGAAATTGTTTTTGGTGCATGCAAAACGTGGATTAAGGAC
>NC_033795.1:44846862-44870936 GCF_001876935.1 Asparagus officinalis
CAAATACTGTCCTGATCAGATCTTTAGGAGGTGTGTTCCCACTGAAAAAACTAGGAGTGTTCTATCCTTCTGTCATGAGCAAGCATGTGGGGGTCACTTTGGCCCGAGAAAAACAGCCGAAAAAGTTCTCCAGTCTGGGCTGTATTGGCCCACTCTCTTCAAGGATTCATTCGAGTTTTGCAAAACCTGTAACCGCTGTCAGCTTTTAGGGAAGGTCACTAGAAGAAATATGATGCCCCTACAACCCATCTTATCCGTTGAACTTTTTGATCTGTGGGGTATCGATTTCATGGGACCATTTCCAAATTCCTTTGGAAATGTCTACATTCTAGTAGCCGTTGAATACATGTCAAAATGGGTTGAGGCGGTAGCTTGCAAAACTAATGACAACAAGGTCGTTGTCAAGTTTTTGAAAGAGAACATTTTTTCCCGGTTTGGAGTACCTCGAGCAATCATTAGTGATAACGGTACACATTTCTGTAACCGTTCTTTCGAGGTTTTGATGAGGAAATATTCAATCACACATAAATTGTCAACTCCCTATCACCCCCAAACCAGTGGACAAGTAGAGGTCACAAACAGGCAGATCAAACAAATCTTAGAAAAAACAGTTAATCATAACAGAAAAGATTGGTCTATAAAATTGTGTGATGCTCTGTGGGCGTATAGAACAGCTTTTAAGGCCAATTTGGGGATGTCACCATACAGATTAGTGTTTGGGAAAGCTTGCCACCTACCAGTAGAGTTGGAACATCGAGCAATGTGGGCAATAAAACAGTTAAATTTTGACTCAGACTCAGCAGGTAAAAACAGATTGCTCCAAATAAATGAGTTGGAAGAAATTCGGAATGATGCATACATAAACTCAAAAATTTACAAAGAGAAAACAAAAATTTTTCATGACAAATCAATTTTGCGAAAAAATTTCTCTCCAGGACAGAAAGTTTTATTGTACAATTCAAAATTACATCTTTTTCCTAGAAAATTAAGATCAAGATGGACAAGTTCATTTGTCAAACAGGTTTTTTCACATGGAGCTGTCGAGATAGAAAATCCTAAAAATGGTAATATTTTTAAAATAAATGGTCAACGTCTGAAACCATTTTTAGAATTTTCTACGCTCGGAGAGGAAGAGGTGTTGGTTCTTCATGAACCTCATTATCTGTAATAAAAAAGAACTACTTTTTCTTTTGTTTCAAAAAAAAAAAAAATTCTTTTGTTTCTTATAAAGAAAAAAAAACAACAACATAGGTTATAAAAAATAAAAATAAAAATAAAAAAATAATTACTTACAATTTTTCTCTTATTTGATTTCTTCATCCTCATACTAACAGTAATTGCAGATCCTTATCATCATTGTCAACCGAACAACTGTAAGTTCTTTAATTTTATCTGCTTTACTTTGTGCTTCAGCGTATTTGCATTGAGGACAATGCAAAATTTAGGTGTGGGGGTGAGAAATACATATTTTCCTCTTTATTTTACCTTTTTAGTTATATTTTTCTTTCCATTTGTTTAAATTTTTTTTTTTTTTGAAAATATTGTCACTTGCCAAATTGATAGAGTTAAGTAATAATTGATCAAATTGATAGATTTTAAATTTTCTAAGTCTTAGTTAGTGACATATTCAAGTTCACCTTTTATGATAACTCCAAATAAAATTCTTAAGAAATGATTTTTCAACTAGTATACTTTACTTAAGTCTTACCTTAGACTTTTAATTAAAAATAATGAATTTTTTGCATGCTTAACTTAGAGTTGAAAATATTTTTTTTCAAGTTATCTTGATTTACACATTTTTTTTAAAGACTATATATACTTACACATATATATATTAAAAAAAACTAACCTTATAAAAGAAGAGTGCGAAAAATGGGCACCACAAAAAAAAAAAAAACTCTTAAATTTAAGATGATTCTATCTTATAAAGCCTAAGTTGACTGAGCAATTAAGCCCAAGGAGTATCTCTATACTTAATGACCTAAGCCCAATTGGGTTGGGATTCATTGGCCCAAAACTCGTAAAATTGTTACTTAGAAAGCCCGTTAAAATAGAAAACAATCACCAAGAATTAGAGAGTGAAAAAAAAATTATTATATATATATAACACTAACCATTGTTTTTATATATATTGTTTTTTTGTATATATGGTCTTGAAAAATAAATTTTGATCAAGAGACTTGAAAGTTATTTAAAACAAAGAGTTGGCATGTTCTTTTCAAAACTTTTTAATTAAATTTCTAAGATTTGACTTGGTTTTGTATTGCTATAAGGAAAAAGATTTTCTAGAGGATTTACATTGGAGTTATATATAAAAAAGTTTAGGTATGGGGGTATTTGATAATCATATTTTTATTACAATTTTATATCCTCATTATCTATTTTATATGAATAAATATACCACTAATAATTATTTTTATCTTTAATTACAGGTTAATGAAGAATAAATCTCAACTTCCCATCTCTCAACAAAAACCCATTGATTAAATGAAGAAATGATTCAAGAAGCCAAAGTGAAATTTTCGAATTTGTGAAGGCCCAAAGCGAAAAGATTACACAAGAGAAACAAGACCGGATGCAAACAAGATTGGATTTTTATGCAAAGTTGGAATGATTGGTTTTTTTTTGCAAAGATGACCGTATGCTTTGTATCATTGCTACAGCATTTTCATTTTCAAAATCAAATGGGCCAAGATGCTTGAATGGGCCGGTTGCTTCTTTGTATCACAAAAAAAAAGAAAGAAAAGAAATCAAATGGGAACCAAGGCTGCAAATGTACAAAATCAAATAGGCCAAACTTGCTTAGATGAATAAATGAATGGGCTGCTGGAGATTGGTTTTGTAAATGGGCCGGATTTGTTGTGTGATCTCCAACCATTGGCTTTGATATAACTATATTTCCAACATTGCTACCAGTCTCAACATTAACTTGCTGCACATGTCTTTTTTGCCTAGAACCCAGAGCTGAGTTTATTTGTTTGTCTTTTGCAACTCTTGCAGGTTGCTTAGTAAATGGAACCCATATCTTTTTAGTGGCTTTTTTTTTTTTGCAACTCTTGCAGGTTGCTTAGTAAATGGAACCCATATCTTTTTAGTGGCTTGTCACATACATTTCTCAGTTTCATGTCCTACTATGTTACAAAGTGAGCACCATCTTGGTTTGAGTTCATATAACACCTTCTGATTATAACTCCTCCCATCAGGCCCTTGAATTACTATTTGATCTGGTAAAGGTTCTTTTAAAGGAAGATCAACTTCTAATAATACTATAGCATAACTCAGTCTCTGCCTTGTTGCTGTAAGCTTATCGGTAGTAATTAAACAACTAATTAAACTTGGAAGTTTACTAATACCTATATAGGGTAACCGTGATCTTGAATTTTCTCCATATCTGTGTTTATAGTCCATGGCTTAAGAACCAGTGGTCTGGAATCAAAAAACCAAGGACCTCCCTCTAAAACTCCTCTCATTTGTTATTCAGTTTGAAATTCATATAGGAAAACTCCTTGCTTGATCAAAAAGACTTTTGGTATTGAAATTGAACCCTAAATTTTGGTAACATAAGATTCCATAGCTTTGAACTTAACATTGATACCAATAACATATCCTATTAGAGCATTTTTTCAAAGATCCTCCCCTTCTTTCCACTCTTCCGCAGAAAATGTAACTGTATTGACTTGCGAATGAGGCACAAAATTTAATGTTAATCCTTTTCCGACTCTCCTATTATCAGCAAAAAGACTCGCAAAAGATTTTTTATTTTTATTGCCTTGATTCTCACCATTTCCATCAGTAACATTGACTGATTCTTGATTGATGCTTTCATTAGAAGGAGCCGATTCAGAATTTATGTTTCCACTATTCAAATTATCATGAGTCATCAACTCATAAGATGCATCAGTTCCATTTGAATCCAATGGAACAATAATCTCTTCCAGATTCGATTCGTTTAATGAAACAAGATTATTCTTAGATTTAGCAACAGAAAAATGTTGAAACGTAGGGAGATCAGATGATACCTCCACCATCTCAAGTTCATCGGCCCAGGAAACTCTAGAAAAGCTATTACCAGAGATTGATGACTTACCAAGACAACGAGATTGAACTCCAATCAATTCTGGCGAAATCAGAAGAATCTCCTAGGAAATCAGTAGATATAAGAATATCCGACATCAGTTTCTTCTTCTTCTCTCCTCTAGGACCTATCGATCCCATAACATCAAGATCAAAATCTTCATCTTCTTCTTGAAATCTTACATCAGATTGATCCTCAAAAGATTGCAGACTTGAATTTGAAGCTCTTAATCCTATATTCAAGATTTTTTCCACTTTTTCTCTTCTTTTTTGCCATTCAGATCTTGGTAGGGGCGCACATTAGCAGGAGAAAATTCGCCAGCTAAAATGCACCATCAGATCCCGCCCCTTTCCTAACATAAGAATTGTTTTTTTATATTGTGTCCTTTATTTTGGCAGGATATAACATGTGATTGACCTTCAAAATTAGTTTCATCTGGACCCTTTATATCTGTATTTTTCTAACTTGTCATGATTTGTTTGATAAATCATGAGATTCAGTTGTTGCTTCTGTGGAGTTTTTTATACTTTGCACAGTTTATTCACTAATATTTCTAGCCTTCATAAGAGCCCCTCTTGCTTCTTCTATTGTGTTTTATTTTCATATCATTTGTACGTACATGATGGAGGATTTGTTTCCTACTACATATTTTATTGATTCAGCTTAAAGCTTGAAGAGTATTTGTCATTGATTGTGTACAAGATTGGTCATAGAAACTTGTTCGTGTGCAACTTAGAGAATGGCATTGAGTGAGGTACTTGAAAAGAAGAATTCACTATATTTTAATGTTTTTGCATTTTCATGTTCGAAATTTCTTGCTCAAAATTTTAACAAAAAATCTAGGGAAATTTGTGTCGAGGCCCCAAGTATTAGAAGCCCACGTGACCTAGCCCTATGTATACATGTAGTTAATGCTTTTGGGGTCTCGACACAATTTTCCCATTTTCCCAAATGGGAAAATTTTGTCGAGGCTCCAAATATTGAAAGCCCATGTGACCTGGCCCTTTGTATTTTGACCTAGCCCTCTATATTTAGGGCCATATGATTCAGCCCCAAATACACACCTTATTTGTGTTAAGGCCCCAAAGTAGCTGACAACGAGAAAAGCCCAGTTAAAGTTACAAAATCACCATTTGATTTAATTAAACTCGGTAGCTGCGCCCCCTCCTACTCAAGTACTCTCTCTTCTACCGCTAAGGAGCCACCGAAATTCTCGAACTCCAAAAACTTGTCGGTTTTCAATCTTGGTTAGGGTTTTCGCCATGAAAATATCGTCCAAGGAAGCATCCGTTAATGATTTCAAAATAGTTCATCGCGGTGAACGACAGGACAAAGTCGAAGCCAAATCACAGTCTTCGGTCACGCATCGTGATTGGTAGCATAGAGGAAGCATCGAAAGCCCTTTTGGTCATGTGAATGGGTGTAGTAAAAGGGCGAGGCCGGAAAAGAAGAAGAGCAATGGCTGATTTCAACAAATCCAACCCCAAAAAGCAGTAAGTGCTAGGTTATCTAAACTGAGATTCTTGTTAATTCCATTTTTCAAGTTAAGTGCTAGGTCTAGAGTAGTAAGTGATAGGTCTAGAATAGTTCATAATAGTCCATGTTAACTCTAATAACAATCCTTGTTAACTCTAATAACAGTCTATGTTAGTTCTATTATAATAGTTCGTGTTAGTTCTATTAAAAGCCCTTTCATGTTAGGTCTAATTTCAGTTCACGTTAGGTCAAATTTAACTAGAACATTTTATTTTATTTACAGGAAAAAAGTTGGTGATGCTACTGAAATAAGGCTAACCGCCATTATTTCAGGTTATTGTGAATTTATGAAGCGTCTCGCCCCAAAGATTTGTCAGTTGCATAGGGATGCATATTGTGGAACCATGTTTGAGTACTATACATTTTTTGGAGCTCTTGCACTTGATCATCCCACACTTGAGCTGGTGCTGAGCTATTATGATGTCGATAGTAACACATTTTCTATCCCTGATTCAAAAACTAAGAAAATAAAAAATTTTAAATTTGATTTAGCATAGGTCCATAACCATACTTTGTTTCCAATTAACGGGGAAATCATTTATACCATTTGGGACTCCAAAAACGAAATTTGGGTGGAATACTTTGCTAAACTTTTCAAAACTGAAGAGGGGACGAAGTTATAAAAGCACCAATTACCCATCGAAGATATCTTGAAGATCAACTAGAAAATCTTGTTGAATCAAGAGAAAAGAAGGATATCCAAGACTTTATTCTGCTGCAAATTCTTAATCAGTGCTCGATGATATGGTGCCCCAGAAGTGGGGAAGGTATCCCTAGACCACTATTCAAGTACCTAGATAGCATTGAGAGGGAGAAAGGAGTTGCAAGGGCTGAATTCTTTTATACAGAGATTATTAGAGGCATTAGAGTTTCTTTGGAGGGCTTGAAGAAGCCAGAGGTTACATATGTCCCAGGTTGCATGTCACTATTATATGTAAGTTCCATGTTAAGTCTATTTTGATTCATGCTACCTCTGATAACAATTCATGTTAGGTCTAATTGGAGTTCATATTAGGTCTAATTCTAGTTCGTGTTAGGTCTAATAACAGTTCTATGTTATGTCTAATAAGAGTTCATGTTAGGTCTAATTGGAGTTTATGTTAGTTCTAATTGTAGTTCATGTTAGTTCTAATTAAAGTTCATGTTAGTTCTAATTATAGTTCATGTTAGTTCTAATTAAAGTTCATGTTAGTTCTAATTGGAGTTCATGTTAGTTCTATTTCCAGTTCCATATTAGGTCTAATATACAGTTCGTATTAGTTCTAATTGGAGTTCATGTTAGTTCTAATTGGAGTTCTTGTTAGTTCTAATTGTTTTAATGTTAATGTTAAATGTGCATATGGTAAATTTATAATTGTTAGCATGCTTATTGTATTTTTTTACAGCTTTGGTACTACAAGATGACTGGCATAAAGAAATATACATATATCGACAGATTTAGGCCTCCAATGACAAATTGGGTAGTAGAGGGTGTGAAAGTCCAATCTATGAAGAATGTGACAATTACATCAAAGACAAAGGTAACTTCAATAACTTTAGTTCAGAGGCCTATTGTGGAAGTTGGGCATGATCCCTCAAAATACGCAATTCCCAGAAGTAGCATATTGCCACCCGTAGTACCGAGAAAAGAAGTTGTGCATCATAAGCCTAGCCCAAAGAGAAAGGCAAATAAGGAGGAAGCCAAGAATAATTACTCAATAGGCTATGTAAGTATCCTGTTAAGTCTAACTTATTTCATGTTAACTGTAAACAATATCCATGTTATGTCTAATTCTAATTTCTATTAATCTCTTAATAATCTCAGATCATTGCAAACCATATTGACGAGGCTTTTGAAGATGAAGATGAGGTGGAGGCTCTACCCATTGAGAAGCAACTTGTTTTTTAGAGAAATTCTGCTAAATTTTACAAACGAATACTCTGTGCCACAAAACACGGGAAGAGTATATACTATAAAGAATTCATGATTGAAGCAGACTCAACAGATAAGTGGAAGATTTTAGAAGAAGTGATGAGGTTATAGACCCGGTGGTGCTGAAGGAAAATATTAAGAAGAAAATTACAAAAAATAGTAAGTTGAAGCCACGGGAAGCTGAGGAGGAACACCATTAAAAATCAAGCTTTGTACAGGAGGAAAAAATTAAGAATAAAGTTGTACATAAGAATAAAAATTGAGGGGGAAGTCCCCATTGAAGGGGATGTTGAGAAGGAAGTTGTACATAAGAATAAAGTTGAGGAGGAAAACCCCGTGAAGAATAAAGTTGAGGAGGAAGTTCAGTTTGATAACAGTGTATGTGTCAGAGGTGATTTTGGAGATGAGATTCACCATGTAGATAATAAAGGTGTAGGTGTAGAGATTCACCATGTAGATAATAGAGTTGTGGAGATTCACCATGTAGATAAAAAGGTGTAGAGGACTTGCAAGCCCAGGAGAAAGTGGCCATCAAAGATGTGATTGACCAGGTGGACAAGATTGTGGATTACGTAACGTGTGCTATGCAAAAGGAGGAAGAGAAAGTAGTTACAAAGAAGATCATGTCAAAGAAAATTAGGCCCCCCTAAGCAGAAGAGCTATGAAGAGGTCACGGCACGTTAGGATCCCATACACAGAGGAAAAGAAGAAGAATAAAAAGGATGTAGATATAATTTTAATTCCTGAACATGTACATACAGTTGAAGAAGACACCAATTTTTACCCTGACAATTAAGAAGCCAATTAGGATGTGTTAAGTCTAAACCCATTGACAGAGGAGGAGGATACTCTAATCGACAATTTAAATGTAGGGATTCCAGATTATTCAGGTTTTAACATACGCATTCTTGATAGCACGGGGACTTTTGTACACAATTATAAGATACCACCTACACTATCATCCTGACTCAACACAACAAAAAATAATTGTCTAACAAAATTTTGCTCTCAAAAATGTCATAAGTAAGTTTCAATTGACTATACTTATATTAATTAATTGCAGTATAATTTTAATTAATATATGTATGTGTATATATTTACTGATAAATGATAAATCCAATTTTTCAAGAGGTATACTATTATCAAAACAGATAATAACTGTTTGAATAGAGAAGAGCTTTTGTATTTGCTTTGTGGTGGCCGGCTTGATGATAGAGTAAGATTCTAAATTAAATAATTGGAGGACCTTGTTTATATTGAATGCTAATTTTTTAGTTCTTTACAGATGGAAGAAGCAGTGTTAGACACGCTTCAGATAGATGCATATGACAAAAAATATGGCCTCGTCTCAGTGTTCTTTCTTGTAAGTATATGTTAGGTCTAAATTTTGGTTAATTTAGTCCATGTTAGGTCTAATTGGATTTCATGTTAGTTCTATACGCAGTTCATGTTAGTTCCATTTGTAGTTCATATTAGTTCTATTTTCAGTTCGTGTAAGTTCTAAATTGTAGTTCATGTTAGTCCTAATTGGAGTTTAATGTTAGTTCTATTTGGAGTTCATGTTAGTTCTAAATTGGAGTTCATGTTAGGTCTAATTTTCATGTTTATTCTATTATCACTCATGCATAATCCTAATTTCTTTTCAATTTCAACCCCTACATTACTTAGATTACAACACTCACTCTACTCCTCCAAGTCGGAATATTACATGCTATTTTTGTCATATTTTGAAAAATATACCGCCGTCAGCATAGAGCATCTGTTGATTCCTATGGTCAGAGACTATCACTTGCATCTGGCTGAAGTCCGTTTGAAAGAAAAAGTGGTCAGACATTATAGTTCTGCTGGCCACAAGTCATATATGGAACATATTAACAAAATCATAAAATTTTTTGACCTCATGCAAGTTGATTTTTTAAAAGGTGCATAGAGAATTTAAATATCAAGTCATCAAATGCAAGCAACAAATAGGAAGGTTAGTATCATGACAAAATTTCTATTTGAAGATAATGCGAAAAAACTAATTTCACATTCTAACCTTTCTCCTTAATTTTTCCTCGATCTTCACATCATCGACATTCTTGCCACAACTCCTTGAATTCTCCCAAAGGCTTAGGCATCTCTCTAAGCCCCCCAATCTCCAATCTCTATCCTAAACCCTTCTAGTGCTATTTCTATCATAAACCATCACACATGGCTAAGGATTACCCTCACGGTGATGTCGTCTGCATCTATTGCCATGGCTCAGGGCATATCTCCTAGGATTGCCCTCAAAGTATGAGAGCTTGCATCCCTCCATGATTGTTTACCATCCCAGCTAACACCGCCAGCACCATCGAGCATCTTTCTTCTTTCACCATCTTCTATCTTTCTATAGGTCGTCCCTCAATTCAGGAGCTCAAAGAGATGCTTTCCTACCACTTCAATGTCCCGTCATGGCCCCATCAGATCAAGGAGGTGGCAGGAACTAGCTTCATGGTTCAATTTTCATCTGAGGACCTCCTAGATAAAGCTCTCGAGCTCAGGCTGATAGATATGGGCTCCTTCAAGGGCAGATTCCTCCATTGGAGGGAGGACCTTAGGCTATCTACATTGCCCAAACCCTTTCTAACATGGATCCGCATCTTCAGACTCCTGTACCACCTCTGGGATTGGGAGTTTCTGCAATCTCTATTTGTAGATATCGGTGAATGTGTCATGTGCTCCAACGACGTTGCCTTCCATTCTAATTTCAAAGACTGCAAGGTGCTGCTCAAGATGAGGAATTTTTTGGATGTCCCTAAGAGGCTTGGGTTCTGTTAAATCTCTCCTATTAACGACAACCTAATGGAAGGCTACGCCGTCACTTAGGTTATCAACAAGCCTATTTCTGAGAGGGCTTTCGAGAAGCTAGCGGTCCAGGAGCACCAAGCCAAGTGGGAGGGTAATACCTCATCAAAATCAGGTTGGGTAGACAAGGGTGGTTCTAGCGAGGCAGTTGACCAAGCTTCCCCTAGCCCTCACCACCAGAGGTCACTAGAGATGGAGGTTGTCAAAATATAGTGCAAGGGAAAATCTGTCATTTCCCTTTCTAAGTTGAAGGAGGCGGGTTTCGGAGAGGGCTCAGGGGTCCACTCGCATTAACTTAGGACACTAACATGCATAGCCATTTAGCGCCGACCTAGAGTTGATTGAGGTGACATGGGACAGCAGGCATATGACGATGGAGAGAGACATTTGGTAGCGGTTTCTCCAGGCACAAGGTGTGGGGGGTCCACATTGCCTAGGGTTCTCCCCATGACCCATGCACCCACCGCAGCAAACTCCTCCTCCGACTCTTATAGTGGGTCCTTGAAATCCAGAGCTTCTTCAGTTCCTCCAGGCAGGGAGCACATGGCATTCAGCCGTAAGAAGAGAACAATTGGCAAAGCCATGGTGCACAAAGCCTACATGCGGCACCTAGCAGCTTCCAGATCGCTTGCTTCATCCTCCAATCACAGTTAGTCCACAACCTCAAAGCGAACCCTCAGGCTTAAGGCAATTGATAGGGATAGAGGTATATCAGACCTCTTCGCTTCATGCGAGGGTACAACAGAGGAGGAGCCGGAATGTAGCTTACCAGTAGCATCGGATTCTATAGTTCTTTTGGTTTTTTGCGAATACAAGGATGTTAACACTTTTTTATATATTTTTTTGTGTATCTAAGGGTTATTTAACTTTGTTTCTATATTGTAGTTCATGTTAAGTTATACTTTAAGTTCGTATTAGGACAAAAATCAGTACATGTTGTGCCTAATTCAGTTCTAATTGGACTATAATTTCAATTCATGTATTAGGACTCTAATTTTAGTTTATGTTAGTTCTAATTGGAGTTCATGTTAGTTTCTATTTGGAGTTCATGTTAGTTCTAAATGGAGTTCATGTTAGTTCAAATGGAGTTTGTGTTAGTTCTGTTTGCAGTTTATGTTAGTTCTAATTGGAGTTCATGTTAGTTCTATTTGCAGTTCATGTTAGTTTTAACCAGAACTCATGTCAGTTCTAATTCCAGTTCCATGTTAGGTCTAATATGCAGTTCGTGTTAGTTCTAATTGGAGTTCGTGTTAGTTTTATTTGCAGTTCGTGTTAGTTCTAAATAGAGTTCATGTTAGTTCTATTTACAGTTAATGATAGTTCTAACCAGAACTCATGTTAGTTCTAATTCCAGTTCCATGTTAGGTCTAATATACAGTTCGTGTTAGTTCTAATATGCAGTTTGTGTTAGTTCTAATTAAAGTTCGTGTTAGTTCTAATTGCAGTTTATGTTAGTTCTATTTGTAGAACATGTTAGTTCTAATTGAAGTTCATGTTAGTTCTATTTGCAGTTCGTGTTAGTTATAATTGGAGTTTATGTTAGTTCTATTTGCAGTTCATGTTAGTTCTAATCAGAACTCATGTTAGTTCTATTTGCAGTTCTATGTAAGGTCAAATATGCAGTTCGTGTTAGTTCTAATATGCAGTACGTGTAAGTTCTAATTGGAGTTCGTGTTAGTTCTAATTGGAGTTCATGTTAGTTCTGTTTGCAGTTCATTTTAGTTTTAATTGGAGTTCATGTTAGTTCTATTTGCAGTTCATGTTATTTCTATTTGGAGTTCATGTTAGTTCTATATGCAATTCGTGTTACTTCTAATTGGAATTTATGTTAGTTCTATTTACAATTCGTGTTAGTTCTAATTGGAGTTCATTTTAGTTCTAATTTGAGTTCATATTAGTTCTAATTGGAACTCATGTTAGTTCTAATTCTAGTTCCATGTTAGGTATAATATACAGTTCATGTTAGTTCTAATTAGAGTTCGTGTTAGTTCTAATTAGAGTTCATGTTAGTTCTATTTGTAGTTTATATTAGTTCGGTATGTAGTTCAAGTTAGTTCTAATTGGAGTTCATGTTAGTTCTATTTGCAGTTCATGTTATTTATAATTGGAATTCATGTTAGTTCTATTTGCAATTCATGTTAGTTCTAACCAGAACTCATGTTACTTCTAATTCTAGTTTCATGTTAGGTCTAATATGCAGTTCGTGTTAGTTCTAATATGTTGTTCATGTTAGTTCTAATTGGAGTTCGTGTTAGTTCTAATTGGAGTTCGTGTTAGTTCTAATTAGAGTTCATGTTAGTTCTATTTGTAATTTATGTTAGTTCTGTTTGCGGTTCATATTAGTTCTAATTGGAGTTCATGTTAGTTCTATTTGTAGTTCGTGTTAGTTCTAATTGGAGTTCATGTTAGTTCTTTTTGCAGTTCATATTATTTCTAACCAGAACTCATGTTAGTTCTATTTCCACTTCCATGTTAGTTCTAATATGCAGTTCGTGTTAGTTCTAATATGCAGTTCATGTTAGTTCTAATTGGAGTTCGTGTTAGTTCTAATTAGAGTTCATGTTAGTTCTGTTTGCAGTTCGTGTTAGTTCTAATATGCAGTTAATGTTAGTTCTAATTGGAGTTCGTGTTAGTTCTAATTAGAGTTCATGTTAGTTCTGTTTGCAGTTCATGTTAGTTCTAATTGGAGTTCATGTTAGTTCTATTAGTAGTTCATGTTAGTTCTAATTCATGTTAGTTCTATTTGTAGTTTGTGTTAGTTCTAATTAGAGTTCATATTAGTTCTAATTGGAGTTCATGTTAGTTCTAATTGGAACTCATGTTAGTTCTAATTCTAGTTCCATATTAGGTCTAATATGCAGTTCATGTTAGTTCTAATTGGAGTTCGTGTTAGTTCTAATTGGAGTTCACGTTAGTTCTATTTGCAGTTTATGTTAGTTCTGTTTGCAGTTCATTTTAGTTCTAATTGGAGTTCATGTTAGTTTTATTTGTAGTTCGTATTAGTTCTAATTGAAGTTCATGTTAGTTTTGTTTGCAGTTCATGTTAGTTCTAATCATAACTCATGCTAGCTCTATTTACCGTTCCATGTTAGGTATAATATGCAGTTCGTGTTAGTTCTAATTAGAGTTCGTGTTAGTTCTAATTGGAGTTCTTGTTAGTTATGTTTATAGTTCATGTTAGTTCTAATTGGACTTCATGTTAGTTCTATTTGCAGTTCATGTTAGTTCTAATTAGAGTTCATATGTTAGTTCTAATTGGAAATCATGTTAGTTCTAATTCAAGTTCCATGTTAGGTCTAATATGCAGTTCATGTTAGTTCTAATTAGAATTTGTATTAGTTCTAATTAGAGTTTATGTTAGTTCTATTTGCAGTTTATGTTAATTCTATTTGTAGTTCGTGTTAGTTCTAATTGCAGTTCATATTAGTTCTAATTGGATTTCATGGTAGTTCTATTTCCAGTTCTATGTTAGGTCTAATATGCAGTTCGTGTTAGTTCTAATTGGCGTTCATGTTAGTTCTGTTTTCAGTTCATGTAGTTCTAATTGGAATTCATGTTAGTTCTATTTACAATTCCATGTTAAGGTCTAATATGCATTTCGTGTTAGTTCTTTTTGCATGTCATGTTAGTTCTAATTGGAGTTCATGTTAGTTATAATTGGAGTTCATGTTAGTTCTATTTCCAGTTCCATGTTAGGTCTAATATGCAGTTCGTGTTAGTTCTAATTTGAGTTCGTGTTGGTTCTAATTGGACTTCATGTTAGTTAACATTGTACAAAACGGAGTCTGTAAATATACAAGCAAAACAATTAACAATATACAAAACACTTAATCAGCAATAGGTTCATTGTATTTTTTATGGTTATAACCTTCCATATGACATCGAGAGCATTTAACTGGCCGGGTGTAAACAACTTTGTTGTTGATATGTCTAGTTTTATTTCTCCCTTTCCTTGTTGTTAGTAGTGGTAGGATCTGGATCTCATCACGTTACACTCTACGCTTCTCGTAATCAGGGATGGGGTAAAGGATTGGCTGGTAGGATCTGGATCTCATCACGTTACACTCTACGCTTCTCGTAATCAGGGATGGGGTAAAGGATTGGCTCGTAGCTTTTTTTAAAAGCTTCAATTGTAATAAACCAACCATATAATTGGTATACATCCCTCTTCATAAACATAATGGCTGCGCATTCATGTTTACAAGGTATACGAGTTACATCCCATGTACGGCACATGCATATGTTATGGTCAAGATCCACTTAACAAGTTTTATGGTATTGTATGTCAAATAATCCTCTATGGGATTGACGCACATCCAATGGACGCCTATTTTCCTTGTCCTCTTTAAGGATAAGCTCAGCTTTGGGACAAAAAATTCATTCCAATTTTTAGCCATGACTCGTCGCTCATTCATACGAACCATAATTTGTTTACGTATATGCTGTACCAGTTGTAGTATCCATAGAATTCTAGCCTCATGTATCCACTTGTTTAATGACTCTAGAACATTTGATGTAACATGACCATATTTAAAACATAACAGGGAATTCATCACAATTAATAGGAAGTTTTACTGAGCAGGCATTCATGTCTAATTTCATTAGGAAACAACTTAAATAAAATTGGAAATGAACTAGCTTATGTTAAATGACTTATAATTTACCTAATTCCTAGAAAAAATGTGTTTGCACAGTTCTCTGGAGCATAGTTCATGACAATATTATATGCCCTTTCATTAATCAGTTTAATGTCATCTATATAATCATTCCATTCTGTTTTAGTATATTTGTAACAAACTGATTCCAACAGATTCCCCAAAATCTTAGTATCATTTTCCTTTAGTCTCAAATCCTTCAATTTTGACCTGAAATTCTCAACTAGATGTAGAACACATCTAGAGTGTATAGCATCTGGAAAAAAAAATTCTCTAATTGCTTCTCTAACTCCCTTATCCACATCTGATATTATAACTAGCTTATGTGAAGGGTTGTATGGATCTGGCCTTTCATAGAGTATAGTCCACAAACTTATAAAGAGTTGCAATTAACATACAGGAAGTTAGAGTTAACAAGTAACACGTTACAATTAACATATAATTCATTAGACTTAACTTGCAACTAAATAGACTTAACGTCATAATTATAACATAAAATGATAAATAAGTATAAATATAGCCTTTCAGAGAGCATTGAACACAAACCTTGTAAGAACCACTTCCAGTTAATGTTATTTTCCTGATCGCATATGCAATAGGCTAATAGTAATATTGATACGGGTGTATCTTCTCTTCGGAACTTAGCGATCCTCATGGGAGCTTGAGGGTAGATGATTCTCATACTAGCATGAGAATAGGGGTGTCAAACAATATAAGGGAACACAGGAGAAAGCGTGAAACAAGACGACGAGCAGAAGAATCGAAGTACCCAGTTTTCAGCCTGTGAGTCGACTCATGACTGTTATGAGTCGACTCATCAGGTTGAGTCGACCCATGACTGTCATGAGTCGACTCATTGCTGGTTGTTGAGATTTCTCCAGTTTCTGTCGAGTCGACTCATCACAGTCATCCACGTTGGTTTTGGGTCTGGTTATTTACCAAACTGTCATCCACGTTTGTACACCTATATAAAGGATTGTTTTAGGGTTTCTAAATAATCGGAGAGTTAAATCAAGAGAGATTAACTTGTAATTGAGATTTGGAGAGCTTGTTCTTCAATTCTAGAGTAATTGAGATTTGGAGAGCTTGTTCTTCAATTCTAGAGTGAGATTGTGAGAGATTGTAAATTGCATACTCATAATCTAGAGAAGGTATTTTCCTTCGCCCAAAATCTGAGTTATTCTTGTATTCTTAGTAATTTCTCCTCAACACACCTTTGATAATTCCGCGATCAAAGGTGCTCGCACGGCAACTCGTATCAAATATCCCCTGATTTTTATCATATGCTACAGTTCTGAGGAGTATACCTTTGAATCGATCTTTCTGAAAGGTCTCATTCAAAAATATAAGTGGCTGACATCCATGCAAAAACCTATTTATGCAAGCGGCATAGCAAATGAATAGCCTTGTAAACCTCCCCTCATGTTGTTCAACATGAATGTAGCTATCTGGGTTTGTCTTCTTAACGTTTTCTATATACCTAAAATTTTGAAAATTAAGTGTTAGGATTAACATGAACCAAATTAGTCTAAACAGCGTACCGTAAATGAATTAAGTTTGTATATGGTAGATATTATCTTTTACCATCATAATTGATCATAGGACTTATGGGCATCACTATATAACTGCTCTTGTGCTTTTTATTTACCTCACCATATCTTACTATAATCGATCATTAGCCCATACAAACTTAGAAATTTCTTTTGTACATCAATAGGGCGTATCTCTGGCCGAACCTTTAACATGAGTTGTAATTAGGTCGCAACGAATTGTCGGGAGGCTTTAAATTGACCAGCAATGTTGCCCACAAGTGTGATTGTTGACGAAACTTTTGATTTCAAGTCTATTTTTATTTTTAGGTGGAGAGGCAGATAACATCCACGAGCAACTTTTGACTTCCTTAAACCGACAATAAACTCAAATACGCTTTGGTTCATTCTTTTCAAATAAATACTCGAATTTTTTTGCCATAGAATAGTATATTAAAGCCAACTAAGTTCTTTCGCACTGCCAAATCATTGTCCCTCACCGGTTAAAGCAGTGTGCTACCAAGCAGGAATCCTCTCTGATTGGTTAATCCTGATACTTTGAGAATCATTAACCGACCGTGCGGTCACGGGCATAACACTTGTTTCTTTTTATGTAACAAAAGGAGAGATATTATATACAATCATTAAAAAAAGCAAGAAAAAATATAATAAAGAAAAATCCCATGTTTAATAGGGAAATCCTAGGCATGAAGGCAGTAATCCCATGTTTAATAGGGAAAATCCTAGGCATGAAGGCAGTGAACTGAAGATGTCCAAACTTTTGTTGGTGGAAGGTGAGCGATGCGATGATAAATGAGATGGGGAAGAAAATAAAGAGAGGAGAGAGAACGATACGAGGTTAGTAAGGTAATTTACTTAATTATGATCAACTACCACTCCAAATTTGGACAGAATGTAAATGAAGTGGGTAATTTATAACAACTAAAAGGACTTTAACCTATCTATCTAATCTAATGTCTAATCTAATTATCTAATTATTATTATTACTATTCTAAAAGTGTGAAGGGTGTTAAAACTTTTTTTCCTAAAACATCCTCTAATTTTTATCCAAAATACAAAAAGTGTCTTAAACTTATGTATTGATATGATATCCATGTAATTTAGTTCTTATGACATACGTGAAACCATATACATGAGACACGTATACATATATTATACAAATTATGTAAGTCCTTTGTAATAACCACTATTCATTAATCATCAATCTCTTCAAATTTTATAACCTCTCCGTTTAATTAATAGCCCTCAATTTCATGACTCTCATTAACATTAACACTTATTAGTCCTAATATTTATTAATCTTAAGACCACTCATATCCCATTGCATAACCCCCTTCCGCTCTTATATGCATATATATACTTCATCTATCACACATCTATTTTCCAACAAATCCAATCACACACGATCCATAAAATAAACGTCAGCACCAAGTCACATACAAAACTTATTGGAAAATGATAGGGGCACACCCCCAATCACATCCCAAACCACACCCCCTCTCTCATATGCTACAGTACACCGGGCTCCACATAGGATTTTAAAATCCTATGTGGGACCCGGTGTACTGTAGCATATGAGAGAGGGGGTGTGGTTTGGGATGTGGTTGGGGGTGTGCCCCTAGTGCCACCCAAACTTATTCAAGGTTAAGGAAGTTGAAAAGAAGGGAATGAAAGACAGGAGATACCATTGACAGGGCTTTACAGATCATATTGAATCTTTTATTCAATGAAAATATGACTTGTTAACACGGAAAGAGGGGTACATCATAACTATAATTTTTTTTTTCAAATTCATGTTGTTAGGCGAAAACAGAGCATGCATAGTTTGTGAATTTATGGACTTTTAACTACGTGGAGCAATTCCTCAAATATAGATATAAATAGAGTGAGAAGTCGTACATGATGCATAAAAATTATTCTCAGAAGAGGAATATTATGAAAATGAGTAAAATTTTATTTAAATGCTAACACCACAAAGGCCCTGGACAACTCGATGAAAAGGAGTAAAATATACTTTGGTATATTAGCATTTAGCTAAAAAAATTAGTCATTTTCATATATTCCTCTTATAATAACAAAGAATACATAGATGCTAAATAAATGAACATGAACAAGCAAATATTTTTAAGAGAACATTGTATATGCGTTTAGTTAGAAATGCACCTTAAAACAGTTAGTTGTAAAATTTGTAGAAATATGCTCCCACTAGTGGAAAATCATGTATTGTTGACGGGCATTCCCGTCAGCGATAAGTATCGCTGACGGCGTCCCGTCAAGGATACGCCGTCAGCGATAGTCCCGTCAGGGAAGGACTATCGCTGACGGGGGGCCGTCAGTAATAAGTATCGCTGACGGCTATAGTGGCGACGGCAATGCCCGTCAGCGATAGCGAAACATCGCTGACGGGAATCCCGTCAGCGATGTTTCGCTATCGCTGACGGGCATTGCCGTCGCCACTATAGCCGTCAGCGATACTTATCGCTGACGGCCCCCCGTCAGCGATAGTCCTTCCCTGACGGGACTATCGCTGACGGCGTATCCTTGACGGGACGCCGTCAGCGATAGTTATCGCTGACGGGAATTGGGGCATCGCTGACGGGAATATCGCTGACGGGAAGCCCGTCAGCGATAAGTATCAGCAGCTAAAAAAAATCTGGTGATATATACTCAGTTCCCTGTACATATATATATTCCCTGTACATACAAATCTCCAAACGACATTTCACACGCATTCCAAAACATCTCGCAATGATACAATCCAAATTTTCCCAATTAAACCTCTCATCCAATCAATTTTCACAAACAATCGAAATATATACATTCACTTATCACGATAAGTTCCAAATCCACAATAATAATTTTCACAACAAACAATACACACATATCATAAGTTCTAAATCCACAATATACAAACACGAGTATCATAATCTCAACTATAAAGATGTCCACAATATACAAACACGAGTATCATAATCTCAACTATAAAGATGTCCACAATATACAAACACGAGTTTAGGATATAACTCACTAAGATAGGTCATCCGCCCTATCCATGTCATCGTCCGCGTTGCCACTGGCGGATCCATCCCTACGACTCGTGCTCCCAATAGTATCATCTCCAATCTAACAACAAAATAATTTAAATTTAGAATCACATAATATTGTGTGTAATCATGTTTTACATATATAATAAGTATACCTGTCTGCTACTCTCTCCACTACCAGTAAATGCCTTTTGAGTGGCCAAGAAGTTCATAATCTGGCTTTGCACCCGAGTAGGAACCCGCCTTCTACAAGATTTCATTATTTGCCTAGAAACCATCGCAAAAGTAGCAGTAGGCTGGATCACTCGCATAAGCTCCTCTTGAATATCCTCCCACATCTCCTCGGGAATCTGACCATCTAACATACTCATCACAGAGGAAACAAGCTGCATCGCCTGCTGAGTGCAATCCTCCTGCGGCATGTAAGAGGGCCCCGATGGCATAGTCGAGGGTGTGGAAATCGGCGGAGGCTGGAATTGTGTAGACACCCTCTGAGCTCCAACTCCCATCCACCTGGTCCTCCCTTTTTTAGGAAGTCCACAAACTAGATGGCTCACATTATAATTCTGCTCTCTAGTCAGGGGCTCTTGGCTCTGTGTAACAACCTCAGAATACGTGTTTTCCAGAGCTTCCTAGAAGTCCAAAAAATAAATTTAAGAATTAGCCTTTCAAAAATAAAAGATATTTACCTGAACAAATAAAATAAAAGTACATGTGAAGGGTGTTTTGTGCAACATAAAAGTACATGTGAAGAAGAGTGTTAAGTGCTAATAAATAGTTGAAGGGTGCTTTGGCTTGTAAGTCATTAGAAAATGCCCTCTCCTTTTATGCAGCAATGGCTGTCAAGGAATATGAATTAGAATATGTACCTTCCATCAAACTATATTCTATACATTCAGTTGGTGTTTTCTCAACACATCTAGCTGCCTTGCAGAAATTGTAGCTGTAAAACAGCGAGGTCCCACTTCTTGTAAACCTAAAAATTGACATTTTTGACTGTTTGACATGTCAAAGTCACTTAGAGAATATTTACCTTGTTAACACCAATAATGAAAATATCATATACGGTTGTTTCATGCAAAGCCAAGGTGGTAAGTTGTAAGGCGTTAATACCACAGGCCATGTAGACCAACCAGAACTCATTATCCCAAATGGATTGAATCCGTCGCTAGACAAACCTAGTCTAACATTCCTACACTCATTCGCAAACCAAGGAAAAGTTCTATCCATATGCTTCCACGCCTCTGCATCAGCCGGATGTCTGATTTTACCATCATTAGTACGTTCTTCCATGTGCCACCTCATTTGCTTAGCAGTGTCTTTATTCATATACAACCGTTTTAGCCTTGGTATTAAGGGAAAATGACGCAGGACCTTTGCTGGAATCTTCTTTTGCTTAAGCATAGACCTTGTTGTCCCATGTGTTGAATAATTTTTGCGTTGTACCCACCGTGATACTCCACAAGTTGGACACTCCTGAAGATCTTTGTTATCTTTATAGTAAAGGATACAATCATTAGGGCATGCGTCGATTTTATTGTAATCAAGTCCTATAACAGAAACAATCTTCTTTGCATTATCATAATTTTCTGGTATGCTATCTTTTCCATTTGGAATGACTTTTCTCAGCAACACAAGCAACATATTAAAATATTTATCTGCCATTCCGTTAAGAGACTTTATACGCAAAAGACGCAGTATAAATGATAACCTGGTGAACTCGGTGCAACCCTCGTACAGATCGTTTTCATTATCGTCTATTAATTTTATTATCTGCGCCAGCTCCTCATGATCAGTCATGCCTCCAGCATTTCCTGACTCGTCAGCATCCTCGGCATAATCAGATTGATCTATATATTAGGAACTGTTAACATATCCGCGAGCATCGTATGTGTATCATCTATTCTCGTATCATCTATTCTCCCACAGGAAGTACCGGTATCCGCTATCAGTTCCATTTCTTCAAGACATCCTTCCCCATGAAACGTCCAATATTTGTACTCCTCATGGAATCCTGATATTAAGTGTTTCTGTAAATCACTTTTATCCACCAACGCCCTATTTTTACACCAACAGCAGGGACAATACACGACATCACTATTTAACTTTCGTCGGTCTGCCAAGGCATACTGTATGAATTGATTTATTCCATCTTTATATTGACTATCTCTCCATCTATCAATACGAGGAATATCGATCCATGATTTGTCCGAAACTATCCTCATAGATCTGTATGATATTAAGCATAATTAGGTAATGTGAATTTTTATTAGTAACGCATCAAATTAAAGGTTGCGTGATATTAACTTTCTTCACGACATCAAGGAAATTTTAATTTTAATAATCTCGGAGGGAAAATTACCAGAACATAAATTATGTGGGAGTAAAATCTAACGCTCATATTTGAAATAAGACAATTTAACGGCTGTCATAGGAAATGGACCTATCCCATTAGGAATATAGTAGTGTTTACAACTACCTTTATATACTTTAAGCGTTTTTATTTCTTAAAAATTTCGGCAAAACCTACCCGCAGTTCTCCGAGTACACTGTGCGGATGTTATAATGCGTATCAATCATCGATAATAGATCGATTATAGATCGATACGCAAAACAATATACGCTTATTGTACACGGAGAACAATGCGGTACGTGTTATCGAAATTTAAAGGGAATAAAAATGCATAAAGTATACAAAGATAGATGATACACTACTGTATTCCTAACCTGTACGAGAAGGGGACTCCTCCCCGGACAGATCTAATAATTATTGCATGTATATCATGCTCCTAACATAAATCACGTTATTCTCTTTAGATGTAAAAAGTATTTTCACATCCAACTAGAATTGCGTGAGTTTATATAAGAAGAGATTCACATCCAACATTATTAGACGGGAAACTAGGGGTAACGACTTTCGATTCATAAATCATGATATATAACACAATAAAACTTGTAATTACCACAAGAGAATAAATTAACCAAAAGAGAATAAAGACCCAGAGAGTAAATTAGCACTTAACATTTTTATAATTGTATTGTTCTCGTTTATTGTCATATTCATCACTATACATATCCTCTCTTTTTTATTTATTTACCATATGAAGACGTATTTTTGTCATAATAGTTTTTTTTTAATATTTACAATATTCTAATGATGGATAATTTAGGATAGTTAAGCATAAATATGATAAAAATAATTGGATGTTTAAGTACCATTTAGTCAGCCAACTTATCATACTTGTATTGTAAAAGGACCATGTTTCTAGTATGAAGCTTTTCCTTTTACTTGTGAAATTATGATACTACCAACGACATTTAACTTTAATTTGGTATTATTGAAATATAAAAAATAACCAAATTAGCTAAAAAAATTTTGATTTGTAAATTTAATAAATTTTCCACAGTTAAAATAAGCTGGCTAAAGTATGATGTAACTAACCTTGGACTCTGTAAATTTGCACATATAGTTCTAGTTCTTTGATTATTGGTTGTAATTATACGGTCTATTATGGAGTCTATTTTTTTAATATCGAGATTCTCGATACTACCTGTGTAAATACAATTAGTAATCTCGAGGTTACTCATATTAGTCTTCTAAAAGATATTTAGCCCCTAGCTCATATATTTTGAAACGAGTTTTTGAAAAGTTGATACTGTAAATAAGTTCCTTAAAATCAAATTAGTCTTCTAATTTAAATCAATTAATTTAAACTGACAAATTATCTTTTATCACATTCATTCGTAAATTAAATTAGAGGAACTAAATTTGCACCGTGAAACAAGTTGACTTCAAGCAAAGGTTTACACGATAAACTTATAACCTCTGTTATTTCAAAATTAAAACATCAAGTTGTGACAGCAATGCAATCCAACAAAACGTAAACTTATAAATATCAGCCAGCTTGATCGTTTTATAACTAATTATGTATAATTTCTATACACTAAATTGCGACAATGACCAAAAATTACCGCTTGGATCTCCTGCAATGCAATCCAACAAAACGTAACACTCACTTGGACCTCCTGCACTGTAATCAAAGAAATCAAATCTCAAATTAGTAAAAACCAGCAAACATCGCTGACGGGGTTCCCGTCAGCGATGTTTACATCCCGTCAGCGATGTTTTCATCGCTGACGGGAATCAAGACACGCTGACGGGAACATCGCCGACGGGAATTCCCGTCAGCGATATAAACAACGCTGACGGGAATTTCCCGTCAGCGATGTTCCCGTCAGGGAAACCCCTATTTCCACTAGTGTCCATACTCGACGCAGTTAACATCTATACTCAAATGTGACTTTCATTATTTTCTCATGCAGAAGCTTCTATGATGTCTGAATGAATCAGGAGGTCCTCAGGCATTGTACAGATTGGGAAAGGTACTCATTCATGGTACACTTCCCCTCTTAAGTTTGATGTGGAAATATGCTCAAATTAGCCTCCTTAACATTCAAAATATCATAACACCC
>NC_033795.1:44870951-44878095 GCF_001876935.1 Asparagus officinalis
TTTCAATATTTTTTCAAAAAAATTGAATAACTAACAACATTAATCGCAATTTTCACATGGGTGGGAAAAAAATTATGTAGGGGTTTCTCAATGAGAAATCCAGTTCATGCTTTTTGAGGAGTTTTAAAAAAAAAAAAAATCAAAGTTGAAAGGGGTTTCTAAGAAACGAAAAACTTGGGAGGGGTTTTATGATATTTTAAGAACTAAGGGGGTCATCTGAGAAATGCCCAAACTTAAAGAGGGCTTTGTGAAATTTACCCTAAAACCCCATTCTTTCCAACCTAACAAAAATACCATAACGTTTGAAGGAAAAAAAATCCTACGGGTAGAAAATGTTTAGTATCAAATAACTATAGCCACATTTTCTTCTAATTTATTTTTTCCCTTAGCACAAAATTACTAGCTTCTTCTTAAATTATTGAACTCCAGAGTTTCCACTGCTAAAAAATAAGGTATCCTAGATAGAAAATTCCATCTAGGATACTCAAAATTCCGTCTAGGATGGGTATTCTAGACAAAATTCCGTCTAGAATACCCGTCTAGAAAGTTTCCGTGTAGGATGCATTATTCTAGACGGAAATTCCGTCTAGAATACATTCTAGACGGAATATTCTAGACGGAATTCAAAACCGTCTAGAATACATCCTAGACGGAAAAGATTTCCGTCTAGAATGATTATTCTAGACGGAAATTGGTTTTCTATTTTTTTTTTAATTTTAAAAAAGGTATCCTAGACGGAATTTGAGCATCCTAGACGGAATTTCCGTCTAGGATACTTGCTACAGTTTTTTTTTTTTTTTTTTGTGTGCAGAATCTACTTTGAGTGCATGTACACAATATTGAACAACAAAAAAATTATATTCATATCCAACACAATCTAATTATATTCGAATATCAAATCCAATTCTATTCAAATTATACATTCACCAAAATAGTAGAGAGATACATAAATTTTTTACAAACTTTTACATAAATTAATGCATCTGAAGTCAACATATGATACAAGGTTATTTGAACATGACTGACATGTTACATTGCATTTTATGTTAGTAAAAAATTTTCAAATGTAAAAAAGATTAAGAGTAAGATTGAATTTGTGTCCAATGTAAATAAACTAAGGAAAGGAATACCTGCAATGACTTAGATAAAATAAGCATTTGGAAAAGCAAATAGCAATGATGGGTGAAGTTGTTAGGTCTAAGAGGTAGTGCAAGATGCCTGAACATAGCAGTAGATTCTTAAACATGAAAAGTGTCCAGGATAAGGTTGAGTAACTAATTCTAAATATCACTGAGAACTACATATTATGGAGCAATTATCATTACATCAACAATATACTAGTGTAACATACTCAAAATACAACAGAATAAATTGGAATATTTTGCTTACCCAACATTCCCCAAGATATTTCCAGAGCAGCAAACTCAGTAGGCCTTCAAGAAAAACTAAAAAGAAGAAAGAAGTAAGCAGGCCGCTAAGCATCACAACACAGAATTTTCCTGCACACAATGGGACTTAAGTAATAAAATTCACAACAATATGCATACAGATATGCAAATATTGCAAACTAAGAGCTATAAAGGATGTAATAGCCTCTGACAGTTGTCCATAACAATATGCTTATTACAGACATGTAAATATCACAAACATTTTCCAAGTAGCAAGTAAGCATTTTCCAAGTAGCAATTTAATCAGCAGACACAAGAAACATCATCAAGGTCATGGCATCATTCTAATGATAAATAAAAAAAGCACTTAACCCTTCTACAAGACTAATAACTCAGTGATTACTCACTTAAATGATTTAATCTTCATCTTGTATCATTGATACCTAAACTGTTAACTTGTTCAACTCTGGATAAGCCAAATTTTGGGCAGGCACCAACAGTAACTTCAACTAGCAATCTTAAACATTATTCACAAATTTTGGTAATAATTTGACAAACATGGGAGCTAATGAGGTAATAATTCTGCCCACTACACACTCTCACCTTGCGGCAAACTTGAACTGAAAATCAAAACAAAGAACATATAGAACCTGCAATGAAAACCATCATTTCAGTGGGGGAAAAAACATTATTCAGAAATACTGAGTGAAATAGAACAAATAAATTTGTAGATAAAAGCTTTTGGACTGAATACACACTGACAATCCAGGTGAACAGAAAGCGTACATTGGTGTTTGATTCAGAATCTCATTCAATTCAACAGTCATCAAAAGTTGTAACTAAATTGAATAGAAATATTGGCTAAATCAAACTTTCCAAATTTAAAGAATTTATTTACAAAAATTAATAAATTTTACTTATTTTCTCATGTTTGTATGTCGGCAATGCTTACAAGTCATGTTTCTCTGTATAATGAGTTTGGAGCTTTTTCACCGGGTGTATCAAATTGTTCCCATGCCATGTGATCTGAAGTCATCATTTATATCGTTAGTAAACATTGTAACACTTAAAGAATAAACAGGCATTTTATCAAACACCAAGCACACATCTTCCAACACACAACAGTCTCATCTATTCTACCTACCTCACCACAATTTTCAACAAAATCACAAAAAGCTGAGAAATCTCACCCTCGGATGTCGTAACTGAAGCAACAAGGCAACCTCCGAATTGAACTGCTGCTCTAGCAAAGCAGCCAGAGTCGCGTCCTCCTCCGGCTAGCTGATCAACTTAACCGCCACCTCCCTCTCCCTATAAACCCCATGATAAATCCTGATATGCCTCCCTGCCGCAAACTTATTCCCTATCAAAAAAATTTCAAATCAAAATCAAAATTTGAACGCCAAACCGAGCAGAGCGCTCGAAATCAGAGATACCCACTTCCCCATTTTGCCTACATTTCGACGCATCAGTATGTAACTGCAAAATATCTCGAAAATAGCTGGTAAATCCTCAGATCGGAACGTAAAAGCCATCAGGAACCAAAATTCATTGAAATTTTTGGAAAAAATCTCATGTTTACAGCGAAATCTGCGACGACAGGATGATGATGTCGGAGGAGGACGTCGAGGAGCTGAGGGGGAGGCGACGATGAAACGTCGAGGAGGACGAAGATGTCGAGGAGGACGACGGGAGGGCGCGGGATCGAGGGGGACGACGGGATGACGGTTCTGGCGTTCGAACAGAGGAGAAGAATGGGAGGGCGCGGAGAATTTGGGAATTTAGGGTTTGAGGCGGCAATTATAGGCGGCAGAATTTAGGGGCTGTGATTTTTTAAATAAGAGTATTCTAGACGGAAATTTCCGTCTAGGATACAATCCAGACGGAAATTTCCGTCTAGGATGCTCAGTTAATTTAAAAAAAAAAAATAAATAAATCCGTCTACAATACTATTCTAGACGGAAATTTCCGTCTAGAATAGTATATCCTAGACGGAATATTCTAGACGAAAAATTTCCGTCTAGGATATTACATCCTAGACGGAAATTTTTCCGTCTAGAATATTCCGTCTAGAATATTCAAATTTCTACTAGTGTTCCTCTAAAGTGCAAATTTACTTATTAGTCTCCTTCTACTATGAGTATGAGCCAAATGTGGTAATTAAATGAGGCCACTGTCAAATATTTAATAGGTCGATGATGTGCCATTGTTTTGTTCCTTCCATTATCTACAATTCCAAATTTTGGTTTTCCAATTCTTACAAAGGATAAAGGACATTTTTTTTGGAGGAAAGTAGTACTGGAATTCTTTTTCTGTTTGGAGGAAAAATAGATGGTCCGATAAAATCTTGGGAAAATGCAAAAAAATAAAAAATAAAAAATAAAAATAAAAAAAAAACATTGTCACACCACTATGGACTCATAAAATGGCAATATTGGTAACTACCACAGAGGAAAAGAGGGATAATAAAAAATTAATCCCTTAATTAGGACAGAAGTACTTGAGAGTTCAATAAGATCCTTACTGTTATCTATGTACGTCTCCATAGGCGTGATGTTCAAGTTCTTTAGAACCTAATTCCTAAGGGCCTGTTTGGATTTGTAGGGGGTGAAGGGAAGTTAAGGGAAACTGAAGGGAAGGGAAGGGAAGGGAAGGGAGTTCCATTTCCCTTGGTTATACCCCAATTTGGGGGTAATAAATTTTATACTATTAGGGGGTGAACCAAGGGGAAATAGAGTGAATTAACTTCACCTCCTAAGTGTTCCCAAACAAGGTGAATGGAGGTGAATGGTTCCCCTAACCTTCACCTCCTAAGTGTTCCCAAACAAGGTGAATGGAGGTGAATGGTTCCCCTAACTTCCCTTCACCCTCATTGTGAATGGAGGTGAATGGTTCCCCTAACTTCCCTTCACCCTCATTCCCCTCAATCCAAACAAGCCCTAACTTCTTTTGTAGTTGTGGTCTCAAGCATGGGTTGTACAGGGTTTAATTTATCCATTAATCGATTTTTCCCCCTCCTCAACCAATGGGTGCTACTGATGATACTCGAACATCCTAAGAGAGCAGGAAGGGTTATAAGGTTGCGGGTGACTAACGATATTGCTAACGGATCACTTCAGTTGTAGATGAACCTGGAAGGCGGTAGAGTACTTGCACCATTGCTAACAGGTCACGTCACTTACAGATGAACTTGGAATGTGAAAAGAGTAGTTGCTGATGATTGATAAGAATATAGCATTTGGGGGGAGGGGGAAGAGACTATTTTATTCATTATATTAAAGTGCATAAATACAATAGCAAGGAGAGAGAGATGTTCTAAAATCCTAAGCCGTGTGGCACTAAAGTAAAGCAAAGCAAGGTGGCCTGAATACCTTATTTAATACCTCCCGTCAAACTCACCGTGGGTAGAGAACTGAGAGTTTGGATAAGATAATCTAAATTTACGTAGATGGTTGTTGGCGTGGCTCGAGGAGAGGTGATTGAATTGGAGCACATCGGTTGCTTTGGATTGTAGACAGCAAGATTGTGGTGCTGTTCAGTGAGGGCTTGGATTGAGGCGATGAGCTCATGGTGTAATGTGGTCCGGCGGTGTCCGCCGTGGAGGCTGCAGATGGAGATAGTCCGACGGAGTCATTGCCATGGGCACTGCAAATAGAGAGAATGCCGCTGGCGTTACAGTTGGGCGTTGCAGCTTGGACATTAGGCCGAACAAATGGTGGTTGTTGCTACGAGGATTAGGCGTGCAAGATCCAAGCATTGTGTTCAGGCACTACCTCAAATAGTCTGTGTTGCATTGTGATAGGTTGCTACTGTATCGAATGAGCTAAAGACCAAGATAGTCGTGATGCCGAGTGTGGAGAGGATCCGCACGGTGGCGGTGGACGAGAGACGGAGCACATCCAAGAGGCGGAATTCCCTGAGACATTCTGTCAGGCACCCTGTGCACGTGACATCATGCAAGGAGAAATGACAATGATTGCAGGAGGGGAATTAAGTGAAGCTTGTGGCTGGAATGTGTTGGGTTTAATTAATTTCTCAATTGTTGGCGAAGGAGAACTTAGTGAGTGTGTGTTGGGGTAAGGTGAGGGTTTGGTGCTTGTGGGGACCTATGGGGGCTCTGAAGTTGTGGGTGTTGCAGTGGAATATGGGGGCTTTGCTGCAGGTTACAAAGAGTTGGAAGTGATTGGGGTTGTAGGCGATGTCGAGGTGGGCTCATCGAAGGCAAGGCAATGATCGGATGGTATGATGGCGTTAGTGTTTGTGGCAGTCACTGGCAAGGAGAGTTGCGTGTTGATGATCGTGTCTAGATCGATGACGCGGTGATGTCTAGTTGTGGAGTAAAGGCAGCCAAAGTCGCGATTGTGGGCTAGCGGCGATCAAGAGCACTGCGGGTGTTGTCTCAGCGGTCGAGGACACGTCGTCGAGATAGCCAACGAAGTGGGAACGACTAGCGGAGGTGTTGGGAGAAGCGAAGGCGTGTATGCCGAGAGGGCAGAGGCGTCATCGAGGATTAGGTTTTCACTAGCGGTTTGGGTGTGAGTAAGATCGCAATGAAGGAAAGGAGTTGAAGCTGGTGTCGAGGCCGCCGAGTGGAAGCGTGGAGTTTGCGTTAAAACCCCCTCGACCACTCGAGATCGAGAAAGAAGAAAGTGATCTCTCTAGGCTAATGGAGAAGCCATGATACCATGATAAGAATAGAGCATTTGGGAAGATAAAGATACTATTTTGTTCATTATATTGAAGTGTGCAAGTAGGATACCAAAGAGAGAAGTTCTAGAATTCTAACAATAATACGAGAGTAAAGTAAAGCAAAGCAAGATAGCCTGAATTGATGAGAAACGTCACAAGTTCAATATTTGTAAATCCTATAATGTAGGTTAGAGTTGTCCACAATATTAATTATTCTTTAAAATAATATTACCACCGCTTTATTCGAATTTTTCCTTTCCATAAGTCACTTGACCATTTTTTGGTAAAAAAAATTCAAAACATAAAGAAGTAAAAGAGGATCGAGCTGCTAGAACTTTTGATTGCCCCTTTTACACCTCTCAAATTTGATAATTTTAACTTTACATTAATTATTTTATTTATTTGATTTATCTTGAAGTCTAATTCAATGAGTCTTAAATTAAATTGAATTACATTAATTGCAAATCATCATAACCATAAGATTTAATCAGTTTTTTAGGCTCTTAAAGATTCCATAACTAATTTAATTAAATGCATATGTTATGAATCCAATTAACTAACCACTCTTTCATATTCACTTTATATAACCTATTTTTTTTATCCTTACACTATAAATTAGGGTCATCCGTTCTCTTAAACCCACCACATTAGCTACTAAGCCAAATTTTTATATCAGTACAATGATTTATAAAATATGTTATATGAAAAGTTTGTCAACTGGTTTATAGTGTATGTGGCTTGTACATGTATGTTCATGTGTATACATTAGAGAATATTTGTCAAATGATTTGTAGACTTAAAGATTTATTTTTTATGAAATTGAAATTTATGTCTCATGTTCAATTTGTAGCTCTTGAATTATGTTTTGTCTCTCAAATCCTTGAAAAAGAGAAGGATAATATGTTATAGGAAGGTTATTATTTGGAAGTCTTGATAGCTAAAGTCTGATTTAGGAATCAAAGATTATTTTAGTGTGTGCCTTTTTTTTAACTGTGGATTGGGTAAGATTCTTATTGATCTTTTAATACTTAGAAAGACCTTATGATCTTATTTTTGGAGGTTATGCT
>NC_033795.1:44878105-44887003 GCF_001876935.1 Asparagus officinalis
GTAATTATGTAGCTTTTTTCACTATTTATCATAAGTTGTGCTTTTCCTTTTCAATATAGGTCATATGCTGTGCTTTCTTATCCATTAGATATATTCATGATTTAATTCTTAACTAATTACTCGATTCATTTGTACTTTAAGTTCAGATGTGCTATCAACTTGTCCAACGCTTTCAATGTTTCTTGGCCTTTTGATTTTCTTACCTCTATTAAGCATCTTTTATGTTCTTTCGTTAATAATTATGTTGAATCATAAAACTTTGTTTGTCTTCTTTTTGCTGATTAATGATCAATAAGTTCTTTGTTCCTATCAACTTTAGGCTACAAAGATTAACTAATAAAACATACTGGCTATCTATCTTCTAATCATTAAGTAAATCAGAATACACAAACCTGTATATGATATAATCGATTGAATTGCATAAAAATTTTGATTTCTTATATGAAATCCAGATTAATTTGTCTCTTGATTAAGATTCTTTAATTTAGATAAAAAAAATTGAGATATACAATTTCCATGAATTGAGCTATTCAAACAATATTTTTATATCTATTGTGATTCCATCTTGCTATCATAGCTTTTGTAATTTTGCATCTAATAATAATTTTTGTTATTCCAACAAAATACTAGACATTTAATATTAATTTTTTATTAAGTGGCCTTTGTAACTTTCGTACGTGATTTATTAAGTATCATTATACCATAAGTAAATATTATATCGTGAGTACATATTTAAGAATTAATAGCGTAGAATATATTATTTACTAATAACTTCTAAAACCAAGTATGCCACGTGCAACGCGCGTGTGGCATACTGGTATAATAGAAATATGAACATGATCTAATATAGCAATACAAAAAGTTTTATATGATAAAGTAAAACTATTTAACAAACATAATTGCATTTCACGAATGATTTTCTACAAGTCGCAGTTAGGACAAGCCTTCTGCTAATTAAACGCCTGCAGTTAATCTATATCTATCTATATCTATATCTATACTACTATAAAAGAGGATTGCTATGCTAAAACTTTTAATTTCCTTTCATACCCTCTCAATTTTAATAATTCTAATAACTATAAGTATTAAAGTTTGTGTGGTTCTAATGACAATTAGGTTCTCTTGAAATTATGTTTTTGGTTAAGCACTAATTATCATGTTAGTTACCTTGTGAGGACTTTTGGGATCCCATAAAATTGTATTTTAGGTTAAGCACTTATTCTTAATTTTTGTTTTACATAATTATCATTCAGCTTGAAAATATAGTTATGTGTATGTAACAATATGATGAAGGATAATGTTTTAGAGTAATTAACCAAGATTATATTATGCAAATGCCTACTTATGCATGTAGAAAGACACAATTTTCATCTTGACTAAGTTAAATATGAGAAATGGTTGACCAATAATTTCTTCATGTTCTTTGTTTAGAAGAATAGAGAACTTGCTTTTAGTTATACCATAGAATTGTGCCTAATGTTGTACAAATTATGTACAGTGTGCTAATGTAGTAGCTAACTATTTTGATGTGGACTTCCATAAAAGGAGAGAATGAGCACTAAAGAGCAACTTCTAGAAAAAATATAAGATGGATAATCAAATTATTTGTAGAGATGAAGAATCAATAGGAAAGTTTAATTACAAGATATTGATGGTTGAATAAAAATGATGTGTACTCAATTTAGCAATGTAAGAAATTAGACAACGCTAAAATATCCTTAAATTTATAATGTAAAGTGAACCACTACATAAAAATTGTGAAGCCCAGACCACAAGGATGCTCTTTGTAGTTATTTTCTTTATAGGAAAAACCTATGTTGATACTATATTAGAATGGAACCCTACAGTTTTTCTGTTTTGAGATAATCCCCTAAAACTTATGGTTTATATCATAAATTTAACATTAAAAACTAATTTAATAACATATGTTAATCTATAACTGTATCATGCATCACTTGCAACGCACGTACGACATACTAGAAGTATAAAACATACTTTCTACTACTGGAATTTCAAAAGCAGATCGCAACTCCATTCTCAATTCTATATTTTAATTTGCTAACAAACATAATAATGGTCTATTAAAAGCACTAATTTCAAATGCAGATCCACTACATAATACACTGTTCCAAAGACGCATATAACAATACAAATTCTTGATAGACACTAAACAATTCAAATGTCGGGCTGAATCACATCGAACCTAAACAATAGTTCAAGATAAACAGCGGCATAAATAAGGAAAAGCAAAGCTTATTGTCACGGCTTATTGTCACGGACCCTGGCCTTTTCCAACTTCCAACTTACTAAATCAGCAGGAGAGGAAACCAAGCAAATGTATATAATTTTATCCGGTCTTCATCTTTTTCTCGGCATGAACTGCGGAGCTTATCTTCTTCCAACTTCTCATAACAATGAGAGATGGTATCACAACCCAAGAGCTGTTTGCCCCGATATAATATGCCCAATAGTAGTATGGGCTGGTTGAGAAGTTGTCACCCAAAAGAAAGGCTGTTATGAAGTAAACTAAGCATCCGTAAAGCTGACCGAGAGAGATTGCAAGCTGGAGGGTATAATTATATGGCTTCCTCGTAGCAATGGCGTACCTATATCAAATGGCTTAATCAGGTCAGGTAGAATCTGAATATGTGATGCAATGCAAACATAAAAGTTAATGTCATCTTTAAATGAGGGTTAATTGTGGTCCTTGTACTATAGAGCTGTGCCATGTAGCCACTTGTATCTTCTAAACTACTTTATTGACACTTGCAATATTATTTCCCCTCAATTTAGAGAGCAATTTAGGCTCGCTTTTAAGCTAACTTCAAGGCAGAGGTGATTATTGTCATGTGATCAAGGTTGTAAATATTAGATATCGTAGAAATAACAAACAAACCAAATCCATATCAGATTGCATATATTAGGGTAATATCAGGATATATGTAGGAAATAGCGGGGTGTCATATAGGATGATGTGCATATATAATATAATATCCTACCATGTAATATAAACATACTTTATAATATCTAACCATAATTCAGATTAGATATAAAAAGAGATTTGTTTCAATTGACGGTTACTACCGATTTTGGGCAATAGTGATTATGGGTTTTTATTTGATTATGGGTTGGAGTTTGGGTTGAAACCTAAACCCGAACCCACAATGAAATGAAACCCATATATTGATCATTATTTTCAACCCGAAATAACGGTCAATATATCCGAATTGAGCTGATATATCGGTGAAATATCCCAAAAATGTTGTAACCTTCAAATTCAAACTGGTGCAGAGAGATGTCACATGAGAATTTAAATTTTAATACCCAAAAGTCGTTGCTATTTAAAACCTTGCATGTGATTCCCATGTGACATCTCAACTTAATGAGAAATCATACCATGTGGAGTTAACGGGTTGTAAGTTCTAATAAAATGGTGTAGAAGGTATAAGTGGTTATATCCTCTCAACATAGGAATGTATATAATATGCAATTAACCTTAATTTAAAACAAAAGGCTATTATAACCAGACTAGATCATGTAGTAATAAATGCAAACTTCTAGAAATAACAACTGATGGTCTTTGACGTATAAAAGTTTCCACAGCCTCATTGTAGGAAATTAATCATCACCAGGTTGCAAATTGACACAAGATTAAGATCATGTTTGAGTTGGGAACTTCTTTTGTTTTGGGATTAATTTAACTTGGTATAATCGTGGGATATGATATTCTCACAAACTATAGTGAGTTAAATTTTAATAATCTATTTGGTTCAGTTAGCAATTAACCCATCTAATAACTAAATTATGTTTAGGAACTTGTCATTACAAGATGATATGATATTAGGACCTAACATTAAAGGTCTGCAGTAGCCTTGTACCTACAAGCCATGACTTTAGCTAAATTTCTCAGAGAATTCGGACAATTTCATAGCATTTGGGACATTTCCAAATGCAAATGCACTTGATTAAACAATACAAACACATAAATATAATACCACTTTGCAATTACAATCACCAAAAATCACATGTACAATTCATAAGCAAGTGTAATATCCAACATTCATAACAAGAAGGATTCTGTCAGCCATCAAAATACATATCTCATCCAAAAAATAAGTACACATCATATGTCATAAACAAGTAAATAAAATTGCATCAAATATAAAAATTGTCTAAAAATATCTATCATAATATAATAAAAATTGTCAGAGGAGGGAGGTTGCTTGGTAGAGAGAGAGAAATTAGAAAGGGAAAAAAAAACTAATTTTGGGGTTTATATATCCCCGGATGAAGAGGCAATGCTTATGAAAGTTAAGGAGCAAGGGTATATGATCGGGTCTAATCCCAATGGAGAAATGCTACAATAACACCCTAACCCCACTTTATTTAGCCCCAAAATGTCATGACTATTTCATTTTAAAAGAATAAAAATTCCAGTCTAATCCCCTTTGATGTTATGATCCACAGCCCAATATTTTATTTTAGGCTATGTTTTGGATTGGGTATTATTACCCGGTAACAAGATTTTGTCTATCAAAATAAAGAAGCGGCGCATTTACTTCAAAATTTTAAAGGAAGGTTAGGCCGAGGGTTTTAGTCCATCAAATAAATAACTCTGTCATTTCGAGACTAAATAAAGGAAGGTGGAAGTGACACTGCAGTCCTGGAACTATTTTCCACTTAGGGTTGTACCCGAACAGAACCTCTTCTCCCCTTAACTTAAATATTAACACCCTACCTAGAGAAATATAAATCCCAATATTAGGTTTCCCTATTCTATATCTCCGTCAAGCAGTCTCTCTCTCCACCAACAATTTTTATGATATTGACATTATTGTAACAGATATTTTAGACAATTTTTATATTTGATAATATTCTATTTACTTGTTTAAGGTATACTTACGATGGGCACTTATTTATTTGGATGAGATATGTATTATAATGGCTAGTGGTATCCTTGCAGATATGAATGTTAGATATTATATTTATTAATATTGCATTAATTTATTGGTGATTATAATTGAAAAATGGTATTGTATTTACATATCAGTCTCTGTATTGTGTGTTGGTGTTGTTCGATCATGTGGTTTTATAGTTGGAAATTTTCAAAATGCCATGAAATTCTACTGAAAATTCACGCAGACTTAAGAGTTGTGCCTTGTAGGCAGAAGGGCAGTATGGACATTCATTGTTATGTCCTAATCTCATACCATCTTGTAATGATAAGTTCTCAAGCATAACATGGGTATTAGAGGTGTTAATAATAAACTGAATCAAAAAGATTATTAAACTTTCACTTGCTATAGTCTGCTAGATTATTCTATCTCAGAATTACAATAAGTTAGATTAATTCGTGAAGAAAACAAATCCCAATCCAAACATATGACCTAAATGAATAAAGGCTTATTATCGGGTTATTATACACAATCCAAACATGGGCTAAGAGAATCACGTGGCAGGAAGAATGACAAGATCAGTGGTTATGTCAGAGATGGAGATTTTCATATAGCTAAATAAACCTTATATCAGTGTTTTCAAAGGCGTGCATCTCACTACGTCTCATGTGCCTTGCAATGCGGGGCGGTGGCAAAGCGCCTCAGATCTGATACAGCAGCGCTTTTTGCGCCTCACGTACATCCTTACTTTGTGCAGAGTGCATATAGTACATATCCTCATATAGTTTTGTTTGTTAACATTTCAATCAAGTCTTTATACTTGATAATCTATATCCCAAAAAGCAAAATAAATCTATTAGGCCTAAGTAGCCTTCAATTGAGGACCATTGATAATCCTTTGCTTGGATATTAGTCTTGATTTAACATTTTATTTAAAAATTTATGAATTTTGCTATTATGTTGGGTGTTAGCATCAGAAATTAAGGCATTATATTGTGATTTTGTAGTAATATATTATTTATCCTGACATATTTTTCATGTAAATTCTCGTGCTTGATTATGTATATTGAGAAATTATGTCTGCGGTGTGCACCTCGCATCACTCAGGCGCGCGCATCGCGTTGTGCCTTGCGCATGTGTGCGTAAAGATGCTTTGCACCCCGCATTGCGCCTCGTGCATTGACAACACTGCCTTATATGGTTCTGGGCCAAAAACATTGATCCGGATCCTATCATTAGGGCTACTGTCAATGTTTGTAAAGTAGCTACAATGCTCTTGACCAACTCCCCAAATATCGGTCGAAGCTTGAAGCAGGTCAGTTTCTTAGTCTAGCTTGCATTCTTGCTACATGACATCATAAGGTTGCTAATCTAACAATTATGGCAGTATACAACTTGAATTGCGCCTCGTGCATTGACAACACTGCCTTATATGGTTCTGGGCCAAAAACATTGATCCGGATCCTACCATTAGGGCTACTGTCAGTGTTTGAAAAGTAGCTACAATGCTCTTGACCAACTCCCCAAATATCGGTCGAAGCTTGAAGCAGGTCAGTTTCTTAGTCTAGCTTGCATTCTTGCTACATGACATCATAAGGTAGCTAATCTAACAATTATGGCAGTATAAAACTTGAATTTTTCCATGCACATTCTCTTTTGACGAGTTTCTTCTCGTTAGAAATATACAAACATGTTTTGTTTGCATTCACTAAATAAAAATCAAGCTCCAAGGCCTTCCTAGTAATTTTCCACTTGAGGAGATGAAGGTTATGAAGCATTTTGATTAAAGGTGAGTTATTGGGTAGGAGAAGGGACACAACCAAGAAGGAAGGAAACAGAAAATGAAATTACTGAGTATAAACATTAGGTTTTACGTCTTTTGATTAAAATTGATTGGTATTTCAGTAATTATTATGTAGGTACTAGGTACACTATTCCGAGATTTTCGTATCGATTGAATTTGAAGTATATAATATCCTAAGATCATATGAGATGATAGGTTAAAATATAATGTCTAGTTTTAGACATGTTGCATACAATGCTCAAAGATGTGCAGTGAATTAGTTTTTCAATCAATTGAACTACTATTTCAATTAGTACATTCACTCCCAGTAGGCTAGTAACTAACTAACATATCATGTAACATATCATGGTGTAGTACACTAGACCAGTTATTAATATAAAAACAGTAAAATTATAATGAAACAAAGAGAAAGAAACCTTACACAGCAAGAAGGCAAGCTGGACCCTCTATGGCAGCAGTAATTCCTTCAACCGTTACAACTGCTGGCATCTCTTCCTACATATCTCGAGTCACCCTTGCTGTACTCTTTCCCTGATTTTTTTAGGCGAACTCATTAACTGAGATTAAGATAAAAAAAAGCTAACAATGTACAAATCGACTTAGCTTAAATAGTAATTAGGTGAAGTAAATTATGGATTATATAAAACTTACAAAGTTCAGCCAGGAAAGGTGTCTTCTTATAGAAATCTGGAGTGAAAGCAAAATAGCCCTCGAGGATAATGTGAGTCAAGCCCGTAAATGCCCACCAACACATAAGCAATCTTTCTGTCTTAGATATCTTGGGGAAACGCCCTACTCAAGCACACGAGTCAAAAAAAGTGCTCATATAAGTTGCACACTTCAAATATTTTCATACAAAATAGTTAAGTGTTTAGATCCGATGTTGGTGGCAAAGAATTTCGCAAACAAAGAAGTAAGAAACAAAAAGAGAGACGAAATTCTTTTTTATGATAGAGAAGAAAATATAGTTGGTTATTTCTATTTGTCCTACTCCTTCGCTTTCTGAGTAAAAAAATGAGGAAAAGATCTCTTGCCTCACTTTGTTTATTTCTATTCCTTACTAAGAAATGAACAAGAAGCAGTCTGCAAGAATAGGTCATCATCTAATAAACAGAAGGCAACAATACTAAAATAAACTGTTTAGACATGTTATAAAAGATTTCATGCAATCAAATATGCAAGTTATGTTTGACAGAGCATGATGTTAACATAACAAAGACCAAGAAGTGTACAGTTTATTGAATATATAAGAGTATGAAATGCTTGCCTGTATGACATTCTCCTAAATAAGGAAAAAAAAAGTTACATTATCAACAAACTGAAGTACACTCTTCTCTTATCAAGGTTTTACATGAAAAAATGCTTATGGTTTGTAATGTTACTTGTACTCACTATAAACTTAACATGTAACATCGACATGAACCAAAAAGTTTACCAACATATACTAGGCTGTGGTTGAATGTAAATTACCATTTAAGATGTAATTTAGGACATGTTTGAAAGTAGGAGGTCATATGTAGTAAGTTCATATCAAGGTTGCTGATAGCGGATAGCGGTGCGTCGCGGCGAGGTACCGCTAAGGCTATTTGACGCTATTGCGGCAAAATAGCGGCAAATAGCGCACAGTCAAATAGCGGTCAAATATAAATATGTTTCATGATTTTTAACCCAAAATAAAATAAACATAAACATAAAAAACGCACTTGTGGTTCTATAAGCTATTATCTAGTTGAAAGCAAGCTTTTATAACATCAGTAAAGTTTTACTGCCTTCGATTTTATAGTTCTTGTTGTTCGAAAACCATTTCGCTAATAGGGTCCACCTTTCACTTCAACTTTTTTATTTAACTTCAACTTATGTATACAGTATACTCTTTGGCAATCAATTATGATCAATGTGCTTAAAATATGCCTTGTTGTTTACTGTAAATGTGTTTTTTAGGCTTATTTATGCAGGCAAGCAGCTGACAGATGATTAATGTGCTTAAAAAGGTGATTATTACTTTTTCTCTCTGTTGCAGGTGAAGCTCAACAAAGAGGAGAGGTTGTTGTTACTGGTTGCCGGAGGGAGCTGCTGTTGGTCGCTGGAGGGAATGTTTAGTGTCGCCGCCTCGCCGGATGAAAGTTCGGGACCTACTAATGTCGCCAGAGGAAGTGAGAGAGAGAGAGAGAGAAAGGTAGATGGGCTTGACCGGCGACG
>NC_033795.1:44887017-45004664 GCF_001876935.1 Asparagus officinalis
GTTGGGGCAGGAGAGTGAGTACGAGAGAGAGGCACACGAAAGGGAAAGGCACGACTGGTGGCTAGGGCACAATAGGAAGATGGGTTTTACTTTTTAAGTGATGGGTTCGGGTCGGGTTTCGGGTCGGGTTCGGGGAGGGTTTTATCATATGGGTTTACAGCTAAAAAACCGCTTTGAAGCGCTTTTTAGTGCTAAACCCGCGATGTTTTACTAAAACCGGCGATTTCGAGCAAAAGGCGGTTTTCTCCGCCAAAACACCCGCGATCCCCCTAAGCGACGTAGTGAAGCTCCGCGACTGTGAAAAGCGTCGCTATTTCCCGCTTTTTACAACATTGGTTCATATGTAAGTAGATGGAGATGGAGCTAAGAATAGTACAAGAGTTTAATTGAATAATGTATAATGATAATAGTAAGATTATGACAAATTAATTTTTATATGGATCTGAGTAACAATACCAAATACGTATGGTGTGCAATGGATTGTCATGTCCTATCTTTCTATGATTTATGATGTTTGCATGTCCATATAAATACTTTAGATCAATGTCTATACTTCAGACACACAGATCTATCGTACGATATATTTTCTTTTGATATCACATTGATTTTATCTGTGGCTACAACAATTTGGGAAAGTGGTCTTTCTGTAATGAAGTTTGTAAAGAGGGAGTTGAGGAAGAACATGGAGTTATGGAACAAATGGAGTTGCAGAATAAAATGAGTAATTGTTGGCGCAATGATTGCTCAGTAACGTATATTGAGAAAAATATACTTGATAGTGTTATAGATACTGTGATTATGTACTATTTTCAAAATATGATAACTCGTCAAAGACAGCAGTAAACTTTAAATTATTAATTCTATAGTGACTCATCTTTCCAAAAATCCTACATCAGCCATGACAAAAAGAGAGCTGCAACTCCCAAGAGGGTTAGGGTCCGTTCGGTTGGCAAAAAAAGCATGAAAATTAAAGATAAGAAAACATATTTCCTATAATAGGTTGATTTCTTATGTTTGATTCACTTCTTAAAAGTAAAAAGGAGATGAGATGAGATGGGTTGTCACCGTATTATTGGATGATGTGAGTGGTTTTTAAAAAAGAAATTATAAAAAATATTTTGAGGTTGTTTGGTTGGCTAAAAAAATAAGAAAATGAATTATAAGAAACTTATTTCCTTGTTCAGGTTTTTTTTTGTTTGGTTCATTCTTAAAACTAAGAAAATAGATGAGATGAGATGAGATGAGTTGTCATTATATTATTGGATGATATGACGCATGATTAAGGAAATCAATTTCCTTGTTTTTTTAAGGAAATGAATGGAAATGAAATGTTAATGAGATGAGATGAGTTGTCACCATATTATTGGATGATGTGGATGATTTTTAAAGATAAGATGAGATGAGATGAGTTGGATGATGTGACCAATTTCTTGTGTTTGGTTTATTTTTAAAAGTAAGAAAGAAGATAAGATGAGATGAGTTGGATGAAAAAAATATTTTATTGGATGTTGGTGATTTTTAGAGATGGAAATAGATGAAAATAATATTTTAATAGTTTCCATGTACCAATTTCCTTTTCTTGGCTTTTAGGAACCAACCAAACGGACCCTTACTTACAAATCGACAACCGTCTTAAACTTTGTTTAATCTGGAATCTTGTTCAGCATTTCCTAGAAACGACTTTGTGAATATACGCATACCTGCCCTGTGAAATCTATAAATCCCCACCATCAATTTTTATGCTCAATTCCAATTCTCCAGGTCACACATGCAAAGTTCTAACCCTGATATATCTTTAAACCTACCCATCTCCAAAATCATTCTTAAACCCAGAATTGAATTATTTTTTAAACTAAAAACATACCATCTTGAACCAAAACATGGCTACATGTTACCACAAAAATAGCAACTTAGATGTCAAATATAGCTGTTGATACGCCAATCGTAGCAACTTAAACAGAGACTGGGTTTAAAAGTAATTCAATACGATCATTTTCGATACGCGAATGAGTTTTGGAACGGGGTGGGGTTCATAAACGAGAAACCCAATCATCATTCAGGAATTTTATCAAACAGTTGGTGTGCGACATCTTCTAACAAAACAAAAAAACTCGACAATTGACTTCAATGAAGATACCTGATACCTGAGATGATCCAGACGACGGCGACGCCGAGAAGAGAAGCGCCGATATAAGGGACGAGAATATCGGATTGAGTCAAAGATATCGGAAGGAATCCCGGAAGCTCGAGATCCCTCGGGATGTAAGGGTGATCAACTGCCATTTTCTCTCCCTTCTCGAACTTTGGATCTGAGCTCCGAAATCTTGCAGCTGCTCCTTCTGGATTAAAATTGATTTATCTGCGAATAGATCCCAACTTGTGGTTGGAATTATTAATTGGGCGCGTGTTTAAAATTTTTATAAAAAAAATGACAGCGCGCTGCACGTGATAACGAAGGAGGTGAACGAGGCGTGTTTGAAAATGAGAAGTGGGAGGTACTCGAGCCTGTGACAGCTATTCTTTGGGCCTGCGCGAACAGAACTAGGCCTCGTTTTTTGACCAAATAGCAGGGCTTGATGGATTTTGGACCTGCTGGCGATGGGCTACCGATTTATAACCGGCATATACCTCCTTATTTCATATCTTATACTAGTTGAGATAGCATGTGCAATGCATGTGATTGAATATCATGGTTATTCAAATTGATAAAAATAGAGTAAAAAGAAAAGAAAATAAAGATTTTTATGGGATTGATCATCAACTCAATAATCTCTCTCTCAAATAAAATATTAGCATTGTTTCCTTCAACCTAGAATGTGGCCACGTTATCTACTATTTGTGAGTTATGAACACATTAATCTAGTACAACATCTCTGTTTATTAGTATCTTGAAGTCTTCAAAAGATGGGTGATCGTTCAATTCGCAAAGGAGTTTTGCATATGCATTTACTTGTAATATGTCCATTAAACTTTTAGCTGTGGTTTGACTTATATTCACATTAACTTTTAGTTATGGTTTCACTCATATTTATATTTTCTAATATTCTCATTCAAATTTATAGCTCATTTTCTGTATCATAGAAGTAAAACTAAAAGCATGAAGAATTATTTTTTTGCGAAATTAGAGTAGGGAGATTATGATATATTTCGCTATGTGCTCTAAATATGAAAATTTTCTTTTCTTTGATGTAAGGTCCTTATCAAATCTTACCCCAAATAATGTGAATGAAAAATGCTATTATAACTCACTTGCCTAGAGCAATTGTATTGTATATAGGACATATAACTCATCTGGAATATCCATATTTGCTAAGTGGATTTTACTATTGTGAGAGCAACATGTTAGAGGCTCGTATTCAAACTTTTTGGTTTTATAAACACAAGAATTTAGAGTGCATAGCTTATATATCGTAAAAAAAACATATTAGTTCATAAAGAAATTTCCCTAATAATGATATGATTACAACGATGTTACCTATTCAGTATTAAATCAATTTTATTATATAAGATCATATGACCCTTTTTAATAAAATATAAAGCATATATATAAAAAACCTCGATGCTTATAGCAAGTAGTTGGGCTCCACAAAATAGGTTAACTTTATATTATAATTTGCTAATTGTAGTACTATTGGCAATGCCATTACCTTTTCTCTTTATCTTATTATTCACGCTTTTCTAGTATGAGTTCTCTTTTTCTAATCACTCAATTAGCTATATTTAGTTTTTATAATATCAAAGGGCTATATTTAGTTTTTATAATATCAGAGGTTAGAGTATTCTCTTCTGTTTAAAAAGTGTTGATATTATTTTTTTTAAAATATATACACATAGTAGCAATAGTATATACTTCAGTTCAACTCAAATATTGGCTTGAAGCCATTTAGAGTGAGGTTATTTCTACGCTAGAATGGTGATATAGTGATTACACAGTCTAAAAGTCAAAGAAGAAATTTCTACAAAGGAAAAGTAATTTAATATGTCAAATTAACAACTAATTTATAAAATATACATGGGCAGTGCGGATAGCTATAGAGTATACATCTTCATGAAAATTCCATAGTAAGTGACCAACTATAATCATCCTAATTTAAGCATAAATAATTATTATTTTAGTTACTAAATTGATACATGTAACTATGGAATAAATCTCAAGCAAAAAATAGAAATTGAGATTGTATTATCATGTAGGTAAATAAATAATTTTATTAGTGCTCCTCTTTATATTAAATTTAAAAGTAATAATTTAAATTATTAAGCACCAAATATTAACTCATATGAGAAAGTAAAGTAAGCTATGGTCTATATACATATATATGTTTGCGTTGAAAATCAATTTCTTAGTGGAATCAATTACAAGTTGTTTATCGATTACAATAGATTCACGAGATTTAGCCTTTTTATAAGACTTCTCTACTCATAAGAAATACACACAAGACTTCCTAGAAACACACTCAGAGATCGTTTATCGGTCGCTGCTTGCGTGAGATCTTTGCCTGTGATGGGGACACGTTAGCCCGTGGACCACCGAATCACAGATCTAAGTTGATCGTGAAGAAGGCTAGGTGTTCTTGTTTTGTTAAAGAAACAATAACAGAATTAAATGACCTTAGCAAGGTGAGATTACTACTCTTTTCAAGATCAAATCGATGTTTAATCTCAAGGGAAGGGTGAAATGGCTGTAGATCTCTCGAAATCTTCCGTTTTATGCTAAAGTTCGCCAAGATCTCACCTCCCTCTCTCTAAAATTTGTGGCTCTGCTCTCAAAGCGTCGACAACTCATCTAAAATCCCAGATCTCATCAGTATTCATCTGTACCCTTCACAAATGCACGAATGGGGGTATTTATAGTCTTCGAATGTCGTGTTTGTGGATAAGAATTCGTGATTTGGACGTATCTTCAACTGGTAACGACTTTTCCGTATTTGAGGATATTCCCAAAGTAGTTAGGAAGCCAGTGGAATGCACGAATCTTGAGAAATTTTATCAAAAAACGCATCGGGGAGTCCTGTTTGGGTGAGACAAATTTATGTGTCTCACCATGCATACGAGACACATTTATGTGTCTTGCCATGAATGTGAGACACATAAATGTGTCTCGCAATTTTGACGAGACACATTGATGTGTCTCACCATTTAGGAGACACATTAAGGTGTCTCGCAAATTTTAAGACACATTCATTGTCTCATTTTGTCGTTTCGTCGTTTTGTACATTCCGTCGCTTCATTGTTTTGCGCATTCCGTCACTTCTTTTTGGCATTGAATGGTCCTCTTTGACTTAGATGATAACGTTAATCATGTCCTCTTCATCTCGAGCTGTGTGCGAAAACCTATATGTATTTTTTGACGTCTACAGATAGCCCCTCTAAAGTTTTTAGCCTCCTCAATATTTATTATTAAGGAGTCTAGAATACTTTGGATAAGATAAATCCAACCTTCAATTCTTGACTTTTTCAGCTTTCAGTCTATTCAGTATTTTGTCGAATAGTCTAAAATTCTTCCGGTGCTACATTTATCGTCTGACTGTTATCAAAATCTTGAACTGAAACTAGTGCGTTGATACCTAAATTAGATTGCATCGTTAGATCGATGTTAAATTGGTTACCTTCTGATACGAGTCGTCTTACGAGCACCTTTGATCGTGGAATTATCAAAGGTGGGTTGAGAAGAGGATGACAGAAACACAAGAATAATTCAGTATGTGGCGAAGGAAAATATCTTCTCTAGATTATGAAGAATCAATTATTACAAATCTCTCCCTCACAATCTCGCTAGAATAGAGAACAACCTCTCAATCCTCTCTAAACCTTAATACAATAATTAGAATTTCTCTCTGATCTAAGATCATGTTTAGAAACCCTAAACAACCATTTATATAGGTGTACAAACATGGATGGCAATCTGGTAAATTATCAGACCAAACCCCAACATGAATTCATGCAAACAGAAACCCAAACGAACCAGGAAATCTTCGATGAGTCGACTCATGACTGAGATGAGTCGACTCATCCGAAACTAGATAAAACACAAACACCAGCGATGAGTCGACTCATGACAGGCATGAGTCGACTCAACTCCGAAACTAGATAAAACACAAACACCAGCGATGAGTCGACTCATGACAGGCATGAGTCGACTCAACATGATGAGTCGACTCATGACTGTTATGAGTTGACTCACTGGCTGAAAACTGGATGCTTTACTTCTTCGATTCACCGTCTCGTTCCACACTTTAACCTATGTTTCATTATGCTATTTTACACCTCTATTCTCAAGCTACCATGAGAATCATCTATCCTCAAGCTCCCATGAGGATCGAGTTCTGAAGAAAATTATACACCAGTATCATGGGTCCCCCCTTTAGGAACTTGAAGTCTCGTTCAAGTTAGAACTTCAGCTGAGGAAACTCGCGAGCTCCTCCATCCTTTCTGTACCACCTGGCTTTGCTAGGAACCTGATATCGACGTACAACTAAAAACGACTCCTTCGCTCCTTGCCTTGTCATAGTCGTCTTCCACTCCAACATGCAATCCTCTTTCGATGGCTTTTTTGGAAGTCTAATACACAGCGAGACAAACTTCTTGCTTGCATTCACTAGCCTCTTCGCTCGTGCCGCCGTCCCTAAGCTTGTCTCCCTCGGAAGAGACGCCGAACGAAATATGAACTTTTCACTGCCTTTGGTGAATGTATACTTCTAAACCCGCCTCTCGTAGATCACATATCTATCCCATAAGTACGGATTACCCAATATAATCTGACAAATATCCAATGGAACTACATCGCACGCAACCTCATCAATATACGACTCATGGAGTGCAAATCTGATAGTTCATTGATCAACTACACTCAGTCTCTCCTCCTTCTGAATCCACCCTAATGGATAGAGCTTTAGATGTTTGACCATCTTCAGACCCAGCTTCTGAACCAAGGTCTCGGATATCAAATTCTTCTTGCTGCCTAGATTAACTATGGCATCAACCAAACTGGTTTTCACTTGCAACTTAAGCACAAAGAGTTGCTCTCTAGGGTCTTCGTCCTCTTTCGTGACTTGTTTCCCCATCATAAGGTTGAGACTGATGTTGGGCTCTGTCATCCTAGGAACTTCCTTTGGACCCTGTGCTATATATCACGTATGCCTTTTTCTCCTCCTTCTTCTTCAATCCTCTTGGCTTCAGATGAGGATACTTCTCCCAGCATCGATCAGCTACGTGTCCTGTCTTCTCGCAATGACCACAAATCAGTCCTGCTTTCCCTGAATCACCCTTTTTCTTCTCCTCCTTAGATTGAGAACCACTAGACTCACCTCCAACTTGCTTTGCATCTCCATTTGCTTCGTTGCTATTCTTTTGCTTGCCTTCGATGGCAATAGCCTTCATGCTCGCCTCTGCAATAGATTCCACCGTGAATAACTTCATCTCCTTCCGGATGTAATTGTTCAATCCCGCCATATACTTCATAAATACAGAATATTCCTCTATCACAATGTTGAGGACCATCGCCTGCTGTTGGAACTCCATGGCGTATTCTTGAATGGTTTGATTGACACTTTGACGCAAGCCGTACCACTTGTACCAACGCTCCTCAAGGAACCCTACTGGATAGAACTGCTTCCTTAGTAGCTCCTTGAACTTGTTCCATGATACTGCCTTCTTCTCCTGCTTGCAATAGGATTTTCACCATCTCAACGCGTGCCCCGAAAGCTTCAAAGTTGTAAACACAATCTTCTCCTTGGATGAATATCCATAGAGGGTGAAATACATCTCCATACGCTCGATCCAATCATCAAGCCTCTCGACGTCAACACTCCCATCATAAATAGGAATCTCCACCTTAAAGTTAATCTTCAGGTTCTGGTAAGAATTCTTACCCCCTTGATGTAACACAGTCTTAACGGTCTCCTCCTCCTCGTCGGGATCTGAATCCACTCTCTCCCCATCGGACTCCACAATTTTTTTTTAGACTTTGAAGAAGATTCACCTTATTTGTCACCTCCATGGATAAGACTGACGAGTTGTGTGAGAGTCAACCCTATCGTCTTGATCTGCTTCTTCAATGTATCAATCCTTGCTGAATTATCTCCTTCAGCCATCTTCTTCTTCCTTAAAACCTGGACCCCTTCCAATTAAATAAGGATCTCACCTAGCTTCTTGTATTACAATCGAGTAAGGACCATACACAGGTTACCCCCTTCATAGGATCTGATCGCTCTGATACCAACTTGATACGAGTCGTCGTGCGAGCACCTTTTATTGCAGAATTATCAAAGGTGGGTTGAGAAGAGGATGACAGAAACACAAGAACAATTTAGTATGTGGTGAAGAAAAATACCTTCTCTAGATTATGAAGAATCAATTATTACAAATCTCTCCCTCACAATCTTGCTAGAATCGAGAACAACCTCTCAATCCTCTCTAAACCCTAATATAATAATTAGAATTTCTCTCTGATCTAAGATTATGTTTGGAAACCCTAAACAACCCTTTATATAGGTGTACAAACATGGATGGCAATCTGGTAAATAATCAGACCAAACCCCAATAGGAATTCATGCAAACAGAAACCCAAACGAACCAGGAAACCTTCAATGAGTCGACTCATGACTGAGATGAGTCGACTCGTCCGAAACTAGACAAAACACAAAAACCAACGATGAGTCGACTCATGACAGGCATGAGTCGACTCAACCTGATGAGTCTACTCATGACTGTTATGAGTCGACTCACGGGCTGAAAACTGGATGCTTCACTTCTTCGATTCGCCGTCTCGTTCCACGCTTCAACCTACGTTCCACTATGCTATTTTACACCTCTATTCACAAGCTACCATGAGAATCATCTATACTCAAGCTCCCATGAGGATCAAGTTCCGAAGAGAAGATACACCCGTATCACCTTCGTCGGGAGCTTGTATCTGAATCACGATTGAACTCCCGGAGGTAATTTTGACTTGGAATTTCATCCTGAGCCTTATTTTGGTGAATTTGTTGACGCGTTGACTGGCGTTGACCTTCCTTGTGACATGCGAACATAGTTTATACTCGTGCATTAACTAGAGTCTACATAGTTTAATCTCTTAAGGTGTTGGAGCATGGAGAATCAGTTTATACTCGTATACTCATCAGAGTTTCAGAAATTAGTTTAACCTCATATACCCGTTGGAGGTTCAAGGAGATGCAGTTTCTACTCGTATACTCATCTGAGTTTTGGAAATTAGTTTAACCTCATATACCCATTAGAGGTTCAAGGAGATACAGTTTATACTCATATACTTATCAAAGATTCGGGAATTAGTTTAACCTCATATACCCGTTAGAGGTTCAAGAAGATATAGTTTATACTCGTATACTCATCGGAGTGTGAATATGTACCTCGAATACGTCAAATCGGGTGAAAAACGAGCAAAAATATACTACAAAAACACCCGCGAACCCTCCTTGGGTGTTAAACACATGTTGGTGTCTCACACACGTGCGAGACACCCGTACGTGTCTCGTGTGTGAGACACCAAAAGGTGTCTCGCACGAGAGAGAGAAGGGGGGTCGACTAGGAGTTCTCTTAAGTCTCTCAAACACGGTTTTTTTCCTTATTCTCAAACTCCTCCAAATTCTTCATAAAGGATTTACTTCTCCTCCAAGAGTCCCTAATCCTTTTATCTCTTCTCTAAATCCTCAAATTTTGGCCAAGTTTCTCCCTCAAGATCTAGGGTTTGGTGATTTATTGGGTTTGAGCTCTTTGACTTGGGTTCTTCTTCCTCTTCGAGCTTCTTCTTCCCCAAGATCCTCTCTTTGATCTCAGGTAAGCTTATTCCCTTCTTGATTGAGTTTTGGACACTTTTAATCCTCTAACTTTGATGAATTTTGAAGACTAGGGCTTTGATTTCTTCCCTCTTAAGTTCGGGTACTCTTCTTGGATTCGAGCAATCCTCTTGGTTTAGAATATCCCAAGCTTGATCTTCCTCTTAGTTCTTGGTAAGTTTCATCCCATGGCTTCAATTTGAATTTTTGCTTTCAATTTCAAGTGTTGATTGAACTCATGGGTTTCAGTCTTCTTTGACTTAGATTCGAGCTTCTTAATTTAATTCGAGGTCTTCCCTTGGATTCTTTTCACCGAACTCCTCTTCTCCAATCTCAAGTAAGTTCATCCCCTCTCACTAAAATTTTAGTTCTTGATTTTGAGGAGAAAATATCGAATCTTTAATTCTTGAATTTGTTGGAGCTTTAATCCTGGAACTTGGATATGGTCGAAATTGGTTTGAGGATGTGATATGGGACTTTGTTCTTGGTTTTGAGGAAAAGATTACAACTTTAATCCTCTAATTTGGGCACGACTAAACTTGGGTTTGAATTTGGCTTCGATCTTGTATAGGCGTCGAATCCTTGTTAATTGGTTTTGGGGATTTTTTTGTTAAAGCCTCGATTTGGAGCATTTGAGCATGAATCAACGTTGATATTGTGTAGATGTCGAACCCCTTTGCTTGATTGTGGATATGTGAACTCGTTGCTTGTATTTGGGGTTGAAAACCGAGGTCACCATTTAATTTTGTTTGCGGGTGTGAACTGTGCTTTTAATTTTGTACTCAGGTATGAATCGAGGCCTTTAATCTCACATTTGAACTTCTCTTGACTCGACACTTGATTTGTAGATTGACTATGTCTTTGAAGGGGTCCTGAGCTCAGAGGAGTCGATCATGTTCTCAGCCAGTTGAGAGAGAGGCTCCCGTGGCTTCGTCATTCGGGGGTAATCATTTATTGCTTTTGTCGATTCAAAATTGATATTCTGAATAATGTATCCTCGTTTGCTCTCCTTCACGAGGCATTCGGGAAGAGCCAGTATCCTCCTTTGCAGGGGTCAACACTTAAAAGATGTGTTTTGCTTGGTCAAAACACGTCTCAAGGCAAAATTAGCGATTACACACCGTATCGCACTCCGTAGAACGTGGTATATTATCACGTTATTTACGTGACAATGTACATTGTCCCACGTGTGTGTGCAACAGTTGAAATCGTCTCGTCAATTACAAGGTAGTGACTCTATCTTGTGGATTCATGAGATGAGTTCGACTCTTTGTTTTGCCTTGGAAATATTCTTCAAATTGTGTTTAATAAATATGCATTGTTTGTTTCAGTCGAATTCCCCTCAGAGGCATTCTCATCCCGTGCGGTAAGTGGTCATAGTGGTGAGGCTTACGCCTCCGCTGAGGATGCACCGCTCATAGCTGTAGTTCCTCAATTCAATCCGGATGGGCCTGAGGAAATTCCTCAACTTGTGTGAGAGGGGGATCGTTGTACGCTACGATGACTAATTACCGATGCCCCGCTCACTTAAGACCCAAGCTCCACTTAGGCTTTGAGGAAGCCCGACTATCTGTTCGGTGATTCCGTCGAAGATCCAGCCGTTTTGACTCTCGTGGATGAGAAGTGGTTAAATGAAGATGGTGAGAGAATATTATATCTTCCCCCTGATCCCTCGCCATTATTCACTCGCACGCTTAAAGACACAGGCCGTGAAGCGGGAGATGTCTTGGCATCTTACGGAAGAGCAGGAGTGAGTTCACTGTGGGTACATTACCCATCAAAAGACTCTGAGCTCCAGTGATAGAAATTACGTCCGTGGACTCCATCCCGGCGTGCTGGGACAAAATACCACACCATCGAATGAGCTATCAATCATCTCTAACACAATGAGGAATTGCCTCGTGAGGTTGGGAAGAGAGCTGCTTATGAAGGGCCATAGGTGTTTTGGCTGGGTCCATTCCTCAGACAACAGATGGTGAGCACGTATGACGAGTTATGTTCTTGGCCGATGGAGTGTGGAACTGAATGCCAGTGGATTGTATACATCCATTCGTGCCAGTATGTATGGATTGCCAGTCAGTGTACATCATTCCCTTGTGCTGCTAAAACTTTACAACTTGGACACTAATACCTTCCTAACCAAGCATGGAGAGTTGGGGCTGGCTCTACATAAGATGCAAAAGATTTTGGGCCTGTCGATGGGCGACATCCCTTATCAAGAATATTTTCCCTCTGGTCGTCAATTGAATCAGATGAAGATGGCCTCCCCTGCCAGTTACGACATGTTATGAGATCTCACGTGTCATTATCTGACGGCTTTAGCGAGCATCGGTATCATCACAAAGAAGAAGTTCTCATAGCTGAGCTTGAAGCAATTCGCTAACTATTTATTCAAGCATCTGGAGGATGGCTCCGATGAAGCAGTTTGTGAATTAGAACCTCTGACTCCCTTAGCAATTAACGAACTGATAGAGAAGATCAGTGCCCAATCATATACTGCTCCTACTACTGAGGGTAAGTTTCTGATAGGGACTAAGTTCCAGACTTTTTTGTGGCACGCACAGAAGCGGATTTAGCCCATAACTCTTCTGGCGGGATATCTCACTATTTGGCTGAAGAAGTATGTTGTGCTGCACCAATTCTCTGATACTTTACCGATAGAGGTTCTCCTTCTAGCTGTCGAGCTTGCTTATGGGAAAGATCTCTCCTTACTTCCGGTGATGGTTGCCAACATACATTGTGAGTTTCGGCAATTGGTCAACGGATTCACACAGGTGGGAAGCAAGCCGACAGCTGAGATCCCTACTGCCAAGGTTGAACTTCCCTATACCAATCTGATGGCTTGGATCGTCCTTCACCATGCAAATTTAATGTCGGCACCCAGTGTCGTAGATCCCTCTATTCCCCTGGTGCAACTGTTAGAAAATAGCAGATGGGAAACAAAATAGTTTCTTGAGGTGAGGCGGCAGCTCCAAATCCCCAAATGCTGGGAGTTCTTCAAATGCTTGCCACGATTCTCCAACCAATACGATGAGCTACTGATTGACGAAGAGAGACCGAGGATGGGTCATACTTCCCTCGATGTGGGTTGCTTCAGATAGTTGGTGAATATCTGACCTGGATATCTTATCATTCGAGTGAAGAACCACTACCACATAGATCCCTATCTTCCGTGTCAGTTTGCTCGTCAGATCGGTTATGACCAACTGTACATCAGGAACTCGAACCGAGAGCTGAAGACTTAGGGTGGTCTTATAGATAGTGTCCATGTGTGGTTTTGGAGCATGGCGGATTGCACAGGCACTGTTGGCCTTTTTATTTTGATGATGTTTTAACAAACAATTTATGACTAATATTATTTATCTAGCATTTTTGTTTTCTTAATTATTCTAGACAAACAATGAGTCGGATGATGGATAGATTGAGCCTAAACGATCACATCAAATAGAGGTTGGCGGAATATCGGTATGAAACCATTTGTAATTCAAGTCAAATATCTAAGATCAAGCTTCAACTGCATCCAAGACAAGCATATTGAAGATCTATAGCTTGGGTATTTTTAGTTTAGGTTTTACTTGTGTGTAGATACTTTAAAGCTCAATATCATATACACACATACATTTTACGAGTTTATCCGTTTTGGGTTTTATCCACAAACAAAGTTTTTACAAACAAATAAACTTATGTTTATATACATATATGTTTGTTTTCATGTGGATAAGTTATTTTAGTTTAGTTATATAGATATGAAACAAATATACATTCATATACATATTCATATGTTTCATATTCTATTGTATTTTAAAAAATATTGTATTTTTTATTTATAAACTTAATAACTATAGTTTATATCTTTTATCAAGTCTATAGAATCACTTTATAAAGTTTTAAAAGTTTGTTTAAAACATTTTATCAAAAACATGTCTTGTTTAGTTTTCATGTTTTGGACCTTTTTGTAAAATAAAGAGATTTCTTATTTGAGAGGTCCAATTCCAAAAATACTTTTTGTAACATGTTTATTATTATTTTTATAATCATTTTCCAAAGTTTTACATTTTTTAGAATTTATTTGCTATTTTTAAAAGAGGTTTAAAATTTAGTTTTACTATTCAAAACAGGATGATATAGTGTTCTTAGTTGACTGATGCAAGAGATCAGTCGACTGAAGAAATCGTCTGGAAAGTGTAAAAGTTTTTATTTTTGTGATTTATGAACTATCAGTCGACTGATGAGTTTATCAGTCAATTGATAAGGTCTTCAGTCGACCGATAAGCTGTGAGCTACCTATAACGGTCAGCTTATTAGTCGACTGATACTATTCATCAGTCAACCGACGACCTCTAACAGCTAGTTTTTCTAGATTTTTAGGTTTCCATTTTTTTATCCTTTTCCTTAGTTTTCTCTTGGTTTTGGGGCTTGTTTTATGATCCTATATATACCACATACCCTCTAACTTCTAAGGGAAATCAAGGGAGTTTTTAAACAAGTTTAAAGGGTGTTTAAAGTTTGTTTAAGTGTGTTTACAAGTTTTGTTTGTGAAGAAATTTTCACAAGAGGAAGAAGAGATCATCCATTCGTGTTTAGGCTTTCATCTCATCTCTTTCACTCTTGTTATCTTTGGAGAAGTTTTCTAAACTCAATCTCTAGCTATTTATATGTTTGATTATCATTTCTATAAGCTAGATTTTTATATTGAGTTTAGTTTGATTTTATTGATACTCTTTGTTTACACACACAACCTATTGAGCTTCTAGTAATTCATACATTATATAATTTGGATTGTGGTGGGTGTTACTTAGAGTTTGAGCTTACATTAAGTTTTCATCCATTATAGAGAACAAACCATTTTGTATTTGTGCCTAATTTGTGAGATCACTTTGTAATACACTTGTACACCGAGAGAAGTGTGTGGTGAGAAACGGAGTCGGTTCCAAGAGGAGTGGCATCGATAGTAAAACCTATAGAGAGGTCATAAATCTGAGCACTTGAGGAAGGACACGGGCTAGAGACCAACACTTAAAGGGTGTAAAGTGTGATTGCAAGAGTGTGAATTATAAAAGTTTTCGATGAGCTAGAAAACGGATTGTGAGGTGTAAAATGTTTTGGGTGAACGTTGAAAACCTGTTGTGATAGTGGATTCTCCCTGGGAGAGGGGAGCGGAGACGTAGGTCAGAAGGATCGAACTTCGTGATCATCTTTGTGTGTTTGTGTTGATTATTTGCACACTATCACATTTATATTTTAGTTTATGTTTATATCACCTTTTGTTTATATTGATTATTCTTGCTCATAATTAGTTGTATATCATTCTTGCAAGAATAAATTGTTAATAAGTTTTAAATCGGTATTAAATCGGATTAGATTAGTATAAACCCTATTCACCCCCCCTCTAGCGTGCTTTCAGGCATCACGTTCAATCTCCCTGCCGCAGATTTCAAGTTAGAGCTCACATTTCTTTGCTGCAAATGGTTGATAGCTGCCAATGCGCCTGCCAAGCTGAAGAACATTTTAGAGTTGGAGGCTGAAGAAGAATCCCGCATCGCAACCAGGATTGTTCATGAGGTTGCGCTTTTGAGGAGACAAGGAAAAGAGCTTGCCGGACCTTCTGACAAGGGCAAACAGGTGGTCGAGGAGGAAGAGGAGGTCCTCCCTATTGATGAAGAAGAAGAGACTTTAGAGGAAGGTTCGCCAGAGGTGAAGGCACGTGAGCTGGTGATGGTGAGGAGGAGGTCATGACGGGCCTTCCACCATCTTTCTTTTCCAGAGAAGTTGCGCGATCGACAATTGCTCATTGGACTCGCAATTTGATCTGCCTAAGTTTCCAACGGCTCAGAAGAAGCCAAAGGAGAAGGTCATGTTTACATACCCCAACAAGATGACGGTTGTGTTTGCGTCAGGAATATGTTCTGTTGTAGAATTCATTATAGTTGTTTATCGATTACAAATAATATAAAAGAATGAGCTTCATGCTTTGTAAAATTATTCTTTACAACAAAAATCAAATTACAAGCTCCTTAGAAGCACACATAGGATCGTTGTTTGGATCGCTGCTTGCGCGGGATCTTTGCCTGTGCCAGGGGTGCGTTAGCCCGTAGACCACCGATTCATAGATTCTGGTTAAACCGTAAAGGCTATTTGGGGATTCATGCTTCGTTTAGAAGTAAGAAAAAGGTAAATGAATATCTTATTGATGTAAGATGAACACTCTTCTCAAGATCAAGTCGAAGCTTAGATCTTAAGGAATCCCAAAGTTGCTATTTGTACTCGAATTTGATGAAGACTCTCTCTCTCTCTCTCTTAAGATGGACGCTCTAAAATGCTCAAGCTCTCTACTCAATCTACCCTCTCTGCTTGGATCCTTCTCAATAATGGTCCTAGGGGGGGTATTTATAGCCCTTAGGAACAATAACTAAAGTCAGAAGTCAAAAAGAAGTCACGTCGGGGAACTTTTATTTCTGAGACAGTTGTAACTGTCTCGGAAACATGGTTGGCTTTTCATTTTCGAGATAGTTATAACTATCTCGGAAGCATGCTCCCTTTTTCTCATTTTGTAACTGCTTTTCCCGCCTTTAAATGATTCCATAATTTCTGCGGTTATGGGCGTGATTCTCGCTTGTAACTGCTCCCCCTATGTTCATAGATGATCCTCAGCAGTTAATAAGCCATGTGGACCACATAAAAATCAAGAAAACGGTCAAAAAAAAAATACATTTTTAGCTTCTCAGTGTGCGAGACAGTTGCAACGGTCTCGCACTTCCAAGACAGTTTGCTTTATCTTGGGTATTTTGACTCTAACTTCCTCGTTCGATCTTGGAATAAGGTGATCCAAGATGCATTGGAAAGCTCGTGAAGAGATCTACAATCTCCCATAGGTGAGACACTCATGGAGTGGGCAAGACACTCATGGAGTGGGTGAGACACACATGATACTTCGCCCTTTGTTGGCGAAGCACAACTCTCGGCTGAGTTATTCCTTCATCGTTTAACGTGTTTCATAGACACGTATGTTTTACCAACTTACTTCATGTGCTTTTTAGCTCCTCTATGGTATCAAATAATCTCTTTTGACTCAGATAATCCTCCTTGACTCGAATAATAATATTCATCATCTTTTCTTCGTCTCAAGCTGCGTGCGGGAACCTATAGGTAATTTTTATACCTACAGATACCCTCTCCAAAGTATTGTAGCCTCATTCTTTTATAAAGGAGGCTAGAATACTTTGGATATAATACACTTGGCCTTTAATTCATTGACTTCTTCCAGCTTTCAGTCTATTCAGTATTTTGTTGAATATCTAAAATTCTTCCGGTACTGCGTTTATCATCTGACTGTTATCGAAATCTAACTAAAGCTCGTGTGTTGATTTTTAAATTAGCTCATGTAGTTAAGTTGACGTTAAACTAATCATCTTCATCGAGAGTCTGTATCTGAGTCACAATTAAACTCCCTGAATTAATTCCTTGAACCGACGTTCCATCTCGAGCCTTGTTTCAGCAGAATTATCGACACCTTGGCTGGCATAGACATTCATTGTAATGTGTAGACCAGCATTAAGACATGGCAACCCTAAGTGTAGAGACTGTAAGACCAACTGTTGATGTCGGTTCATCTGCCTGTATAGAGTTTCTCCTGGCGTGGACCGTTATACATTTGTCGGTTTTTACTTAATCACAGGGGGGTTTTGATTGTAGGACCAACCATTAGAGCTGATACGGCCACAACCATTGGAGAGGTTTTTTTGATGTTGTCTTGTGTGTGCGAGACAGTATACCTTGCCTCGTGTGTCTGAGATGGGTTCAATTGTCCCGCTTGAAGAAAGGTGGCTGTCGGGTTGAATTTGTGCCATCATTTGTTCGCTTCCTTGAGTTTAACAAAATTTAAACTTTATTATGATTACTTATCCTATTCTGAATAAATAAACATAATACTTATATGATTTTTGACAAACCCTCAGCCATTAACAGATTTGATAAACTTTTACTGACTACCGTTTAAATCGGGCTAGCATGCAGATTGTTTAAGTCCGTTCTGCATTTAACGTTGTGCTAAGAGAATAAACTCTCTTAGACTTGATGCTATGATGTTGAATACATAGGCTTGGTCATTTTTACGGGAACGGATCACCCAACAATGCATATTAGGCATAGACTTATCTCTAATAAAGGATCAAGATAAAGTCTTCCATGCATCAAACATGGATTTGGAAATGGGTTAAGTCTTTTTGGTGAAAAGATGAACCCGATACTGAAGAGGAAGAATTTTATATTCTATCTCCTAGTCTCTTTTTTTGTTGGTAGAGATGAACCTGATACTGGAGAGGAAGAATTTTATATTCTATCTCCTGGTCTCTTTTTGTTGGTAGAGATGAACCCGATGTCGGAGAGAAAGAATTTTATATTCCATCTCCTGCTGCAAAAAAAACTCAAAGTAGGATCTCCATATCAAGAATCTGAAAAAGTGAAACTAAGAGTGGGATCTCCACTCTGAGAGTCTGAAAGATTTTGATAACCCTAACAGTCGGAAGGTTTGATTATCCAATCTGAAGGTGAATTTCTCGTTTATCAAGATGAAATTCTGACTTTGGCCCTAATTGTTTAAAGGTTTGACCAGGCAAGACTTTTGAAACGACCCTAACTGTAGGAAGGTTTGATCGCTTGAAATGAGCGGAGACTTTTCGTTTATCGAAAGGGAATTTTGGTTTTGGTCCTAACTGTTTAAAGGTTTGACAAAATGGGAATTTGAGATGATCCTAACTATTTATAGGTTTGATCGTTCAATTTGAAAGTGAACCTCTCATTCATGGAAGAAATAGAGAGGGAATTTTAGCTTTGGCCTTAACTATTTAAAGGTTTGACCAAGTGGGGATTTGAGACGATCCTAACTGTTAAAGGTTTGATCGCTAAATTTGTAAGTGGTCCTCTCGTTCATGGAAGGAATCAAGATGGGATTTTAGCTTTGGTCCTAACTGTTTAAAAGTTTGACCAAATAGGAATTCGAGACGATCCTAACTGTTTAAAGGTTTGATCATTCAATTTGTGGACCTCTCGTTCATGAAAAAAAGCAAGAGGGGAATTGAGCTTTGGACCTAACTGTTTAAAGGTTTGACCAAATAGGGATTTGAGATGATCCTAACTATTTAAAATATTGATCATTTAATTTGTGGACCTCTCGTTCATATAAGGAATCGAGAGGGGATTTTAGCTTTGGCCCTAACTATTTAAAGGTTTGACCAAATGGGGATTTAAGACAATCCTAACTATTTAATGGTTTGGTCGTTTAATTTGTGGACCTCTCGTTCATGGAAGGAATCAAGAGAGGATTTTGGCTTTGGCCCTAACTGTTTAAAGGTTTGACTAAATGGGGATTTGAGACGATCCTAACTGTTTAAAAGTTTGATCATTCAATTTGTGGACCTCTCGTTCATGGAAAGAATCAAGAGAGAATTTTGTCTTTGGTCCTAACTATTTAAATCTTTGACCAAATGGAGATTTGAGACGATCCTAACTGTTCAAAGGTTTGATCATTTAATTTGTGAACCTCTCGTTCATGGAAAGAATTGATACTGGATTTTGGGTTTGGCCCTAACTGTTTAAAGCTTTGACCAAATGAGGATTTGAGATGATCCTAACTGTTTAAAGGTTTGATCATTCAATTTATAGACCTCTCATTCATGGAAAGAATCGAGAGTGGATTTTGGCTTTGGCCCTAATTGTTTAAAGGTTTGACCAAATAGAGATTTGAGACGATCCTAACTGTTCAAAGGTTTGATCGTTCAATTGGTGGACCTCTCATTCATGGAAAAAATCAAGAGGGGATTTTGGCTTTGGCCCTAACTATTTAAAGGTTTGACCAAATGGGAATTTGAGAAAATCCTAACTGTTTAAATGTTTGATTGCTCAATTTGTAAGTGGTTCTCTCATTCATGGAAGAAATCGAGAGAGGATTTTGGCTTTGGTCCTAACTATTTAAATGTTTGACCAAATGGGTATTTGAGATGATCCTAACTGTTAAAAGGTTTGATCGTTCAATTTATGGACCTCTCGTTTATGGACAGAATCGAGAGGGGATTTTGGCTTTGGTCCTAACTATTTAAAGGTTTGATCAAATGAAAGTTTGAGATGATCCTAACTATTTAAAGGTTTGATCGTTCAATTTGTGGACCTCTCGTTCATGAAAGAAATCGAGAGGGAATTTTGGCTTTGGTCCTAACTATTTAAATGTTTGACCAAATGGGAATTTTGGACGATCCTAACTGTTTAAAAGTTTGATCGCTCAATTTGTACGTGATCTTCTCGCTCATGGAAAGAATCGAGAGAGGATTTTAGCTTTGGTCCTAACTTGTTTAAAGGTTTAACCAAATAAGAAGTGGGAGTAGGGTACAAATAAGAGTGAGAATGTTGACTTGTACAAATCACTCGGTGGGGGTTTTCGGTGTCAAGTGGCTAGGATTTAATATGAAGAGGTTTGATAATTGCTATGGATCAGCAGATTGAAATTTTTGATATCATGTCAGGACTTTGACAGTGGGAGTGTTAAAGGCTTAGACACAGTGAGAGTTTGAATGGATTCAACCATGAAGAATTTTGGTGGAACCACCGTCAATTAATTTGATTAGTGAGGGATTTTGTAGTGGAGGACCGTGAATCATTAAGCACTCCACAATTATTCCGTGGGAGTTTTGTGAGGGAAGATTGACCCAATAAAGTCATTGAATCTCATCTCAACGAAAGAGTGCTTCGAAAGTCACAGTAGGAGGGTTTTAATCATCTTATAAATGATTAAATAGCCATAGTGGGAGGTTCTTAATCATGATTAACAATGAATTATTCTGATGATTGGTTTTCACCTTGAATAATGAATCGGTTTTGGGTTATCCTTAAAAATACCATGTGTAGTATTCTCTATGAACTTCCCATTGGAATGAATTGAGGTATTCCACCCCCAGCTCTTTGGCGAATCTGAATCCAATTATATTCGACCATATTGTTGGGTTATCCTTAAGAATATTAAGAGTAATATTCTCTAGGAACTTCCCGTTATTGAAAATAAAGGAAGTAGTTTAACCTCGTATACCCGTTGGAGGAAAAGGAGAATCAGTTTATACTCTTATACTCTTCGGAGTTACATAGAAAAGTAGTTTATACTTGTATACTCATCGAAGACATATAGAGAAGCAGTTTATACTTGTATATTCATCGGAGTCACATGGAGAAGTAGTTTATACTCGTGTACTCATCAGAGTCATATGGAGAAGCAGTTTATACTCGTATACTCTTCGGAGTTACATGGAGAAGAAGTTTATACTCGTATACTCATCGGTGTTACATGGAGAAGCAGTTTATACTTGTATCATCGGAGTCATATGGAGAATCAATTTATACTCGTATACTCATTGGAGTCACATGGCGTCCTTATTTGGCTTGTTTTGCAGTTATGATACAGGAGTCAATTAAGGCTTGGATTTTATTTTTGAGGCCAAAGCAAACCTTGGTGGGATGAAGAACCCTTCTGTGGTACGCACAGTAGTTTGGATTCATAATCCTCTTAGATTCCTCCTGATCTTTAATAGGTGGTAGCTCGATTTTTGTCGTTGGCGAGGAGGTATTTCAAGATGGATGGAACTTCATCATCTTCTGTTATCTCCAGGGTTACTGTTGTGACGTTTGATTGGCATTCACAGCAGTTACACATGTCATCGGTGGACTTCTCTCAGCTTTCTTTCTTTTAAGAAAGCGTTCAACTTGTTCTCCGCGTAGTTTTAACTCTTTCCAAGTGGCTGGAGGCATGACCCACATGGCTCCAGGACATTAATGGAGAGATTATTATGGCAGGTCTGCAGGATGAACTCCTCTGTGACAGGATCTCTGCAATTCATTACCTTGTTACGGAAGCGCTTGACAAAATTGTCGACTGATTCTCTGTCTTTTTGCTTTTCATCCAGAAGGGTTCCGATTGACACTTCGGTGTCATCATTGAAGAAATTGATGAGAAACAAATTTTTCATGTCATCCCAGCAGTTGACGCTCTCAGGCTTAAGACGTCGGTACCAATTGAAGGTGTCACGCCCCGTTTTTTAAAATACCAGGGAATCGGAACGTGAACAAGTCCACGACGTATTAGATTAAGAAGAAATATACACTATCATTATTTATTTTCTTTTTTTTCTTCTCAATCTAATACACTAAGCATCAAATACATAAATCTCAATCACATGTCCCCGATCATAATAGCAAGAATATAAAAACAACGTAGAATAAGAAATAAACATATCATCAAGCAGATCATCCTAGACATAAAATATGGATCCAACATACCCTTATTACAACAGTTCAACTAGGAAATAAGAAATATATAGTCCAAAAGAAAGTAAATACTAATAAATAACTAAATCCATCATCAAACTAAAGAAATACTGTAAAAAGAGTTCTAATATTCATCAGCTACTACAGAAAAGAAAACAAGTTTAGGATTCAGTTTGTTCTTCCACTCCATCGGAAGGACACTCCGACTGGGCATACACCGGCTCTGTTGCATCATCAAACTAAACCTGTACGTCCCCTAAGTTTGATGCACACCAGAGAAAATAGGTGTACGTCAGCGTGCATGGCACATAGCAAGATCTCATATGAACAAATAAAACGGTCTAACGACCCATGCTATGACAATAATAATACTAACAGGAAAGACAAGATATGTGCAACTGGAAATCTAATGATAACATACAGCTATGTGAATACAGTAACTGGGTCGAATACTAACCAACCTAAAGCTCAGTGGTCCACATATCACACAGAGTCAACGCTCATATCATCGGATAACTGACTGTTCACAAATCCCCTATGTGCATCCAATACGCCGCTATATTGGATCGGTCAGAGGGCTACACGTAATCCGATTTCAACCTGGTTCGAACTCAAGCTAAACTCGGGTGAATATTAAATTCACGGACTAAAGTGACTACACTGGCTTCACTTTGACCCAGCAAACTAACCCCAAACTACACTTGATCATAGGGCGAGCCTGGAAGATACATCAACAACTATATCCGATCATATGAATATTGACTTCCTCATCCCAACTCCTCTCGTTTTTCTAAGTCAACCATAATCCTCATTGAAACTCTGGTTCACCATCTAAACTCAGTCAACACAACCACACATATCACTAGGTCTGTTCATGACGCACAAGACCACTAAGTCATGAACTACTAAGGTTCTCAATCACTACAAGAGGCAATAAATAAAACTAATTATATACAATGATAACATGTCATGTCAAACATGATTAAGCAAGTTCATAAGGCATGAGTAATAACTGCGAACGAAATACGAAATGCATGAACAGAGTCTACACAGCATAAAAATACACGTAAATAGACTTCATTAATATCTAACTACCAAGGTGTCCAAACTTCTCATGCAAGCTATCCATAATTAAGTATCCTCTAATATAATAATGTGGTAAAAAAGAAAACTAAAGACCGACATCATTTTGCACATGAAATATCACGCTCTACGACTAACGTTATACGCTTTTAATTAATAAAAAAAATTCCTTTTCTAATAATTAATTTCTAAAACTATTTCTCATCATAAATATTATAAAATAATATATTTATGTAATACATACATATATATGTTAGTTCTTTTCTACATGAAAAGCAACATTTCCCTATTTTATAAATTACCTTTAATTTATTTTTTTCAATATTATTCCGTAAAATCTAATTTTAACACCTAACTTGTCATTTCATGTCCGTAATATCTTTAAAAAAATACAATTAATAATATTATTAATCTAATTTCTACTCGTGTGCTCGTCATTTCATGCTTGTCAACTTTCAGGCATAAGCTAGTATTATACATCATCATTCCACGCAGATATTCAAATATGCACATTAATCACCATAATGATATTATAAACAAAATAATATATCTAACTAAGATAATTAACAATAAAAAATTATAAAAAGTTACTAATTAAGCGACGAGATCTTGCCTTGGCGCATCGAACAAATCGACGTCGACGGCACGGGTCAGATCAGACGCGATGGAACGTGGCGTCGGAAGGAACTTCAGCGAGGGACTATCCGGTGATGGGGCAGTGGCGTGGGCAGCGGTTGGGCTGATGGTGGTGGTGAAATCAGGTCGTGGTCGTCAAGGGCTGGGCTGGTCGATGGAGGTGGTGGACTTAGGCTGGTCGGATCTCAGCGGGTGTGGCCCGACGCGGAGAGATGCGGGGCCTTGGCGGCTGGGCTCAGAGTCGGTGTGAAGGGGTGTAGGGGTGAGGAGAGAGGGTGGAGGAGGTTCTAATGAGTTAGGGTCTATGGCGGCTGGGCGCTACGGACGGCAAGGAGAGAAGAGAGGATGACGGCGAGGCTTAGTAGCTGAGTGAGCCGAGGGTGGTAGGGCAGGCTGAAGGGGCAGCTTTGGATCTGGCGGTGGAGGGCTGAGGTGGGTAGTGCTTATGGAGGCAAAAGGCGGAGCGGGTCGTCGGAGAGAGGAGCTCAGGCGCAGGTGAAGGCTTAAGCGCGGCCGTGGGGTGCTGCTCGCGGCGTGACGAGGCACCGCGCGTGGCGCTATTGTAGGGAGGGGAGCGAGCGAGCGGCACGAGATGGAGAAGTAGGTGCGACTCGAACGGCCGGTCTTGCTGGAGGCTGCGTTGGGTTGACCGACGGAGGGAGAGGGGATATATATCTATAGTATTATATATATATATAATAATATATATTATAATATATAATATATATATATATAGATATATATATATATATATAATATTAATATATATATATATATCATATATATATATATATTATATTTATATATTATATATATAGGAGAGAGAAAAGGGAGAGAGAGAAGAAGAGACGAGAGAGAGAGAGAGAGCAAATGATAGTGCGCCGGCTGGTTTTTGAATGTAGGGCTAGGCGTTTGCGTTTACAGGGTTATATATATATAAATATAATATTAGTTAGGGTTAGGGTTAAATAACAAAAAATAATTAAAATAAATAATTACGGGTGCTTAAAAATTAAACTAATTACAGAATAATTATCTACAAATATAAACGTACATGTTGTGCTAGTACAATAGTTAATACGAAATAATTAAAATAATACAATAATTTATATAAATAATACGTAATTTATAATTCAACATAATACACGAAATAATACGTAATAGTATCAATAACACAACAGATTAACTCCAAAAACTTTTACCGTATAAAATAAATTTATAAATATTAAAATCATTTAATTAAATATAAAATTTGGACTTTAAATCATAGAAAATTTTAGAAGGCCGAGAAAAATACAAATATTCTTTTAAAAATAATAATTAATTGTTTAAAAATACTAAAAAATTATTTTAGCTAGTATCAAATTTTATGGTCACTAGATCCTACCCTCCTTAAAACAAATTCTGTCCTTGGAATTAAAATAACAAGAATGAAATATAAAGATAGATTCACTTCAACTCATATAAGGTTCAAAATATATTGCATATCCATAAATAAGAAAAGTCATACAAGGCGATTCAAATAAGATACAAGACAAAACCGCTAAGATTCAGGAAATAAATGAGGGTATTGCTGTAGCATCTCAGGCTCGGTTTCCCAAGTCAACTCTTCAGGAGAATCTAGGTGCCACATCACACGAACAAGCGAGACGGTCTTGTTATGGAGGGTCTTCTCCCTTCGGTCCAAAATTTCCACTGGCTGCTTCTCGTATGTCAAATCGGATCGCACCTTAATCTCTGAGAAATCTACGACATGTCTCAAATTTCCGACGTATTTCCGTAACTGAGAAACATGGAATATGTTATGCACTCTAGCCAGGGCGGGTGGTAATGCAAGTCGGTACACCACTTCTCCCACTCTCTCTAATACATTGAAAGGACCCACATATCACGGACTCAACTTCCCACGCCTTCCAAAGTGAATGGTGCATTAGTTGGGGGAAATCTTTAGGAACACATGATCTCCTGGCTGAAACTCCAAGTACCGGCGCTTCGCATCTGCCCAATGCTTGAATCTGTCCTGTGCTATGCGAAGTCGCTCCCGAATGATCCTGACTGCATCAACTGATCTGTCAATTAACTCCGGCCCAAAAATCTCTCGCTCACCAACATCGTCCCAACTCAGTAGAGAACGACACTGCTTACCATACAGTGCTGCAAAAGGGTCCATTCCAATACTAGTCTAGAAACTATTGTTGTATGCAAACTCCACCAAATGCAAATGATCTTCTTATGACCCTTGGAAGTCAAGCATACAAGCTTTAAGCATGTCTTCCAAAATATGAATGGTCCTCTCTGACTGCCCATCGGTTTGAGCGTGATAAGCTGTGCTAAAACTGAGACTGGTCCCCAGACTCACCTGCAAACTCTTCCAGAACTCTAAAGTAAATCGGGTATCACGATCCGAGATGATGCAGACTGGGACTCCGTGCAATCACACGATCTCCTACAATACAAAAGATTTACTAACACTATTGGGAAAGGAACTCATTGAAATATATAGAGATAAATATTTTACCTCCATGTATCTTTGAGTAAGATGCTCCGTCGACTATCCCACTCGGAAAGGAATGAAGTGAGACGATTTGGTTGATCGATCTACGATCACCCAAACAACATCATTTTGTCTAGTGCTCCTAGGTAAGCCACTAACAAAGTCCATGGCGACATGCTACCACTTCCATTCGGGAATAAGCCATGGCTGCAAAATGCCTACGATGCGCTGATGCTCTGCCTTCACCTGCTGACATACAAGGAACTTAGCCATACTACGAGCCACATCTCTCTTCATACCATGCCACCAAAAGTTCAGTTTTAGATCCTTATACATCTTCGTACCTCCAGGGTGAATAGAATACGGTGAGCTGTGAGCTTCTTGTAATATCTCCTCTCGAACATCTTCTCCTGGTATGTAGATATAACTCCCAAATTATAAGGATCCATCCTCATAAACAACAAATTCTAGTCGAAGACCAGCCACTGCTAACTCTCTACACTTCTGAAGAAATGAGTCACTTGTTTGTGTAGCCTTGATTCACTTGACCAGTGTCGATTGAATCTGAAGATTTATCAAAGAAGTGGTGATTCCTAGAAGATGAACATTCTATACCCATATCCTGCGTCCATTGCTGAAGTCTCGCATGAGCCGTAGGGTGCATGACAGTTGGCAATCGGCTCAAAGCATTGGGTACTACATTGACCTTACCAGGGTGGTACTGAAGATCAATGTCGTAATCCGCCATTAGCTCTAACGATCGGCGTTGCCTTATATTGATCTTTTTCTGAGTAAATATATACTTCAAGCTCTTATGATTAGTGAACACCTTCACTTGCTCTCCCAACAGATAATGCCTCCTGTAGGCATCAAAAATTGCCCATAAGTCCTTGTACGTGGCTCGAGGTAGAGAGAAGACGATGAACGTTGCTATTCGAGCCAGGGACACCAAGAGGTGTCTCGGCCAAGACATGGCTGAGACACCAATGAGTGTCTCATCCTTCTACTTTTCTTAGAATTCGTGTGTGAAGATTGTAGGCATATAAAATTGCTTATAGGTCCCCTAGCATAGCTCGGCACAAACCGACGAACCAACGAGGCGACGAGATCGACGAATCGCACAGAAGCGACGGAATGCATCCATACGCGTTCGGAATCAAACCAAGTGTTAAGGAATCAACGAGTCATCCAATCGAGAACAGACTCGGACGAATCGCGATCGAATCAAGATCAGTTTTGGACTCGAACTCAGAAGCGGATTTACTGCCAAATCAGGAATCGGATTTACTGCCAAATCAGGAATCCGACTTACTGCCAAATCAGATCAACCAATCAGAATCTCAATCAACCGAATCACGGACAGAACCGGAAACAACGGAAAACAATTCGAAAAAGTCAGAAAAAACACCGCCCGCGGGGGCTCGGCCAAAGCCGAGCCACCTCAAGAGCCACCCCAAGGTGGCTAGGCACAGTGTCGGCCACCCCGAGGTGGCCGACAGTGGCCCGAGGTGGCCGACAGTGGCCAGAGGTGGCCGACAATTCCCTTTTTGCAGCCACTGTCCTGAGAGCCTATAAATAGGCCTAGAGATGTTCATTTTCGGGGGTCGAACTTTCAAGAGCCGAAACTCTGCCGGATTGAAGAGTGAACTCGGAGCTTGAAGACCAGAAGACTTGCACCATTCAGATCTGATCCTCGGCGACCATCCACGTCAGAAAAGGCAGGATCTCGAGAGGAAGAAAGAACAGATCTGAGATCTACACGAGGCTACACTCCAGATCTAAGCTTGGTCTTAGATCTCGAGATCCGAGCGATTATTCCCTTGGTGGATTAATCCCTCCCGGCTATTATTCCCTTCGTGGAATAATACCCGCATACTCGTGTAGATCCGACCGGATCTAGATCGCGCGGTGGTCCACGGATTAACCCCGGCGCAGGCAAAGAACCCACCAAAGCGAGCGACCGCAAAACAGGAGCTCGTGATTTGTTCACAGAGGAGAGTTGTAATTTTTCTTTATTTTCTTTGATTTAGTTGTAACCGGATCTATAAAAGACCGGATCTTTGTAACCCAAGATGACAATCATATCAATGAAAAAGAAAACAGTTTTCCACGCGAACAATCTGGCGACCACAGTGGGAGCCGACGATCTCGCCAACGAGATCGATGCGTCGCAGCCGCGGATTGCAATCCCGGTCGTGGAGGAGGTCGAGTACGAGTTCGACCAAGCCAAGTTCGAGGAGTACGTGTCCTCGTCCGGCTCTATCTCCCCCCGCAAGTCCAAGAAGTTCTCCTCCGGGAGAAAAGCTCGTTGGTTTGAAGCTGCTCGGGAAGCCCACGAAGCTCTCAACCCAACTGACGCCGAAGTTGCGTCAAATGAAGTTCCACCGACCTCCAATCAGGTCAACCCAACTCCCGCCAACGCCTCCACTGTTCAGGGCGTTGTGACTCTCTCAAAGAGAGCCCGCCAGAGGCGTCGTCAACGCCTCGCGCGGCAACTCGCTAAGGCGATGGAGTCTATGGACGGATTCCGCTACAACGCGGAGCTGAAGAACAGAAGAGGCAAACAGCCTCAACCACCAATGAACGGCGACTCTTCCAAGCCACCAAAGAAAGAATGGGTCCGCGTCAAATGAAACCGTTCGACGCTCGAGGAGCGCATTCGCAAGCGCCACGCGATGTCAGCGCAGGCACGGGCTCAAGCTCAGGAAGCCCGTAGAAAGCTGCAAAAGGAGGTGGAGAAGAAGCCACCACCAACACGCCAAGTCTGGAAGCCTAAGTCTGAAGTGGCGACTCAGGCCAAAAAGCAACCAGTGCAGCCTTCTAAGGAAGGTCAAACTCCGGCGAGTCAACCAAAGTCGCCGTCAATCCCAATAACTTCTCCGGGAGATCATGCAGAGTCATCCCGCAAGAAGAAATCAATTTTGGAACGCCTCGGTCCAGTTCCTGACGTGAGAGGCAAAGCTCCAATTCACGAGCGTTTGGGCCCGATGAAGAAGCCCAGAACGACTCAACATACTGGGGGTCGCCATCACCTCCAGCATGACAAAGAGCTCAAGGCAGCTGCGCGCACCAATTTGCAATTTGCGCATTGAAGTCCAAGATCACGCCGAAAATTCACGCCCAAAAAGGCATGTTTTGAGGCGGGTAACCTTTGAAAGCCCAAAGAAGGCAAGTCAACCTCAGATGGAAACATTATCATCTGATAATGATTGTGTTGTACCTGAGAAGGCGTGCCCGCACACGATAGGTTACTCCGACTGTCAAAATGACGAGTTGTACTATCGTGCTGGGGGTACGAATAGAACCAGGAAGAGGAGTCCCCGAGAACAGGAAATTCAATGTCCCTGTTCCAAACTCATTCGGGCGGTATTGTCGGAATGCAATTGCATTAAGGCGGTCCCCGAAAGAGTTTCAGTTTTTGAAAGACTTAATGCGGAAACGCCAAAACCAAGGCCTAGGCGCTTCCAACGAAGAAGAAGGGTGATTGAAGACGGAGAATTTCCGAGGGTCACCACCAACATGACGAGCAAAGGGACATCGGCACGAGAAGATTTCGAGTCGATTCTGAAAGCTTCCCGACCTAGAACCCGTCTGCAGTCCGGAACCATAGAGCGAGCAACTTATGGTAGGATTCGGACAAGACGCCCTTCAGAAGATGAAGAATCTGATGCCGGCTCCGCGGTGGCATCAGATAATACAGTATCCAGCGAGGGACAACCCCGCGAGGCCCTGATGATAAGTGCGGAGCAGATGGCCAAGATGCTTGAAGACGCTTTGGCTAAGCAGAAAGAAAGTTTCAAATTTGAGATGGAGATGGCCATGCAGCAGATGAGAGAAATGCATGACCAACAGATCCAAGCATTGGCGAACCAACAAGGCGAGCAGAATCATCGTAACCCGATTAATGTGGAAGATGAGGATACAAATGCTCGTAACACCAATGATCCTCCCGTCAACGCAGGGGGTGGTAATGAGAATGCTGGCGAAGAAACCGGCGAAAACCTGAAGATCAAGAACCTCGAGAGCAAAATCAACACACTAATTTCCGCTCAAGAGACGAAGAAAACAGGCATTCCTTGCCCATACCCAAGAGAATGGGAATCGATCCCATATCCGGCGAAGTTTAATCTAATTAACTTCACGCCGTTTAATGGGATGGGTTCACCTACCCAGCATTTGATTTACTTCAAATCGCATTTGGGGGTGATCTCTGGTAATGAGCCTCTGATGGTGCGGTCATTCGTCGGCACTCTTCGCGGAGCCGCCTTCGATTGGTATCGCCGCCTCAAGCCAGGCAGCGTAAACAGCTGGGATGACATGGAGACCAAGTTCCTGGCCAACTTCTTCGACGACGACACCGAGATATCTATCGGATCGTTGCTCGATGAGAAGCAGAAGGACGGAGAGTTAGTCGATACCTTCGTCAAAAGATTCCGGAACAAGGCGATGAATTGCCGGGACCCGATCACCGAGGAATTCATCCTCCAGACCTGCCACAACAACCTCGCGTTGGACGTGCTAGAAGCAATGGGGACAGCACCATCCAATACATGGAAGGACTTGAAAGTCCGGGGAGAGCAAGCTGAGCGATTCCTCAAGAGGAAGAAGGCGGAAAGAGGCCAACCGGCGACGAGTGTTCCAAAGCAAAACTTCGTCCCACGGGGGAAAGGTAAGGCACAAGCTAATGCAGTTGATGCTAATCAAACCTTTCAATTGCAACCACAGCAACAGCAGCCACAGCAACAAGCACCCCAACAATCTCGAGGACAATGGCAACAACGGCCTCAGAAGCAGAAATCTGCGGAGCCGAGGTTTCCTAAAGTGTACTCCTTCAAGGATGATGAAGTTCCCGGCATCTTCAAATACCTGTTGGAGAACAACAAGATCCAGTTGCCGGCGATCGTGGATCAAGAAGGGGCCAGCAAAGTGACGGATCCAAAGTACTGCGCGTACCACAGAGCGGTCCACCACCCTACGAGATCATGCTACCACCTCAAGGACAAGATCCAGGCGTTAATCGACGTAGGAGTCATAACCCCGAAACCAGCCAAGAATGTGGGGGCCAACGCAGTGTCAATCAGTTTTGGGTCGGTGCCTACAACTTGGTTCGAGCCAAAACGCGTCACCAAAGTCGGGATGAAGACGGTGAATGACGATCCGCACGGACAGCGCCAAAAGGGACTTGTGCCGCACACAACCCCAAATGGCGAAATCCTTTGGGTTCATCCAGATCTGATTGGAGATGAACAATGGGCCGGTTCGTCATCCGGGAGGAAGTCTAAAGGAAAAGGGAAGTCTTGTTATGGAGTCTCTGCTATCCCAGGGGAAGATGACGAAAGAATCTCCACTTTCCTGCTCTCTGAAGAAGAACAAGAAGCTTTTGCGACACGGAGCGGAAATGAATACCACTACAATTATCCGCCACCTAGTGAGCAGGGGGTGAACAAGCGGGGACCAGCCAAAACTCTCACGGAGATGGGAGTGATTGCAAGTCCCACACCGGGTAAAGAAGCTCTACGACAACCGGTGAATAAACCAAAAGAGAAGAATCCCCAAGAGGTACAGAATCCGAAGCAGTCTCGTTTCAGTCGTCCAATTGGAAGAGACAAACCGGAAAGCTCGAAGACTCCGCATAGCTTCGACATTATGGCGCAATTAGCCAACATTCCTGCACGGATAACGCTGTATGAGTTGCTGCGATTATCCAAAGAAACCAGGGAGGCCCTACAAGAAGCTTTGGCCAATGCAGAGGTATTTCTGACTCAAGTCAAGCCGATACCTGAACAGCCAGAACCGCTGAGTCAACAGTGCAACATAGCGACTAAGAACCTTCCCTGCATTACTTTCACCAAAGAAGATATGCAGACGAAGAATTCGAACCACGATCGGCCGTTATATTTCGTCGGATACATTGGCTCCAGCCAAGTCAACCGAATCCAAGTGGATCCGGGTTCTGCTGTGAGTATTATGCCGCTTCGATTGATGCATTTCCTCGGCATCCCAGTAAGCAAGTTGGCGTCCACAGGCACTGTTATTTATGGATTCAACACTAGTGGGTCAAGACCCTTGGGTAAGATCCGGGTGAAGTGCCAGATGGGAGATCTGAAGACAGAAGTCACGTGTTATGTGATCGATGCGGAGACTTCGTACAACTTACTATTGGGTCGGCCTTGGATCCATAGTAACGTGATAATTCCCTCTACTCTCCATCAGTGTTTGAAGTATGTCGACACTGACAATGAGGTTAGGACGGTGGTCGCGGATAAGCAACCATTCAAGGGGTATGAGAATTATTTCACCGATTCTCTCCTTTATGGTAACGAATCCGATACTGAACCATCGGCCCAGGGCACAGACAGCGGAGAAGAAGCTGATTCTGAAGCCGGATTCGATTACAATGGCGGTTTTGTTTTAAATGACATTGTACCCTTTGTAATCAATCTTGACGATGAACAATCGTCAGATGGAGGTTGTAACTGGCAACTTGCCGATATTGCAATAAAAGATGATTTAGAGTACTCCTTGTCTCTTGATGATGTGATAAAAGAGCTGTACGACAATCCTGAGTTGTATATGCCGATCCGATCATCCTATGTAACGAAGGAACACCTCCAGCATTCTTTCGGAACAACCATGGTCATCCCGAACAAAGTAAGAGGTGCTAAAGAAGTGATTTACGGTAAAGGAAAAAGCTCTCCGTTACCAGATCATTTCCTAAGTGAAGACGAAGATGATGACAAACCTGGTCGACATCTATCCAAGTATAGTCCAGAAGCGCGCAAGCTCATGGAAAAGCAGGGCTACGATTTCACACTCGGAGAAGGTTTATACTTCGATCGAGGTCCTCGTAATCCAGCCAAAGCAGTATATGTACCAAAAGGTAAACCTGAGGATTATTATAAATATGGGCGAGGCTTAGGTTATGTTTCATCAGATGACGAATGTGGTTGGCAAATTATCGATCAAATTGCTAACAAAGCCAAGAAGGGATACTCTCCCGATGCTTCAGAGTGGGACTCCGATACAAGTCTGGGAGAAGTTTTCAAAACCCTAATGGCGAACATGACTACAGCTGATCCATCCACCATGGAAGACGACGATCAAATGCCAACATGGGAAGACCCGTGGGTTCACCATCTGAATATGCAGTATGGCGATAGGTTCGAGCAAAGAGAACCACCCACTGAAGATAAAATAGTCCAGATTAACATGGGTGATGAAGCTAACCCAAAGCCTATATTCATCAGCGACAGTCTTCCCCCAGATGAGAAGGAGGAATTGATTGCTCTCATCAGGGAATATATCGACGTCTTCGCATGGAATTATGAAGACATGCCAGGGCTCGACCCCAATGTCGCAATGCACCGCCTCGATATCAAGCCGGATGCCAAACCTGTCAAGCAACAGCAAAGACGGTTTCGTCCGCAGATTATGGAAGCCATTGAGGCAGAGGTTAAGAAGTTGATCGAATCAGGATTTATCCGAGAGGAACAACATCCAGACTGGTTAGCCAACATCGTTCCCGTCATGAAGAAGAATGGCAAAATCAGGATTTGCATCGACTTCAGGAACCTGAATGAAGCATGTCCGAAAGACGATTTCCCTCTCCCGATCACGGATGTCATTATCGACAATACATGTGGATTTGAGAGGATGTCCTTCATGGATGGATTTTCGGGATATAACCAGATCAAGATGCATCCAGAGGATGAGAAGCATACGGCGTTTAGAACACCCCTCGGCGTTTTCTGCTATACGGTGATGCCTTTCGGCCTGAAGAATGCCGGTGCCACATACCAGCGAGCGATGACTAAGATTTTCCAAGAACATCTCAGGAAAACAGTCGAATGTTACGTTGATGATTTGGTTGTGAAAAGCCGCAACAAGGAAGATCACATCAAGGATTTGAAGACAATGTTCGATCTCATGAGGAGTCATCAGTTGAAGATGAACCCCACTAAATCATTTCTTGGAATGTCCAGCGGAAAATTTCTTGGGTTCGTCGTCACCACTAAGGGTATACATATCGATCCTGATAAGGTGAAGGCGATACATGAATTGCAGCCCCCGAGGAATCTGAGAGAACTCAGAGGATTGCAAGGGCGTTTAGCTTATATCCGGCGTTTCATCTCAAATCTTTCTGGGAAGTGCCAACCGTTCTCTTAGCTGAACAAGAAAGGAGTATCATTTATCTGGGATGATGCCTGCCAAAAAGCGTTCGAAGATATCAAAACGTATCTGGCGAACCCTCCTGTTCTCGTTGCACCGAAATCTGGTAAACCGTTCTTGATTTATCTCAAGGCGATGAACCACTCGATAAGTGCCTTACTAGCGCAAGACGATGATAACGGTCACGAACAGGCAGTTTATTACCTCAGTCGGACCTTGGTAGGCGCTGAGTCTCGATATCCGATGATTGAGAAAGAATGCCTTGCATTGGTATTTGCGATGCAAAAGATGCGGTATTACCTGGTGGGACAGACGATCTACGTTATCTCCAACGTTAATCCAGTACGGGTGTTTATGACGCAACCGGCCTCTATGAATTTGCGGCTAGCGAAGTGGGCCCTTCTCTTGTCCCAATACGATTTGCACTTCAAGCAGCAGAAGTCGATAAAAGGACAGGCGATTTGTGACCTTTTGGCGGCAAACCCGACCACAGATACGGCAGAAGTATATGATGACTTGCCGGATGAAACCCACGAGGTTAACACCACATCACACCAACAAGTATGGCAATTATACTTCGATGGTGCCTCAAGGGCAGTTAATAGAGTAATAACCCCGGGATGTCCTACAGTTTCCTCTGGAGTTGGAGTCGTCTTAATCTCCCCGGGAAAGCACGTGATGCCTCGGGCTTATTCATTGACTAGTCCGTGCTCCAATAATGTTGCCGAATACAATGCGCTTCTCATTGGACTTAGTTTCGCTAAAGAACTGGGGGTCGAATATCTCGAAGCTTTTGGGGATTCGCAATTGATAGTCAACCAAGTTCGCGGCGAGTATGAAGTCAGGAACCAAGACCTGATCCCGTACCACCAGGAAGCCATCAAAATGGCAGAATCTTTCGAAGAATTCTTTATTGAATACATCCCTCGTCTCCAGAACGCTTATGCAGACGCACTGGCGGCACTAGCAGTATCACTGGCACAGCCTCCCGAAGCTGAGCTGTTAGTCACAGTACGGACGCATCAACTCTGCGTACCCATATACAGTACGGAGATTGAAGAAGAAGAAGATAGAAACGTGAACGCCAAAGAGGTGAATTCAACTCAAATTGGGTCTGAGTCCCGAGATTGGCGTTTTCCTATCATCGACTACGTCCAATATGGTATCTTGCCAGAGGATGTAAAAGAAAAGGAATCAATCCGCCGAAGAGCGCCAAGATTCTTTTATAATACTCGAGAGTCGATAAGGTAGAAGTGTTGCGTTCAGGGCAACTTTGAGGACTTATCGCTCTATTGACGAGAGTCGATAAGGTAGAAGTGTTGCGTTCAGGGCAACTTTGAGGACTTATCGCTCTATTGACGAGAGTCGATAAGGTAGAAGTGTTGCGTTCAGGGCAACTTTGAGGACTTATCGCTCTATTGACGAGAGTCGATAAGGTAGAAGTGTTGCGTTCAGGGCAACTTTGAGGACTTATCGCTCTATTGACGAGAGTCGATAAGGTAGAAGTGTTGCGTTCAGGGCAACTTTGAGGACTTATCGCTCTATTGACGAGAGTCGATAAGGTAGAAGTGTTGCGTTCAGGGCAACTTTGAGGACTTATCGCTCTATTGACGAGAGTCGATAAGGTAGAAGTGTTGCGTTCAGGGCAACTTTGAGGACTTATCGCTCTATTGACGAGAGTCGATAAGGTAGAAGTGTTGCGTTCAGGGCAACTTTGAGGACTTATCGCTCTATTGACGAGAGTCGATAAGGTAGAAGTGTTGCGTTCAGGGCAACTTTGAGGACTTATCGCTCTATTGACGAGAGTCGATAAGGTAGAAGTGTTGCGTTCAGGGCAACTTTGAGGACTTATCGCTCTATTGACGAGAGTCGATAAGGTAGAAGTGTTGCGTTCAGGGCAACTTTGAGGACTTATCGCTCTATTGACGAGAGTCGATAAGGTAGAAGTGTTGCGTTCAGGGCAACTTTGAGGACTTATCGCTCTATTGACGAGAGTCGATAAGGTAGAAGTGTTGCGTTCAGGGCAACTTTGAGGACTTATCGCTCTATTGACGAGAGTCGATAAGGTAGAAGTGTTGCGTTCAGGGCAACTTTGAGGACTTATCGCTCTATTGACGAGAGTCGATAAGGTAGAAGTGTTGCGTTCAGGGCAACTTTGAGGACTTATCGCTCTATTGACGAGAGTCGATAAGGTAGAAGTGTTGCGTTCAGGGCAACTTTGAGGACTTATCGCTCTATTGACGAGAGTCGATAAGGTAGAAGTGTTGCGTTCAGGGCAACTTTGAGGACTTATCGCTCTATTGACGAGAGTCGATAAGGTAGAAGTGTTGCGTTCAGGGCAACTTTGAGGACTTATCGCTCTATTGACGAGAGTCGATAAGGTAGAAGTGTTGCGTTCAGGGCAACTTTGAGGACTTATCGCTCTATTGACGAGAGTCGATAAGGTAGAAGTGTTGCGTTCAGGGCAACTTTGAGGACTTATCGCTCTATTGACGAGAGTCGATAAGGTAGAAGTGTTGCGTTCAGGGCAACTTTGAGGACTTATCGCTCTATTGACGAGAGTCGATAAGGTAGAAGTGTTGCGTTCAGGGCAACTTTGAGGACTTATCGCTCTATTGACGAGAGTCGATAAGGTAGAAGTGTTGCGTTCAGGGCAACTTTGAGGACTTATCGCTCTATTGACGAGAGTCGATAAGGTAGAAGTGTTGCGTTCAGGGCAACTTTGAGGACTTATCGCTCTATTGACGAGAGTCGATAAGGTAGAAGTGTTGCGTTCAGGGCAACTTTGAGGACTTATCGCTCTATTGACGAGAGTCGATAAGGTAGAAGTGTTGCGTTCAGGGCAACTTTGAGGACTTATCGCTCTATTGACGAGAGTCGATAAGGTAGAAGTGTTGCGTTCAGGGCAACTTTGAGGACTTATCGCTCTATTGACGAGAGTCGATAAGGTAGAAGTGTTGCGTTCAGGGCAACTTTGAGGACTTATCGCTCTATTGACGAGAGTCGATAAGGTAGAAGTGTTGCGTTCAGGGCAACTTTGAGGACTTATCGCTCTATTGACGAGAGTCGATAAGGTAGAAGTGTTGCGTTCAGGGCAACTTTGAGGACTTATCGCTCTATTGACGAGAGTCGATAAGGTAGAAGTGTTGCGTTCAGGGCAACTTTGAGGACTTATCGCTCTATTGACGAGAGTCGATAAGGTAGAAGTGTTGCGTTCAGGGCAACTTTGAGGACTTATCGCTCTATTGACGAGAGTCGATAAGGTAGAAGTGTTGCGTTCAGGGCAACTTTGAGGACTTATCGCTCTATTGACGAGAGTCGATAAGGTAGAAGTGTTGCGTTCAGGGCAACTTTGAGGACTTATCGCTCTATTGACGAGAGTCGATAAGGTAGAAGTGTTGCGTTCAGGGCAACTTTGAGGACTTATCGCTCTATTGACGAGAGTCGATAAGGTAGAAGTGTTGCGTTCAGGGCAACTTTGAGGACTTATCGCTCTATTGACGAGAGTCGATAAGGTAGAAGTGTTGCGTTCAGGGCAACTTTGAGGACTTATCGCTCTATTGACGAGAGTCGATAAGGTAGAAGTGTTGCGTTCAGGGCAACTTTGAGGACTTATCGCTCTATTGACGAGAGTCGATAAGGTAGAAGTGTTGCGTTCAGGGCAACTTTGAGGACTTATCGCTCTATTGACGAGAGTCGATAAGGTAGAAGTGTTGCGTTCAGGGCAACTTTGAGGACTTATCGCTCTATTGACGAGAGTCGATAAGGTAGAAGTGTTGCGTTCAGGGCAACTTTGAGGACTTATCGCTCTATTGACGAGAGTCGATAAGGTAGAAGTGTTGCGTTCAGGGCAACTTTGAGGACTTATCGCTCTATTGACGAGAGTCGATAAGGTAGAAGTGTTGCGTTCAGGGCAACTTTGAGGACTTATCGCTCTATTGACGAGAGTCGATAAGGTAGAAGTGTTGCGTTCAGGGCAACTTTGAGGACTTATCGCTCTATTGACGAGAGTCGATAAGGTAGAAGTGTTGCGTTCAGGGCAACTTTGAGGACTTATCGCTCTATTGACGAGAGTCGATAAGGTAGAAGTGTTGCGTTCAGGGCAACTTTGAGGACTTATCGCTCTATTGACGAGAGTCGATAAGGTAGAAGTGTTGCGTTCAGGGCAACTTTGAGGACTTATCGCTCTATTGACGAGAGTCGATAAGGTAGAAGTGTTGCGTTCAGGGCAACTTTGAGGACTTATCGCTCTATTGACGAGAGTCGATAAGGTAGAAGTGTTGCGTTCAGGGCAACTTTGAGGACTTATCGCTCTATTGACGAGAGTCGATAAGGTAGAAGTGTTGCGTTCAGGGCAACTTTGAGGACTTATCGCTCTATTGACGAGAGTCGATAAGGTAGAAGTGTTGCGTTCAGGGCAACTTTGAGGACTTATCGCTCTATTGACGAGAGTCGATAAGGTAGAAGTGTTGCGTTCAGGGCAACTTTGAGGACTTATCGCTCTATTGACGAGAGTCGATAAGGTAGAAGTGTTGCGTTCAGGGCAACTTTGAGGACTTATCGCTCTATTGACGAGAGTCGATAAGGTAGAAGTGTTGCGTTCAGGGCAACTTTGAGGACTTATCGCTCTATTGACGAGAGTCGATAAGGTAGAAGTGTTGCGTTCAGGGCAACTTTGAGGACTTATCGCTCTATTGACGAGAGTCGATAAGGTAGAAGTGTTGCGTTCAGGGCAACTTTGAGGACTTATCGCTCTATTGACGAGAGTCGATAAGGTAGAAGTGTTGCGTTCAGGGCAACTTTGAGGACTTATCGCTCTATTGACGAGAGTCGATAAGGTAGAAGTGTTGCGTTCAGGGCAACTTTGAGGACTTATCGCTCTATTGACGAGAGTCGATAAGGTAGAAGTGTTGCGTTCAGGGCAACTTTGAGGACTTATCGCTCTATTGACGAGAGTCGATAAGGTAGAAGTGTTGCGTTCAGGGCAACTTTGAGGACTTATCGCTCTATTGACGAGAGTCGATAAGGTAGAAGTGTTGCGTTCAGGGCAACTTTGAGGACTTATCGCTCTATTGACGAGAGTCGATAAGGTAGAAGTGTTGCGTTCAGGGCAACTTTGAGGACTTATCGCTCTATTGACGAGAGTCGATAAGGTAGAAGTGTTGCGTTCAGGGCAACTTTGAGGACTTATCGCTCTATTGACGAGAGTCGATAAGGTAGAAGTGTTGCGTTCAGGGCAACTTTGAGGACTTATCGCTCTATTGACGAGAGTCGATAAGGTAGAAGTGTTGCGTTCAGGGCAACTTTGAGGACTTATCGCTCTATTGACGAGAGTCGATAAGGTAGAAGTGTTGCGTTCAGGGCAACTTTGAGGACTTATCGCTCTATTGACGAGAGTCGATAAGGTAGAAGTGTTGCGTTCAGGGCAACTTTGAGGACTTATCGCTCTATTGACGAGAGTCGATAAGGTAGAAGTGTTGCGTTCAGGGCAACTTTGAGGACTTATCGCTCTATTGACGAGAGTCGATAAGGTAGAAGTGTTGCGTTCAGGGCAACTTTGAGGACTTATCGCTCTATTGACGAGAGTCGATAAGGTAGAAGTGTTGCGTTCAGGGCAACTTTGAGGACTTATCGCTCTATTGACGAGAGTCGATAAGGTAGAAGTGTTGCGTTCAGGGCAACTTTGAGGACTTATCGCTCTATTGACGAGAGTCGATAAGGTAGAAGTGTTGCGTTCAGGGCAACTTTGAGGACTTATCGCTCTATTGACGAGAGTCGATAAGGTAGAAGTGTTGCGTTCAGGGCAACTTTGAGGACTTATCGCTCTATTGACGAGAGTCGATAAGGTAGAAGTGTTGCGTTCAGGGCAACTTTGAGGACTTATCGCTCTATTGACGAGAGTCGATAAGGTAGAAGTGTTGCGTTCAGGGCAACTTTGAGGACTTATCGCTCTATTGACGAGAGTCGATAAGGTAGAAGTGTTGCGTTCAGGGCAACTTTGAGGACTTATCGCTCTATTGACGAGAGTCGATAAGGTAGAAGTGTTGCGTTCAGGGCAACTTTGAGGACTTATCGCTCTATTGACGAGAGTCGATAAGGTAGAAGTGTTGCGTTCAGGGCAACTTTGAGGACTTATCGCTCTATTGACGAGAGTCGATAAGGTAGAAGTGTTGCGTTCAGGGCAACTTTGAGGACTTATCGCTCTATTGACGAGAGTCGATAAGGTAGAAGTGTTGCGTTCAGGGCAACTTTGAGGACTTATCGCTCTATTGACGAGAGTCGATAAGGTAGAAGTGTTGCGTTCAGGGCAACTTTGAGGACTTATCGCTCTATTGACGAGAGTCGATAAGGTAGAAGTGTTGCGTTCAGGGCAACTTTGAGGACTTATCGCTCTATTGACGAGAGTCGATAAGGTAGAAGTGTTGCGTTCAGGGCAACTTTGAGGACTTATCGCTCTATTGACGAGAGTCGATAAGGTAGAAGTGTTGCGTTCAGGGCAACTTTGAGGACTTATCGCTCTATTGACGAGAGTCGATAAGGTAGAAGTGTTGCGTTCAGGGCAACTTTGAGGACTTATCGCTCTATTGACGAGAGTCGATAAGGTAGAAGTGTTGCGTTCAGGGCAACTTTGAGGACTTATCGCTCTATTGACGAGAGTCGATAAGGTAGAAGTGTTGCGTTCAGGGCAACTTTGAGGACTTATCGCTCTATTGACGAGAGTCGATAAGGTAGAAGTGTTGCGTTCAGGGCAACTTTGAGGACTTATCGCTCTATTGACGAGAGTCGATAAGGTAGAAGTGTTGCGTTCAGGGCAACTTTGAGGACTTATCGCTCTATTGACGAGAGTCGATAAGGTAGAAGTGTTGCGTTCAGGGCAACTTTGAGGACTTATCGCTCTATTGACGAGAGTCGATAAGGTAGAAGTGTTGCGTTCAGGGCAACTTTGAGGACTTATCGCTCTATTGACGAGAGTCGATAAGGTAGAAGTGTTGCGTTCAGGGCAACTTTGAGGACTTATCGCTCTATTGACGAGAGTCGATAAGGTAGAAGTGTTGCGTTCAGGGCAACTTTGAGGACTTATCGCTCTATTGACGAGAGTCGATAAGGTAGAAGTGTTGCGTTCAGGGCAACTTTGAGGACTTATCGCTCTATTGACGAGAGTCGATAAGGTAGAAGTGTTGCGTTCAGGGCAACTTTGAGGACTTATCGCTCTATTGACGAGAGTCGATAAGGTAGAAGTGTTGCGTTCAGGGCAACTTTGAGGACTTATCGCTCTATTGACGAGAGTCGATAAGGTAGAAGTGTTGCGTTCAGGGCAACTTTGAGGACTTATCGCTCTATTGACGAGAGTCGATAAGGTAGAAGTGTTGCGTTCAGGGCAACTTTGAGGACTTATCGCTCTATTGACGAGAGTCGATAAGGTAGAAGTGTTGCGTTCAGGGCAACTTTGAGGACTTATCGCTCTATTGACGAGAGTCGATAAGGTAGAAGTGTTGCGTTCAGGGCAACTTTGAGGACTTATCGCTCTATTGACGAGAGTCGATAAGGTAGAAGTGTTGCGTTCAGGGCAACTTTGAGGACTTATCGCTCTATTGACGAGAGTCGATAAGGTAGAAGTGTTGCGTTCAGGGCAACTTTGAGGACTTATCGCTCTATTGACGAGAGTCGATAAGGTAGAAGTGTTGCGTTCAGGGCAACTTTGAGGACTTATCGCTCTATTGACGAGAGTCGATAAGGTAGAAGTGTTGCGTTCAGGGCAACTTTGAGGACTTATCGCTCTATTGACGAGAGTCGATAAGGTAGAAGTGTTGCGTTCAGGGCAACTTTGAGGACTTATCGCTCTATTGACGAGAGTCGATAAGGTAGAAGTGTTGCGTTCAGGGCAACTTTGAGGACTTATCGCTCTATTGACGAGAGTCGATAAGGTAGAAGTGTTGCGTTCAGGGCAACTTTGAGGACTTATCGCTCTATTGACGAGAGTCGATAAGGTAGAAGTGTTGCGTTCAGGGCAACTTTGAGGACTTATCGCTCTATTGACGAGAGTCGATAAGGTAGAAGTGTTGCGTTCAGGGCAACTTTGAGGACTTATCGCTCTATTGACGAGAGTCGATAAGGTAGAAGTGTTGCGTTCAGGGCAACTTTGAGGACTTATCGCTCTATTGACGAGAGTCGATAAGGTAGAAGTGTTGCGTTCAGGGCAACTTTGAGGACTTATCGCTCTATTGACGAGAGTCGATAAGGTAGAAGTGTTGCGTTCAGGGCAACTTTGAGGACTTATCGCTCTATTGACGAGAGTCGATAAGGTAGAAGTGTTGCGTTCAGGGCAACTTTGAGGACTTATCGCTCTATTGACGAGAGTCGATAAGGTAGAAGTGTTGCGTTCAGGGCAACTTTGAGGACTTATCGCTCTATTGACGAGAGTCGATAAGGTAGAAGTGTTGCGTTCAGGGCAACTTTGAGGACTTATCGCTCTATTGACGAGAGTCGATAAGGTAGAAGTGTTGCGTTCAGGGCAACTTTGAGGACTTATCGCTCTATTGACGAGAGTCGATAAGGTAGAAGTGTTGCGTTCAGGGCAACTTTGAGGACTTATCGCTCTATTGACGAGAGTCGATAAGGTAGAAGTGTTGCGTTCAGGGCAACTTTGAGGACTTATCGCTCTATTGACGAGAGTCGATAAGGTAGAAGTGTTGCGTTCAGGGCAACTTTGAGGACTTATCGCTCTATTGACGAGAGTCGATAAGGTAGAAGTGTTGCGTTCAGGGCAACTTTGAGGACTTATCGCTCTATTGACGAGAGTCGATAAGGTAGAAGTGTTGCGTTCAGGGCAACTTTGAGGACTTATCGCTCTATTGACGAGAGTCGATAAGGTAGAAGTGTTGCGTTCAGGGCAACTTTGAGGACTTATCGCTCTATTGACGAGAGTCGATAAGGTAGAAGTGTTGCGTTCAGGGCAACTTTGAGGACTTATCGCTCTATTGACGAGAGTCGATAAGGTAGAAGTGTTGCGTTCAGGGCAACTTTGAGGACTTATCGCTCTATTGACGAGAGTCGATAAGGTAGAAGTGTTGCGTTCAGGGCAACTTTGAGGACTTATCGCTCTATTGACGAGAGTCGATAAGGTAGAAGTGTTGCGTTCAGGGCAACTTTGAGGACTTATCGCTCTATTGACGAGAGTCGATAAGGTAGAAGTGTTGCGTTCAGGGCAACTTTGAGGACTTATCGCTCTATTGACGAGAGTCGATAAGGTAGAAGTGTTGCGTTCAGGGCAACTTTGAGGACTTATCGCTCTATTGACGAGAGTCGATAAGGTAGAAGTGTTGCGTTCAGGGCAACTTTGAGGACTTATCGCTCTATTGACGAGAGTCGATAAGGTAGAAGTGTTGCGTTCAGGGCAACTTTGAGGACTTATCGCTCTATTGACGAGAGTCGATAAGGTAGAAGTGTTGCGTTCAGGGCAACTTTGAGGACTTATCGCTCTATTGACGAGAGTCGATAAGGTAGAAGTGTTGCGTTCAGGGCAACTTTGAGGACTTATCGCTCTATTGACGAGAGTCGATAAGGTAGAAGTGTTGCGTTCAGGGCAACTTTGAGGACTTATCGCTCTATTGACGAGAGTCGATAAGGTAGAAGTGTTGCGTTCAGGGCAACTTTGAGGACTTATCGCTCTATTGACGAGAGTCGATAAGGTAGAAGTGTTGCGTTCAGGGCAACTTTGAGGACTTATCGCTCTATTGACGAGAGTCGATAAGGTAGAAGTGTTGCGTTCAGGGCAACTTTGAGGACTTATCGCTCTATTGACGAGAGTCGATAAGGTAGAAGTGTTGCGTTCAGGGCAACTTTGAGGACTTATCGCTCTATTGACGAGAGTCGATAAGGTAGAAGTGTTGCGTTCAGGGCAACTTTGAGGACTTATCGCTCTATTGACGAGAGTCGATAAGGTAGAAGTGTTGCGTTCAGGGCAACTTTGAGGACTTATCGCTCTATTGACGAGAGTCGATAAGGTAGAAGTGTTGCGTTCAGGGCAACTTTGAGGACTTATCGCTCTATTGACGAGAGTCGATAAGGTAGAAGTGTTGCGTTCAGGGCAACTTTGAGGACTTATCGCTCTATTGACGAGAGTCGATAAGGTAGAAGTGTTGCGTTCAGGGCAACTTTGAGGACTTATCGCTCTATTGACGAGAGTCGATAAGGTAGAAGTGTTGCGTTCAGGGCAACTTTGAGGACTTATCGCTCTATTGACGAGAGTCGATAAGGTAGAAGTGTTGCGTTCAGGGCAACTTTGAGGACTTATCGCTCTATTGACGAGAGTCGATAAGGTAGAAGTGTTGCGTTCAGGGCAACTTTGAGGACTTATCGCTCTATTGACGAGAGTCGATAAGGTAGAAGTGTTGCGTTCAGGGCAACTTTGAGGACTTATCGCTCTATTGACGAGAGTCGATAAGGTAGAAGTGTTGCGTTCAGGGCAACTTTGAGGACTTATCGCTCTATTGACGAGAGTCGATAAGGTAGAAGTGTTGCGTTCAGGGCAACTTTGAGGACTTATCGCTCTATTGACGAGAGTCGATAAGGTAGAAGTGTTGCGTTCAGGGCAACTTTGAGGACTTATCGCTCTATTGACGAGAGTCGATAAGGTAGAAGTGTTGCGTTCAGGGCAACTTTGAGGACTTATCGCTCTATTGACGAGAGTCGATAAGGTAGAAGTGTTGCGTTCAGGGCAACTTTGAGGACTTATCGCTCTATTGACGAGAGTCGATAAGGTAGAAGTGTTGCGTTCAGGGCAACTTTGAGGACTTATCGCTCTATTGACGAGAGTCGATAAGGTAGAAGTGTTGCGTTCAGGGCAACTTTGAGGACTTATCGCTCTATTGACGAGAGTCGATAAGGTAGAAGTGTTGCGTTCAGGGCAACTTTGAGGACTTATCGCTCTATTGACGAGAGTCGATAAGGTAGAAGTGTTGCGTTCAGGGCAACTTTGAGGACTTATCGCTCTATTGACGAGAGTCGATAAGGTAGAAGTGTTGCGTTCAGGGCAACTTTGAGGACTTATCGCTCTATTGACGAGAGTCGATAAGGTAGAAGTGTTGCGTTCAGGGCAACTTTGAGGACTTATCGCTCTATTGACGAGAGTCGATAAGGTAGAAGTGTTGCGTTCAGGGCAACTTTGAGGACTTATCGCTCTATTGACGAGAGTCGATAAGGTAGAAGTGTTGCGTTCAGGGCAACTTTGAGGACTTATCGCTCTATTGACGAGAGTCGATAAGGTAGAAGTGTTGCGTTCAGGGCAACTTTGAGGACTTATCGCTCTATTGACGAGAGTCGATAAGGTAGAAGTGTTGCGTTCAGGGCAACTTTGAGGACTTATCGCTCTATTGACGAGAGTCGATAAGGTAGAAGTGTTGCGTTCAGGGCAACTTTGAGGACTTATCGCTCTATTGACGAGAGTCGATAAGGTAGAAGTGTTGCGTTCAGGGCAACTTTGAGGACTTATCGCTCTATTGACGAGAGTCGATAAGGTAGAAGTGTTGCGTTCAGGGCAACTTTGAGGACTTATCGCTCTATTGACGAGAGTCGATAAGGTAGAAGTGTTGCGTTCAGGGCAACTTTGAGGACTTATCGCTCTATTGACGAGAGTCGATAAGGTAGAAGTGTTGCGTTCAGGGCAACTTTGAGGACTTATCGCTCTATTGACGAGAGTCGATAAGGTAGAAGTGTTGCGTTCAGGGCAACTTTGAGGACTTATCGCTCTATTGACGAGAGTCGATAAGGTAGAAGTGTTGCGTTCAGGGCAACTTTGAGGACTTATCGCTCTATTGACGAGAGTCGATAAGGTAGAAGTGTTGCGTTCAGGGCAACTTTGAGGACTTATCGCTCTATTGACGAGAGTCGATAAGGTAGAAGTGTTGCGTTCAGGGCAACTTTGAGGACTTATCGCTCTATTGACGAGAGTCGATAAGGTAGAAGTGTTGCGTTCAGGGCAACTTTGAGGACTTATCGCTCTATTGACGAGAGTCGATAAGGTAGAAGTGTTGCGTTCAGGGCAACTTTGAGGACTTATCGCTCTATTGACGAGAGTCGATAAGGTAGAAGTGTTGCGTTCAGGGCAACTTTGAGGACTTATCGCTCTATTGACGAGAGTCGATAAGGTAGAAGTGTTGCGTTCAGGGCAACTTTGAGGACTTATCGCTCTATTGACGAGAGTCGATAAGGTAGAAGTGTTGCGTTCAGGGCAACTTTGAGGACTTATCGCTCTATTGACGAGAGTCGATAAGGTAGAAGTGTTGCGTTCAGGGCAACTTTGAGGACTTATCGCTCTATTGACGAGAGTCGATAAGGTAGAAGTGTTGCGTTCAGGGCAACTTTGAGGACTTATCGCTCTATTGACGAGAGTCGATAAGGTAGAAGTGTTGCGTTCAGGGCAACTTTGAGGACTTATCGCTCTATTGACGAGAGTCGATAAGGTAGAAGTGTTGCGTTCAGGGCAACTTTGAGGACTTATCGCTCTATTGACGAGAGTCGATAAGGTAGAAGTGTTGCGTTCAGGGCAACTTTGAGGACTTATCGCTCTATTGACGAGAGTCGATAAGGTAGAAGTGTTGCGTTCAGGGCAACTTTGAGGACTTATCGCTCTATTGACGAGAGTCGATAAGGTAGAAGTGTTGCGTTCAGGGCAACTTTGAGGACTTATCGCTCTATTGACGAGAGTCGATAAGGTAGAAGTGTTGCGTTCAGGGCAACTTTGAGGACTTATCGCTCTATTGACGAGAGTCGATAAGGTAGAAGTGTTGCGTTCAGGGCAACTTTGAGGACTTATCGCTCTATTGACGAGAGTCGATAAGGTAGAAGTGTTGCGTTCAGGGCAACTTTGAGGACTTATCGCTCTATTGACGAGAGTCGATAAGGTAGAAGTGTTGCGTTCAGGGCAACTTTGAGGACTTATCGCTCTATTGACGAGAGTCGATAAGGTAGAAGTGTTGCGTTCAGGGCAACTTTGAGGACTTATCGCTCTATTGACGAGAGTCGATAAGGTAGAAGTGTTGCGTTCAGGGCAACTTTGAGGACTTATCGCTCTATTGACGAGAGTCGATAAGGTAGAAGTGTTGCGTTCAGGGCAACTTTGAGGACTTATCGCTCTATTGACGAGAGTCGATAAGGTAGAAGTGTTGCGTTCAGGGCAACTTTGAGGACTTATCGCTCTATTGACGAGAGTCGATAAGGTAGAAGTGTTGCGTTCAGGGCAACTTTGAGGACTTATCGCTCTATTGACGAGAGTCGATAAGGTAGAAGTGTTGCGTTCAGGGCAACTTTGAGGACTTATCGCTCTATTGACGAGAGTCGATAAGGTAGAAGTGTTGCGTTCAGGGCAACTTTGAGGACTTATCGCTCTATTGACGAGAGTCGATAAGGTAGAAGTGTTGCGTTCAGGGCAACTTTGAGGACTTATCGCTCTATTGACGAGAGTCGATAAGGTAGAAGTGTTGCGTTCAGGGCAACTTTGAGGACTTATCGCTCTATTGACGAGAGTCGATAAGGTAGAAGTGTTGCGTTCAGGGCAACTTTGAGGACTTATCGCTCTATTGACGAGAGTCGATAAGGTAGAAGTGTTGCGTTCAGGGCAACTTTGAGGACTTATCGCTCTATTGACGAGAGTCGATAAGGTAGAAGTGTTGCGTTCAGGGCAACTTTGAGGACTTATCGCTCTATTGACGAGAGTCGATAAGGTAGAAGTGTTGCGTTCAGGGCAACTTTGAGGACTTATCGCTCTATTGACGAGAGTCGATAAGGTAGAAGTGTTGCGTTCAGGGCAACTTTGAGGACTTATCGCTCTATTGACGAGAGTCGATAAGGTAGAAGTGTTGCGTTCAGGGCAACTTTGAGGACTTATCGCTCTATTGACGAGAGTCGATAAGGTAGAAGTGTTGCGTTCAGGGCAACTTTGAGGACTTATCGCTCTATTGACGAGAGTCGATAAGGTAGAAGTGTTGCGTTCAGGGCAACTTTGAGGACTTATCGCTCTATTGACGAGAGTCGATAAGGTAGAAGTGTTGCGTTCAGGGCAACTTTGAGGACTTATCGCTCTATTGACGAGAGTCGATAAGGTAGAAGTGTTGCGTTCAGGGCAACTTTGAGGACTTATCGCTCTATTGACGAGAGTCGATAAGGTAGAAGTGTTGCGTTCAGGGCAACTTTGAGGACTTATCGCTCTATTGACGAGAGTCGATAAGGTAGAAGTGTTGCGTTCAGGGCAACTTTGAGGACTTATCGCTCTATTGACGAGAGTCGATAAGGTAGAAGTGTTGCGTTCAGGGCAACTTTGAGGACTTATCGCTCTATTGACGAGAGTCGATAAGGTAGAAGTGTTGCGTTCAGGGCAACTTTGAGGACTTATCGCTCTATTGACGAGAGTCGATAAGGTAGAAGTGTTGCGTTCAGGGCAACTTTGAGGACTTATCGCTCTATTGACGAGAGTCGATAAGGTAGAAGTGTTGCGTTCAGGGCAACTTTGAGGACTTATCGCTCTATTGACGAGAGTCGATAAGGTAGAAGTGTTGCGTTCAGGGCAACTTTGAGGACTTATCGCTCTATTGACGAGAGTCGATAAGGTAGAAGTGTTGCGTTCAGGGCAACTTTGAGGACTTATCGCTCTATTGACGAGAGTCGATAAGGTAGAAGTGTTGCGTTCAGGGCAACTTTGAGGACTTATCGCTCTATTGACGAGAGTCGATAAGGTAGAAGTGTTGCGTTCAGGGCAACTTTGAGGACTTATCGCTCTATTGACGAGAGTCGATAAGGTAGAAGTGTTGCGTTCAGGGCAACTTTGAGGACTTATCGCTCTATTGACGAGAGTCGATAAGGTAGAAGTGTTGCGTTCAGGGCAACTTTGAGGACTTATCGCTCTATTGACGAGAGTCGATAAGGTAGAAGTGTTGCGTTCAGGGCAACTTTGAGGAAAGTAGGGTTTAAATTCTGAGAAGACTTTGTCAGATATTTTGTTTTAAACTGCGCCAAAGTTTTAAAACTCAAGCCACATATTTTCCGAAATATCTGATTCTGGGAACAGGGGTACCCCCTGCGTTCATACTCTTGAATTGAGCTGCGTATTTTTGAAAGAACGCATCTCCAAACTGCTGCGTTTGGGTCTGGTTCGCTTGCCTTTTGGACGCAGGGTCTTGTCCTGCGTCTTATCAGAAGCCCAAGCGGCTATAATGATGACGAAGAGTCCCTATTGGGGCGGGAGTCTTGGAACTCTGCCCTTTCATTATAAATAGGGCTGATTAGTCATGTCAAGAGGCTTTAACGTTTAAGCTTCTTTCTTGAACTCCCAAACGAGTTTCTTCTCGTTATTTCTAAAAACTGTTCAGCAGTTTCGTTTCATCTTCCAGTGATGGCCCCCAAGAGATCTCGCTCGAGCGATGACGACGAGACGGTGCACCCTATCCCGCCGTCAAGGAAGATTTTCGGGTCCTTTTCCTGGCCGACGTCGACGCCTCCCGCGCCTGGTCATCGAGGTAAGTCCCGCTGCCTTCTTCGTTCCAGGCATTCTTCATCAATGGGTTTTCTTGAAACTCTCTAGATGAGTTCTGGTTGATGATGACGAATAGAATTCGTCGTTTCAATCTTGAATGTGCATAGAGTTCGCATTTCTCTTGATGAGAACTGTTCATCTTCTTGACTGAAAGAACTTCTTGTGTCCACTGTAATGGTGAAGAATCAAACCCTTGATGTTGAACACACGGAGAAATTTCTGTGTTTGTTGATAAGATTTGTTTGTTTTAAGTACGAACAATCATTCATGTGTTCTTTGGGTCTTGCATGCGGATGCAGGTTTCCGTGTTTACTGATAAGATGAAGAGATTAATCTTCCAATCTGGAACACAAGCAGAAGTCCTGCGTTCATGGCTATTGAACGCAAGTTTAACTTTCTTGCGTTCAGGGTGAACCTAACGCATGTTTAGACTTGCTGCGTTTGTCTCCATCTATTTTGCTAACTTTGCTTTAGCTTGTACGCCAGGTGGGGCTTCTGTTGCCGAACCTCTTGTCATATCTGATGATGAAGGAGCAGAGGATCCTCTTATTCCACCCATCTCTGTGATCTTCCCGCACGAGGACTTCGAGCGGGTGTGTGATGAGAAGGTTCGTCTGTTTCCCCATTCTGTTCTTTTTCTTTCCAGACGTTTAGAAAACTTGGTGAGGCAAGCTTTCTGCATTGTAATGCACGGGTGGGGCTCTTTCTCTGAGTTTCGAGCGCCTATTGTGGAAGGGTTGAAAGCTCTTGCGGAAGTCAGTCCCTTCTATGCTAAGCGCTTTGACGAGACGATATATCGATACTCGGGGGCCGCTCGTTATCTAGAGGAGTTGCAGTACACAGACTTGGAGTCTAAAATCCAATGGGCCATCGGCGACGCTATGCTGAAGGAGGCAATTGCTGCTAAGGTTCGAGCCTCAGATATTTCAGAGAAGAAGGCTCGTATCTGGAGCTTGCAGAAGCGACGTCATCAAGCCAAGGCCAGACTGAATGCAGGGGAGATAACTCAGGGAGAGTTCAACCTTGAGGATGCTACTCTCGCATCAGAAGTTCAAGCTGAGAAGGAGGCTGTCGAAGTGCTAAAGCAAGAGGCCTCTGCTGCTGCTGCAGTTCCTGATGCTGAGCTTCACAAGAGAATTAGGGAAGGAGTGCTGGCGAAGCATGAAAAATCCATATCTAATACAGAAGCTTATCTTATGAGTTTTTCTTTACTTTAAATCCCAGCAACTCTTGTTTTGATTTTGTAATAACTCTATGTTGTTTTCTTCAAACACTTATCATCTGCATGAAATATGTTGCCGCTATTTTCCTTGCATATTTCTGTGTTTGTCTGGAATGTTGCAGTCTTGTTGTGATGTTGGAACTTCTGCAAGTTATTCCTTTATGTTCATATGATCTGAACGCAGGCTCATTGAGGACATCTAGCTTTGTTTGACCTCGACTTCAAGACTTGGATGATGGTCATAAGTCTGGTCTTTTAGAAAAACCTGATTTCTTCTAGTTTGTAGAATACCTCCTGGAGGTTGAAACGATCATGTTGCACGTTCATTGGTGTGAACGCAGTGTCAGATTCTGTAGCTGTAGGGCTTGAAACGCAGCTGTAGCCATGTTTTGAACGCAACCGGAGGACTTGCGTTCAGGTGGACTGAACGCAGGCTTTATCAAGGACGCATGGTTCATACAGGTCTGAACGCAGCTCTGAGATTTGAGCTGTGTTCAGACAAGTCTGACGCACTCCGACTTGTCACGGATCCCCTTTGTTGTTGTTTGGGGTAATTTCTGGAAGTTGAAATGACTACGCTGTGCGTTCGTTGGTGTAAACGCAGCATCAGGTTCTGCAGCTGTAGGTCTTGAAACGCAGCTGTAGACATGTTTTGAGTGTAGCCATAGGACTTGCGTTCAGGAGAGCTGAATGTAATCAAAATTGAGATCTTTTCTCGAAACAGATTATGCTGATAGCTATCTGAAAGACTTTGAAAAATTCTTTTATTAAAATGAACTTTAAATCGTCAGAGGTGTAGTGTTAACTTGACGACATACAAAGTAGAAGAACTTATTTGTTCAGACAAACATTTGATGAGCAACCCCCAGCTAAGCTCAAGAAACTTGTAGCTTACGGGTAATATTGCTTGAGAAATTTTCCATTAATCGGCATCATAAGTCTGTCGCCTTTCTTGTTGATGAGACGATAAGCTCCGTTGGAATAGACTGTCTCAACAACAAAGGGTCCTTCCCATTTGGGATTGAACTTCCCCTTGGTTTTGTGGGTCATTACCATGGGTCGTCGATTAGCCAGAACTAAATCGCCTTTCTTGAAAATCCGTTCCTTAACCTTTTTGTTGTAGGCTTTAGAAATACGGGCTTGATATAGTTCGATCTGTTGTTGAGCCTGAAGTCGTTTGTCGTCTAAGGCTTCAAGCTCTTGCAGACGTCGCTCGTGTTTCTCTTCATCTGTCAATCCGGTTGCGATAGCGACTCTTAATGAAGGAATTTGGATTTCTAATGGCAGTACGGCCTCACAGCCGTATACCAAAGAAAACGGCGTAGCTCTTGTAGGGGTCCTTACTGTTGTACGGTAGGCCCACAAACATTCACCGAGTCTTTCGTCCCAATCGCGTCGGCTCTTGGACACGAACTTTTTGAGGAGCTTCACGATAGTTTTGTTAAAAGCCTCTGCAAGGCCGTTTGCTGGCGGATAGTATGCCGTGGATGCGACACTTTGGATGCGAAATTTATCACAGAATCTCTGAAATCCAAAGCTAACGAATTGTGTCCCGTTGTCGTGAACTATTCGTCTCGGGACTCCAAAGCGATATACGACATGATGTTTAATGAACTTGATCACGTTCTTCGTCTTGACTTCTTTTAGCGGGATTGCCTCCGCCCATTTGGAGAAATAGTCGGTCACGGCCAGAATGAACCGGTGTCCTTTGGAAGTCGGAGGAGAAATTGGTCCCACGATATCCATGCCCCACATTTCAAATGGCCAAGTTGCAGATGTAGGATGTAGATTACCCGGCGCTTGGTGGATAAAATCGCCGTGAATTTGGCATTCGTGGCAATGTCTGGCGTAGTCCACCGCGTCTGCGAACATCTTCGGCCAATAATAACCAATTCGTCGAAGACGATCGCCTAACTTAGCTCCAGGCTGATGAGCTCCGCACATTCCGTCATGAGCTTCCTTAAGAGCTTCTTTTGCCTCCTTCCGGGAGAGACATCGAAGCAAAATTCCATCATGTGATCTACGATACAGGGTTTGAGAAACTGCATCGTAATAGAATTGGAGGGCCTTCCGTTTGATAGTGGCCGCTTCCTTGTGGTCATCGGGCAAAATTCCGTATATAGCATAATCGATGTACGGGAATCGCCAATCTCTAGCTTCTAACTCCATCGAGGTTGTACAGACTTCTCTTATTGATGTCTCCTCTGAGCTTTCCTCTGTAGGAATCCTGAAACAACATAACTCGCGTCCTGCAACTGAGATAGTAGTCTCAGCCCCTGGGGGTAACGCTAATGAGGTTGCCAAGGAGGCTAATGCGTCTGCATAAGCATTCTGAGCTCGCGGGATGTACTCAATAAAGAAACCCTCGAACTTCTTAGCTTGCTTTAGCACTGCGAAGTAGTACGGGATCAGGTCTTCATGGCGTACTTCGTATTCCCCCCGGATTTGATTGACGATGAGCTGGGAGTCACCGTAAGCTTCAAGGCGCTGAACATTAAGTCCCTCAGCAAATTGCATTCCTAATAATAGGGCATTATATTCGGCTACATTGTTGGTGCAGGGTTTGATTAGGGAAAATCCTCTTGGTATTATGTGACCATTCGGGGAGACGAGCACTACCCCCACTCCTGCAGTAATTGCTCCATGAGGATTCGCTCTGGATGCCCCGTCGAAGAACAACTTCCACACCTGCGTGGTTTCTTGAGTAACGCAAGTTTCAGCAACTTCATCTGGCAATTCTTCATACAACTTTGATGTTCCCGTCACTGGATGATCGGCTAAGAAGTCTGCCAATGCTTGACCCTTGACTGCCTTTTGCGGCATGAATTGCATATCATATTGTGACAGGAGGATGGCCCATTTTGCAAGCCGGCAATTTAGAGATGATGGTTTGGTCATCAGAACTCTTAAGGGATTCACCTTAGAAATGACATGAATTGTCTGTCCAACTAGGTAATGTCGCATCTTCTGAACTGCGAATACCAAGGCGAGACATTCTTTTTTGACTGGATTGTACCGGTGTTCGGCTTCCATCATAGTCCTGCTTAAATAGTAGACGGCCTGCTCCTGCCCTTGATCGTTATTCTGTGCTAACAAAGCACCAAGAGAGTGTTCCATGGCTCTTACATACAACAGGAATGGTTTCCCTGATATTGGAGCCACGAGAACAGGCGGTTGAGTGAGATATCTCTTAATCTCCTCGAATGCTTTTTGACATTCTCCATCCCAAACAAAGGATATTCATTTCTTCATGAGTTTCTGTAGGCATATAAAATTGCTTATAGGTCCCCTAGCATAGCTCGGCACAAACCGACGAACCAACGAGGCGACGAGATCGACGAATCGCACAGAAGCGACGGAATGAATCCACCCGAGTGCAGAATTAAGCTAATGAGTTGAGGAATCAACGAGTCATCCAACCGAGAGCGGACTCGGACGAATCACGATCGAATCAAGATCAATTTCGGACTCGAACTCAGAAGCGGATTTACTGCCAAATCAGGAATCCAACTTACTGCCAAATCAGATCATCAAATCAGAGTCTCAGGTCAACCGAAACACGGACAAACGAGACAACGGAAAACGACTCGAAAAAGTCGGAAAACACCGCCCGCGGGGGCTCGGCCAAAGCCGAGCCACCTCAAGGTGGCTCGGCCAAGGCCGAGCCACCTCGGGGTGGCTTGGCCATGAGCCGAGCCACCTCAAGGTGGCTAGGCACAGTGCCGGCCACCCCGAGGTGGCCGACAGTGGCTGATGGTGGCCGACACTTCTCTGTTTGCGGCCACTGTCCTGAGAGCCTATAAATAGGCCTAGAGATGTTCATTTTCGGAGGTCGAACTTTCAAGAGCCGAAACTCTGCCGGATTGAAGAGTGAACTCGGAGTTTGAAGACTTGAAGACTTGGACGTACAGATCTGATCCTCGGCGACCATCCACGTCAGAAAAGGCAGGATTTCGAGAGGAAGAAAGAACAGATCTGAGATCTACACGAGACTACACTCCAGATCTAAGCTTGGTCTTAGATCTCGAGATCTGAGCGATTATTCCCTTGGTGGATTAATCCCTCCCGGCTATTATTCCCTTCGTGGAATAATACCCGCATAATCGTGTAGATCCGACCGGATCTAGATCGCGCGGTGGTCCACGGATTAACCCCGGCGTTGGCAAAGAACCCACACAAGCAAGCGACCGCAAAACAGGAGCTTGCGATTTGTTCACAAGAGGAAAGTTGTAATTTTTAATTTTTTTTTCTTTGATTTAGTTGTAACCGGATCTATAAAAGACCGGATCTTTTGTAACCCAAGATGACAATCATATCAATGAAAAAGAAAACAGTTTTCCACGCGAACAAAGATAGACCTTGCTTGCACTACCCCATTCGCCTGTTCAATCCACTTCGTCGGTAGGATGGACCTCGCCGACACTCCTTCGTTCACTTGTTGGTTCAACTCATCATAAACACCGAATTTAAGCTCGCCCAAGCAAGACGTACTTGCCTGCATTGCCAGACTCGTTGAGCGGTTTGACTTGTCGATGCCCCCTTGGCCGCTCATGCGAATAACGACCACTTGAAGGATAAGTCGTTATATTTAGACAACACGGCCCAGCCTAATTACGGCCTAAGCAGTCGAGATTAACCTAAACCGACACCCCGAAAGGCTAAGGTTAGAGAGAACATCTTAGCATCCACCCTAAGAGAAACCTCTCGACAACTCATCATACTGAGGGGAATAGTATGGCTATCCTGATTCAAACGGTAATCGGTAAAGGCAAGTCAAACCCATTGATAGGTGGGGGTTTGCTAAAAATCCTAAGAGAAACAAGAGAAAGAGAGCATATGCGCATAACATTAAATAGCCAAAAGCATAATAATTCATTCAGCCAATATGAAAGGTAATCAAAGTCATGACAAGTTGTTCAAACAAGATGGCGATAAATCTTTCAAACAGAATTATAACAAAACAACACAAAGAAACACGAGGAGATCCTAAGAACTAATCCCCCCGTCAGTCCTAGTCCATCTCGGTCAGAGAGGCAAGTTCAACTTTGATCTTGGCTACTTTCTCCGCCCGATCCACTCGAACCTGGTCTTCCGCCTCCTTCCGGATCTTGGCCTCAACAGCAGCAGCAACAACGGAGCTCTCTTGACGGATCGCCTGAAGAGTCTGCATCTCCTTTTCAACAGCATCGTGAGCGTCCGTGCTTTTGAGCTACAAGTCCCTCAGAGTCGCCTCTTCCTCCATTAGCTGAGCCTTTATTCGTGCGATGGTGGAGGTTGAAGTATTGATTTCCGCCTACAGTAGACATTGTCGGTGGAGCAAATACGAGATGAGGCCCCCTTGGTTCGACAAGTCCTTCTCTCGGATCTCCCGCTCATGCGCCCCTCTAGCACGGGCCTGAGCCGTGAACCACCCCATGTCCGGCTCCGAGTTGGCGCGCGACAGAGTCTCCAGGCGTGTCAGGCACAGCTCAAAGTGAAGAAGCTTGACCAAACGACGCGAAGCCTCGTGAGCTTCACCCAAACACCTAAGATCGGCTATGTAGTTCATGAGAAAGGGTTTGAAGTCAGCATAGCTCCCCCAGCCAAGGCTAACGGTGGAGACCGCTTGTTTCATAGCATTCTCTAGTTGCTCGATGAGGCCATGTATGGATCTAGGACTCGGGGTGACAGACTCCAGGCTGGCGGGGACCATAGCAATGGGCTGGATCAAGGGAATCGTCCCTTCGTCATCAAGAGAAGGTTGAAAGGACTGAGAGGCAAAAACAGGAGTGTGTTCTTCTCATCATCGAAGAGGATGATGGGCTCTGGCTGAGTATCCTCCTCTTTCCCCTTCGAAGCATACTTTCTCATTCTCGAAGTCATCTCGAATCAAGGAAGATGAACTTTCTCTAAAAAAATTTGAGCACAAGAGCATCGGAGCGAAGTAACCCCCCCATGTAGGGGATGAAGCCATATACGCGAAATCTTAACGGTCAAGATTCACCGAGCTCTTTGAAGCAGACAGTTTTGATTCTACGATTCAAATCAAACGGCCAAGAGCGGGGCGGGACGTTTAGAATTCTGCGTGAATGGCCAAGATCTGGCAGTTCAAGACACGATCCCCCATCGAATCGATGGTTAGGATCAAAAGTGCTATCGAATCCGCACCTCAAAGCTGGAGTGTGAAGGCGAGGCATCATTAGTTGGCAAGTGTGGGGACTCACCCACGGACATGCAGCCAGCCTTCATAAGTTTGAATTTCGCTCGTAGTGATCCAGCTCTAACGGCACCGATCTCGCCCGTCGGCACCAAATGACTCAATCTAACTAGAGGAATCAAAATCACCTGAACAATGGTCACTTTAATTCAAAGTATTCCAGACCATATTTACAACTTGATTTAGGTCTGAAAACTTTGAAGGGGGCTTGTAGGCTGTGGAAATTGCCTTAACTAAGAAATCCCGCCATTGAGAGTTCGATTCCGCCTGCATGCTGGACTCGTCAGTATGGACCAAGCCCATTCAGAGGTAGAACTCACCTGTACAAATCGAGTTCCTTCAAACTCGCCTACACACTTAACTCGCCTGCACGAGTCAAGTTCCCTCAAACTCGCCTACACACTTAACTCACCTGCACGAGTCAAGTTCCTTCAAATTTGCCTACATGCTCAACTCGCCTGCATGAGTCAAGTTCGTCTAGGCACCAGGCTCGCCTACAAGTCCAAGACGTCAACTAGAAGACCAACAATCTCGTCAGAACTCACCTGTGTACTAAGCGGCTACGATGTTGTGTACAAGGATGGGCCTTCCTATTTCCCACAACGTGAGGGGAAGGACTATAGTGCTTTGAGCCCCTCAAACAGCCGCTCATGGTACAAGTGACCCATCAAGTCCACGCAGTTACCAAGCTCACCTGCATACTAGACTCGTTCGTACGAAGTGGGTTCGTCCAAGTGACCAGATCCACCTGCACATTCAAACCAATAGCTAGGCGATCAGTAATTTTGTCAGAACTCACCTGTGTACTAGGCGGCTACGATGTTGTGTACAAGGATGGGCCCTCCCATTTTCTATGACGTGAGGGGAAGGACTATAGTGCTTCGAGCCCCTCAAATAGCCGCTCATGGTACGAGTGACCCGTCAAGTCCACGCAGTCACCAAGCTCGCCTACGTACCAGACTTGTTCGTACGAAGTGGTTCGTCTAAGTTACCAGATCCGCCTGCACATTCAAACCAATAGCTAGGAGATCAGCGATCTCACCACATTCAAACCAATAATGAGGGTAAGGAGTACAATACTCCAAACCCATCAAGCAGCCACTCATAGTACAAATGAGAAGCATGACATCTCTCAACGTAGATGGTCACATCCCATGATTCAAGGAGCAGCCACGCCATCTCTCCTCTATTTAAGGGCCTCTCCTGACTACATGAAAGGGGTTCAAGGTTTGTTCATTGAGAATTCATTGATAGAATCAGTGAACCAGACCATCAGCTTTCAGCTCTCGAGTGAGCTAGGATCTGCTCTTTATAATATTTCTGCACTATAGCATCTTCCTTAAGTTCTTGACCTCGATCGCCATTGAACTCGGAGACTCAAACTCGATTAACACGAGCTTCTACTATGCACTGAAGCTCACCAGTAACCTAGATCGAATCATCCAAGGGAAGCAGACTCAGTGCGAGAACTGAGTGAGGCATCCTATCATTATCGAAGTCCCCACGTTAAACAAGGAGAGCGCATTCCCTCCGCTTCTGTTATAATTTTGATTCATTAGTTTGTAATAAGTTGTTCTTATCAATACAAACGAAATCCTCATTTTGGGAAATCAAAATTTACACCTACAGGCATATCAGTGAGTTTGGTGAACATGCATTCGATTCAGTGGAGAGCTTCTCCGAGGCTAATCACAGATTGCTTGTTGACATGTTGGCGAAGCAAGACGCTCGCGAGACTGCATGACCAACCGTTGAAGTTGGTTCATCTGCTTGTATTGATTTTACCCTGACGTTCCGTTGTTTGTTTATTGGTCTTTATTTAACCACATGGGAGTTTTAATTATAGGACCATCCACTAGGGCTGATACAGCTACAATCATCGGCCGGCCTGAGGGTTCTGGCTTTTCATCATTGGAGGGGGGCATGGCTATAGCTAGGTCATCTACTTCTCAGCTTGAGGCTATTGTTCCTCCGGATCCTATGGTTGCAGAAGTCGTTCGTACTGCACAGATTAGTACCGTTGCTTCGGTCGTGAGACCAATTAGAGGAGTCAGTACATCGACAACTGTTACACCTACTATCATTCCACCGATTCCTAAGGTTAGATCGGTAGGACCAAGCACGGGGTGTCGAGCTGAAGGGTCTTCCGCTGGCATTAGTAAGTTATGCCTTATGATTTGCTTTGGGCTTCCAGTCAATATTTTAGAATTTCTTATCCCTCTTCTTGTCTTGCAGGGTTTCCATCATCTCCATATGAGTGCATCAAGGCCTGGTTATCAATACTAATCCAAACAACGACATATTCTATGGGGATCTTGGTAATTTTGTTTCTTTTGTGAGAAGAATGATCAAGAAGATCCTTCATCATGGATATTCATGCGCTTGTGAGGAGAGGAATATCTGAAGGAGGAGGAGGAGACATACTCCTCGAACTTCTACTGGTCGAACCCATACTCGACCTCTACAACAACTGGGATCTTGATCCTTGGTTGCAACACGACGGCCTCAGCAACAAGACCGTTGGCTCCCACTATGGTCGCCAACGTTCTTCAAGACGAGGCTACAGCCTCAGGGGGTTGGAGCAACCCAAGGACTTAGGCGCTTTGGGTTTAGAGCAATTCATTATTGAGACTCAACCATATATCCTCCAATCCGAGATTGTTGTCCTTTCGGACCTAATGCTCACGGAAGCTTCATCTAAAGCTGGAGTTAACCCTACTATCCAAGCCACGCAACTAGCAGATAAAGCTGGTACGTCTACAACTATTATATCTACAACAATTCCATCTGTTCACGAGGTTAGACTGGCGGGACCAAGCGCGGGGCATCAAACTAAAGGAGCTTCTACCGGTGTTTGTAAATTGTATCACGCTCTTTGCCTTAAGACTCTGGCTATTATTTCAGAATATTTATTTTCCTCTTTTCTTGTAGAGCTTTCATCATCCCCATATGAGCTCGTCAAGGCTTTGTTGTCCGACAACCATCCGAGCAAAGCTATATTTTGCCTGGACCTTGGCCATTTTACTTCCTTTGTGAGCAGAATAATTGACAAGATCCTTCATCAAGGATATTCTTTTGATCAGTTTAGATGGTCTCTCGATCGTAAGGTGATAGGAATCAGAGAAGAATGATATCCAGACTTGGTCGATTCTATCACTGCGGACTTAGTCATGCTGGAGTGCAAGCTCCAGGAGTTGGGGGAGTTGCAGGCTGTATGTGCTTCTTCATATATGGCTGCTCAGTTAGAGTTTTAGCTAAAGAAGTGGCACGATGCCCGAGCGTCCATTGGGAGTTAGCTCCAAACAAAAGAGGGTTGTGTTATGCAAATGACGGTGGTTCTCTTGAGGAAGGACAAGTCCAGGGCTAAACTGCTTGGTTCCTTAGCCTCGATCCGCAAGGAAATAGCCAGTCTTGAAAAGTCCCTAAAATATGCTAAAGATTCTTGTGCCATTCTCGAAGGTGAATTAGCCAACGTTGAATGCTCCTAAAAACAGACACTTGAGAATCTGGAGCCTGAGAAAGAGAAGTTGGCCAAGCTGAGAGGTGAAGCTACAAAGATACTGAATATCATTTAAGATTCTGTCCAGGCTGACTTGCAGGCTGAGCTTTAGCAGAATTATGTAGAGGAGCTCTGTAGGCTGAAACAACGGATTTGTGGCCGTAATTCGTATTTAGATTGACATAACCACTTTTGTATCTTCTTTTGATTTGACTCCATTAATGAAAACAAAGTCTTTTCTTTAATTCATTTTTATTTTTGTTTACGATTTCTTATTCTCTTTGGAACAAATAACCACAACACTTATAGGATTTTTAGCAAACCCTCAGCCGTCAATGGATTTGATGTGCCTTTATCGATTACCGTTTGAATCGGGCTAGCATGTGAATTGTCTAAGTCTGTTCCACATGTAATGTTATGCTAAAAGAATAAACTCTTTTAGACTTGGTGCTATGATATTGAATACAGAAAAGACTAACCGGCTACGCGTGTTAGGCGTAGGCTTATCTCTAATTAGAGACCGAGATAAAGTCCCTCATGTGCGTAAAGCATGGATTTTGGTGTTATTAATAATGACATGCTACGATATTGAATATGTAGGTTTTTGTTATTTTCACAGAAAAAGGACTAACCGGCAACGCGTGTTAGGTGTAGCCTTATCTTTAATTAGGGATCAAGATAAAATACCCCATACATGTGAGGCATGGATTTTAGTGTTATTAATAATAACCTGCTACGATATTGAATACGTAGGCTTTTATTATTTTCACGAAAAACTGACTAACAGGCAACGCGTGTTAGGCGTATGCTTATTTTTAATTAGGGATCGAGATAAATCCCTCATGCGTGTGAGACATGAATTTCGGATGTTGCAAGATTGTGTTTTCTCTTAGGGCAAAGATGAACCCGGTACCGGAGAGGAAGAATTTTGTATTCTATCTCATACTTATCTTCTCTTTGGGCGAAGATGAACCCGATGTCAGAGAGGGAGAATTTTATATTCTATATCTTGCTTGTCTTCTCTTGGGACGAAGACAAACCTGATGCCAGAGAGGAAGAATTTTATATTCTATCTTCTGCTAAAAAAGAAACTCAAAGTGGGATCTCTACTTCGAGAATCCCGAAAGGTGAAACTAAGAGTGGGATCTTCTAAACATATAGACGAACATATTAGAGAAAGAATTTCTGAAATATAGCTTCCTATTTGTGATAAATAAAAGTTTGAACATAGATATTACAGATTCTAAAAACTGCTGAAACATCCGATTTTATGAAAATCAATTCAGCATAGTCAATCAGCTCCAAAAATGATAACATTTTGGGAAATGATTATAAACATGTTAGAAAAATAAATTTTTAAATTTTATTTCCTATTTGTGAAATATCATTTATTTTATAAACCGTTCAAAAATGTAAAAAGGTTAAATACTCGATTTTGACAAAAACAATTTCAAACAAGTTTCTAAATCCTTTTGAATGGATTAATAGACTTAGGAAAATATGTAAAATAGTTATATTTAGTGTATAATCCAAAAATATGATATTTTAACAAAAACAATGTGTAACACGATAAATCCATAATTTGTGTGTACGTGTATGAAATGAGCTTAAAGTATTAACACACAAAGTAAACTCCTAAAACTAATATACCCAAGCTAAGAGATCTTCTATATGCTCGTCTTGGTAAACATGGATGAAGCTTGAACCTGAATCTTTAACTTTAATGCATTGGCTTCACTTCGATATTCCGCTAACCTCCTTTTGATATCATCGTAAGGGCGTAATCCAACCAACCTCCAACATGGATATTTGTGTAGATTACCTAATAAAACAAATTCAAACACTCGACACATATTGTTAGGAATTGTTTGTGATCATCAAAACAAGATTAGGGAGTAGGCTCATAAACATGAGACCTAACAGGAATTTTGTGAGGAAAGATTGACCAAATGCATTCATTGAATCTTGTCTCAATAAAAGTACACTCCAAAAACATGATGAGAGTGGATGAGATTGATCCTGGTGATTGAAACCAACCAAGGATTGGATGAATGAAAGTGTAAACTTTGTTATCTTTCACTTCAAGAGGATCCTGGTTATCTGGAAGATGTCGGTGACCAAAAAGGGTTTTGGCAGATTGCTCCTACTTGGGTTGAAGCAGATAGGATGTGCTTCATACTTGAAGGATTTTAGAGTCACAGTGATAGTTTTGTGAGGGAAGATTAACCCGATGAAGTTATTGAATCTCATCTCGACGAAAGGGTGCTCGGAAAGTCACAGTGGGAGGGTTTTAGTCATATTAGAAATGATTAAATAACCACAGTGGGAGGTTCTTAATTATTTTTCATCATAATTAAGAATAAATTAGTCAGATGACTTATCTTGGATAATCATCTGATCTCAGGTTATCCTTAAGAATACCATACATAACATTATCTAGGAACTTCCTGTTAAATAGGTTATCCGGAACATACTAGGAATAGTACTTTTCCAGGGACTTTCTATTTATTGGCATCATGAGTTTATCACCGTCTTGGATGATCAGGCGATATGCACCATTCGAGTAAACTATCTCTACTATGAACGGTCCTTCTCATTTGGGATGGAATTTACCCTTCTTCTTGGAATTGAGTATCATCGGTCGCCGGACGGCAAAAACCAAGTCTCCTTCCTTAAAACTCCATTGTCGGACTTTCTTGTCAAAGGCCCTAGAGATTCTGGCTTGGTAAAACTCAATTTACTACTGAGCTTCTAAGCGCTTTTCATCTAACATCTCAAGCTCTTCGAGACGTTTCTAATGTTGTTAATCTATCGTTATTCCTATTGCGAGGGCGATACGAAGGGATGGAATTTGGATTTCTAAGGGAAGGACGGCTTTGCACCCGTATACTAGAGAATATGGAGTTGCTTCGGTAGGCGTGCGGACTGTGGTGTGACAAGCCCAGAGAGCTTCGCCCAGTTTGTCATCCTAGTCTCGTTCTTTAGTTCTCGCGAGCTTCGACAAAATCTTAATAATAGTCTTGTTGAAAGCTTCAGCCAATCCGTTTGTCGTGGGATTGTATATCATCAATGAGATGTCTTGAATCCTAAACTTTCTACAGAATTTGATGAAGGCATTGCTAACAAATTGAGGACCGTTATCATGCATGATTTACATTGGAACACCGTATCGGTAGATAATGTGGTGTTTGATGAATTTGACGATGTCGCCCGTCTTTACCTCTTTGAGTGGTACTGTTTTGGCCCACTTTGAGAAATAATCGGTGATTTCCAAAATAAAGTAGTCACCTTTGGCTGATGGTGAAAAAATAGGACCAATGATATTCATTCTCCATGTCTCGAATGGCCATGATGTGGCCGAAGGGTACAAGTGCTCCGGGGTTGGTGCATATAATTTGCATGTATTTGACATGCATGGCACCGTCGGGCATATGCAATAGTATCTTTGACCATGGTTGGCCAATAATACCCCATTCTTCTGAGGTGATCGCAGACTTTAAGACCGTGTTGGTGCGCACCACAGGTTCCCTCATGCGCTTCCTTGAGAGCCTCCTCCGCCTCTTTGGTCGAAAGATATCAGAGTAGCAAACCATCATATGCATGGTGATAGAGCATCTGAGTCATTGTATTATAATAGAATCTTGATGCTCTTCATCAGACCAAGTCTCTTACTTTTATGTCTTCTAGTGAAATACTGTGCAAGACATAATCAATGATGGGGAACCGCCGGTCTCGGTGTTCGAGCTCAATTCTGGATGCATTCCTGGAGAGACGAATGTGTCCTTTTAACATGGGCCCATTCATTGGTTGATGGCTTGGAGAAGACATCAGTATGTTGCCATTAAAGCAGCTGGATGACTTGATGTTTCCTTGACTCCAGATCCGCGTGGTAACGAATCTCGTCAACCGGCTCCAAGGCTTTGGTGATCTAACGCGCGAGACGTTGGCGTTGCCTTTGACGAGCCCTCTTCATCAGAACTGGCACACCTTTGACAAATAACTCCTTGACTGAGGAGGAGTTGTTGCAAACAGAAATTCCAGCTTCATTAGATGCCGGAGGGGTGTTGTGATGGGAAACCTCAATAGAGATTGGGCGAGAATCTTCACTTGGGTCTTCTTCAAATCCGAAGACCAACGAACTTTCTTCAACAAAGAGATCTTCCTGCACTTGTGAGGGAAGGAGGATCTAGAGAAGGAGGATGTGATGTACTCCTCAAACTTCTATTGGTCGAACTCATACTCGACCTCTGCATCAACTGGGATCTTGATCTTCGATCGCAACACGATAACCTCGGCAGATAGGTTGTTGGCTCCCACTATAGTCGCCAGCGTGTTTGTGTCAAAAATAAATTTCTTAGTGGAATCCATTACAAGTTGTTTATCAATTATAATAGATTCATGAGATTTAGTCTTTTTATAAGACTTCTCTACACAAAAGAAATACACACAAGACTTCCTAGACACACATGCAGAGATCGTTTATCGGTCGCTGCTTGCGTAGGATCTTTGCTTGTGTCGAGGACGCGTTAGCTCGTGGACCACTGAATCACAGATCTAAATTGATCGTGAAGAAGGCTAGATGTTCTTATTTCATTAAGAAACAATAACAGAAGTAAATAACCTCATCAATGTGAGATGACTACTCTTGTCAAGATCAAATCGATGTTTGATCTCAAGGAAAGGGTGAAAAGACTATAGATCTCTCAAAATCTCCCACTTTATGCTGAAGTTCGCTAAGATCTCGTCTCCCTCTCTCTAAAATTTGTGGTTCTACTCTCAAAACATCAGTAACTTGCCTAAAAGCTCAGATCTCGTCAGTATTCGCCCGTACCCTTCACAAATGCACGAAGGGGGGTATTTATAGTCTTCAAACACCGTGTTTGTTGATAAGAATTCGTGATTTGGACATATCTTCAACTGGTATCGACTTTCCCGTCTTTGAGAATATTACCAAAGCTGTTAAGAAGCCAGTAGAATGCACGAATCTCAAGAAAATCTATCCAAAAATGTGCCAAGGAGTCATATTTGGGTGAGACAACTTTATGTGTCTCGCCATGCATACGAGACACATTTATGTGTCTCTCAATTTTGTCGAGACACATTGATGTGTCTCACCATTTGCGAGACATATTTATGTGTTTTGCTATTTTTACGAGACACATTGATGTGTCTCACCATTTGGGAGACACATTAAGGTGTCTCGCAAATTTTGTGACACATCCGTTGTCTCATTTTGCCGTTTTGTCATTTTACGTATTCCGTCACTTTGTCGTTTCGCACGTTCTGTCACTTATTTTTAGCATCGGATGGTCCTCTTTAACTTAGATGATGACATTAATAATCTCCTCTTTGTCTCGAGTGTTTTCGTTAAAAGTTGTCATTTTCATTGTTGTCAAACCTATTACACTGTTTATCGATTATAAGTTCGAGTTGATCTTTTTATATGATCTTCTTACAATAAGAAAAGTAAAGATTATAACTTTATGAAACAAAACGCACCAGCAGTAGTTTATCTCCTGTTGCTTTGTGTGGAATCTTTTCTTATACCGGGGATGCGTTAGTCCGTGGACCACCACGGATCAGATCCGATTGACAAGTGTGATTATGCTCTTGCTTCACGAAGGAAACAATCACAGCAGTAACAATCCCGACCAAGCGAGATTATGGCTCTTCTCGAGATCAAAACAAAGTTTGATCCAGAGGAAGAAGGGGGAGAGAATCTCAAATCTTTCGAAGGCTTTTTCTTTATGAAAAGTTCGCCAAGATCTGTTAATTCTCCTCTGAAATTCGTGGTCTACTGTTCAATTGGACAACACCTCGCCCTCAGATTTTAGATCCTCTCAACTGAAGACCATGGGCTTCTATTTATAGGTTTTTGTCGTCATGTTTTCTGATAAGATTAAGTGTTTTGACGTTATCTGTAGTAAATAACTGCTCAACCACACATAGGGATAACTTCAAAACAGATGGGGAGGTCCTGGAACGAAAGAATCCTTAAAAAACATTGAAATTTGCATTTGGGATGTTTGGGAGGCCCATATAGTCGTGGTGACTCGGAGCCGTGCGAGTCACCATTTGGTGACTCGGAGCTGTGCGAGTCTTCTGGCCAGTTGTTATGTCTTTTTGACTCTTTTGGCTGTTTGCATTTCCTTCGGTTCACTTGCTTTCCCCTTTACGCGTGTTTCGTCAATTTGTTGACTTGTGCGCTTTTACTGATTCGCTTCATGCATTTCATCGTCATCAGATAAACTTCTTTGACTTGGATGATATCGTTCATCATGTTCTATTTGTCTTGAGCTGTGTGTGGGAACCCATAGGTAATTTTTGACGCCTACAAATATCTCCTCCAAAGTGTTTCAGCCTCGTTTCTTTTATAGAAGAGCCTGGAATACTTTGGACACGATAGGTCCAACCTTCAATCAACATGATAAGACCTGTAATTGGTTTCCACTCTTAGCATCTTCAGTCTTCAATCTACTCAGTATTTTGTCGAATAGATGAAGTTCTTTCGGTACTGTATTTATCGTTTGACCGTTGTTAAAGTCTTGAACTGAGACTGGTGTGTAAGTTTCTGAACTTAGCTTGTACCATCGAGTTGACTTTGAACTGATCATCTTCATCGAAATTCATATCCGTAGTTTTGTTTTGGCGAAGCCATCGGTGCGTTGACCTGCGTTAACACAGTTTATACTCGTACATTAACTAGAGTCTACACAGTTTAAACTCTTAAGGCGTTGGAGTTAGGAGGACTAGTTTATACTCGTATACTCATGGGAGTTTTGCCGAGTTATCCTTAAGAATATTTTGAATGATATTCTCCAAAAACTTCTCGGTAAAGGTAGGAAATAGTTTAGACTCATATACTTAGAGTAGAAATACGGGTCCCGTATACGTTGAAAATACTCGAAAATGTCAGAATACCCGTAAATTGGCCAAACAAATTGTAACACATGCGAGCCAGTAAATAGATGCGAGCCAGTAAATGGCGGCTCGCATGTGTGTGAGACACCATTTGGTGACTCGCATGGGTGTGAGTCACCATTTGGTGACTCACATGTGTGTGAGTCAGTGTAGGAGTTCTTGGGTTGGTTCAGGACTTGGTTCGGTCTGACTTGGCTTGGTTCGGGTCGGGTTTCTTTCCCATACTTAGTCAAATTTGGGGATTCTAAAACTCGACTTTTTCTTCTGTCTCTTTGTAGTTTTCAACCGTTTAAAGAATTTTTCGAAAGCCTTCACCTCTTTTTCTTCAATTCCAGTGCTCCTCTCGGCCGATCTTGCTCGTGTCTCACATTTGCCGACAATCCCCTCAAATCTGAGCTCGAGTTAGGGTTTCGGCCTCTTGGATTTGATTAAGTTCGAGCAGATTGTTGAGGATTCTTGTGCTTCTACCACCTTCGAGCTTTTTCTTTTTGATTTCAGGTAATAGCTGTTCCTATGGCTTCAATTTGATTCCTTTATTTTAAATGCTTGATTTTTTGAAACCCTAGCTTTTTGATTTGGGGGGGAAAACACCAAGCTTGATTTCGGATTCTTGAATGATAGCCAAGCATCTGAGGGAGGCTTATCTTGGGTTTATATGCTTTGGCATTTTAGTTGTATGGCCGAAATTTTTTCTTTGAGTGGTTGAAAGATGGGACGTAGAACCTAATTTTGGGTCGTGTCCCACTTGTCCTTGGTTTGATTCTAACTCTCAGACTTGTAGGAGTTATTGTCTGGTTGTCCATTTGAATCCCAAATCTTGGTTTGTTCGATCCCATTTGAGACCCGAGCATTTGATTCTTGAATTTGTGGTTGGCTATGTAAGAAGGTTTAAGTGAATCTGGCCTTGAAAGGAATCCAGAGTGTTTCATGCATTTGATTTTGGGGTGCATTTATCTTGCATGTAAACTTGGGATGAGAATCAAGGCCTTGGTTTTGAGTGTAGATAAGGACTGATACCCTCAACTTACCTTGGATGCATAACCTGGCCAAAACTCTGGCTTTGGGGGTTTTGGTGTCACGCACTTGGTTGCGACTGAAATTTCCCGGGCCTTGATTTCCATTACGAACAGCTATATAATTTGAATCCGGAACCCTACATGATAACTACCATATCAGGGCTTTTAGTGCACATGATAGCATGATTTTTAGGCACGTCTATGCTTCCTTTTTGGCCACGTACATGTCTTGAACTGAAACTCCGAGATATTTGGCTAGAATTCCAAAATTCTGGTATAGTTTGTTGCACGAGCTATCGTGGGTTAAAACTGACTCTGTTTTAGGCCCACTATGTAGGTTTAATCGGATTTTTAACAATAAATCTCATTTTGTAGAATAGTGCCATTTTCTATTTGTATTAGCTTACCATTCCTCAATTTCTAGTATAATCAAATTATTACCTCTTTGTTGCAGATATGTCACCTAAGAGATCCCGCGTTCCTAGAAGTCGTTCGGTGACTCAGTCGCCCGACGTGACGCCCTTTACTTGCACAGGTATAACTTCATCATTTCTTTTTATTCATGAACTCAATATATCATTCTGCATGTTGCATCCCTATTTTGTTCTCCTTGGTGAGGCAATTAGGAAGAGCCGCCACTCTCCTTCGTAGGAGTGAACGTTTCACAAGACTTGTTTCGCTTGGTCGAGGCATGTCTAAATTAACTTGGAGTGATTTCCTACTGTGCTATATTCCGGAGGGTAGGTATATTATCACGTTATTCACGTGATGATATATCCCGTACTTCGTGTGTATAACGCAGTTCTAAATCGTATCGCCTAGTTAATTAGCTCTTTTATTTTCTTTTAGCCAAAATTCGTTATGAATATAGATCCTACATGATGTCCCTGTTTTACTCTTCTTGGTGAGGTAATTGGGAAGAGCCGCCAATCTCCTTCGCGGGAGTGGACGCTTCACGAAACGTGTTTTGCTTGGTCGAAACATGTTTTAAGACATGTGGCAATCTTATGTTGTGTCGCGTTACGTGGGCTAGGGTATGTTATCACGTTATTCGCGTGGTAATATGCCTTGTCCTTTACGTGCACGATATGATTGAGACCGTCTCGCCCTTTATAAGGTCGTGACTCTATCTTACAGCTCGTGAGATGAGTTCAACGCTTATACTGTCTTAACATAGGTATTTACGACCATGTCAATAATCGTATATCGTTTTACCTTAGTTAATTTTCCCTCGAGGGCACTCAATGCTCTCGGAGTGGAAGGTCGCTCTAGTGAGGCATACGCCATCACTGATGAACCTATCCCTGTATTGACGGTCCCTTAATTTGCTTTAGATGCACCAGACGAACTTCAACAATTAATATGAAAGGGAGATCATCGTACCTTAAGGCAATTGATTACGGATGTGCCTTTAGTAAAGGACCCAAGTTCTACACATCCGTTAAGGAAGCCGGAGTATCTGTTCAGCGATTCTACTGAAGATCCAGCTACTGTGTCTTTAGAATCTGAACAATGGCTGCATCATGATGATGGCGGGCATCTATACCTTCCTCCAATTCCCCATCACCGCTCACTCACAGAACTTCGATGTCAGGCTATCCCGTGAGAAATGTCATGGGTGTTAACAAAGGAGCACGACTGTGTTCATTACGGATATATCACCCACAACGTGATTCCTGGATCAATTGATCGGAATCGGATAATCGGGTTACGTCCGGGGGTCTTGGGATTGAATGACCTGCCCAAGGGTGAAGTCTTCACTGTGGCCAACACTGTGAAGAATCGACTTGCAAATTTAGGTCGAGAAATACTAGTAACCGGTCATCGGTGTTTTGGTTAGGTGCACTTGTCTGATAAGCTCTGGTGGACCCGCTTAAGCCATTATATCCTAAATCGATTCGAGGTCAAGTTGAAGGAGAGTGGTTTATATGAAGCGGTCCGCGCCACTACTTATGGACTGACAATAAGTATTCCCCACTTCCTGGCACTATTGGAGATTTACAATCCTGACACCAACACATTCTTGACCAAACATGGGGAGTTAGGGTTGGCGTTGCACGAGATGCATAAGGTGTTAGGCCTCCCAATGGGTAGTATTATCTATCAAGAATATTTTCCTTCTGACCAGGAGCTGCAGCAGTTGAAGTCGCGGATGCCCAATCGCTATGACACTTTTTGGGATCTCACCTGCCATTATCACATAGCCTTGGCAGGTACCGATCCGCTATCCAAGAAGATGCGACCACAAATAAGTCTGAAGAAGTTTGCGGATTATTTGTTCAAGAATCTGGATAGCAGTCTGGGTGAGGCGATATGTGGACTGACACCGTTGACTCCTTCAGAAGTGAATGAGCTAATTTAAAAGTCCAACGCTCAGTCCTTTGCTACATCTGGTGTTGAAGGTGACTTTCCTACTGGAACCAAGTTCCACATATATTTATGGAAAGCGGTGAAGCCGATCCAGCCCATGACGTTGCTTGCCGGCTACCTCGCTCTTTGGTTAAAAAAATGTGTGGTGTCGTTCCAATCCATAGACGCTCTACCTCTAGAAGTCCTTTATCCTGTGATCTTACTTGCTCATCGAAAGAATTTATCTCTTCTTCTAGCGATGGTCACGGATATTTACCGAGGGCTTCATCAGATTGTGAGTGCATTCACTCAAGGGGGAAGTCAACCGTCAGTCCAGATTCCTCTCACAAAAGCAGAGCTCCCCTATACTTTTTTGATGGCCTGGTTCATACTACATCGATCAAATATGATGTCGGCCCCAACTTCTACAGATCCATCAGTTCTCTTTCTCCAATTAATAGAAAATTGTAAATGGAAAGGCCGAGGGTTCGCATAAATTAAAAGGCAGATTTAGAATCAGAAGTGTTGGGCTCTCTCGACCTGCTTCACTGTGACTCATTGGTTGACATGTAGAGGTTTGGGACATATCAGACTGGTCTTGATGCTGGTTGTTTTGATTGGTTGATCAACATTTGGCCAGGCTACATAATCTTTTGGGTACAGAACCGTTGTTATATAGAGCCATACCTGCCATGTCGATTCGCCCAACAGCTTGGGTATGATCAAATTTACATTAGGAATCCGAATCAACAACTCCGAACTCGTGGTGGCTTAATAGATGGGGCTAGGGCCTAGTTCTGGCGCATAACCGGCTGCACTAGTGCCAAGTTCAAACTTCCCGGTGCTGAGTGTAAATTAGATCTGACGTTCCTATAATGTTGGTGGCTTCTGGCGGCGAACGAATCTATGCCCGTCTGACCAATTACGGAGTTAGTGGCCGAAGAGGCAGCTCAGATTGCCACTCGGATGGTGTATGAGGCTGAATTCCAAAAAAGAAGAGGAAAAGAGCATGCGGGTGTTTCTGACTAGGGGAAGCAAAAAGAAGCTACCTCTACTTCTAGTGACAAGATCCCGGAAACTGAGATTGTGGGTGGGCAGGAGACTGAAGCCGGCAGTGACCACGAGGAGCTAGAAATAGGTCTGTCGGATCCTCTCTCTTTAGAATTATTTGAGTTAGTGTTGGCTGCTCATGCTCGCCACTCTAGCTTACCTAAGCCTTCGTTAGCTCCGAGGAAGCCAAGAGTGTGAGTTATATGCACTTATCCTAACAAGATGTGGGTTGAAATCCTAGGTGCAGCTTCCGAAGAAGAGAGAGAAGAAGAAAGGCCTCGTCCCATACGTCGAACGAGCTCTCAGCCTTCCACTCAAGTCGGTTTGGGGTGAGAATTGTGCTCTAAATTTACTCATGAATGAGTTATTGATCCGGAGGAGGTTCCGTCTGCTAAGTGTAAAAAGTTAGCTTCCAAGTGACGTGTTGGACTCCCGACTTCAGAAACGAGACCTACCACTGACATACCTATCGGTGGAGAAGGTAACATTTTAACTTTTTATGATCTTTTGACTATTCTATTTATTAATTCCTAGACTTATTCATTCCCGTGTCTTAGGAGGTAACGAAGAAGGTGAAAAGGAATATGATCCTCTTTCTCCCTGCTTTGATGGTTTTGAAAGGTTTGACTTCTCCCAACCAATGGATGAAGTTATGACTGAAGAACCTGTAGGTGCTAGAGCAGGTACAAATATTGAGGCTGTTGTAGACTCCAGTGCCGGACCCGATACCGCTGAAAGGGTCGAAGATCCAGGTATATTTGACATTGGTGATAGGTCCTTCATTTGGCGGGAATTGAACAATTCGGAATTTGTGTCTCCGCTAATCGTTTCTATGCTTCTTACCCTTTTAGAAAAATTGCAAGAAGTGGTCCTAAGGACTGAGGCTGTGGGACTCAGCACAGCTGCAGAAGGTAAATTTCACTTCTTCTTATTGCGCATTCTCGGCTTTTCCTCTTTCTACTTTAACACTTTGATTCTTTATAGGTGTTCTAGCGGAGGATCTGGGCAATAAGTGAGCTCTCCATGATGCGGACCTCGGAGAAATGGGTGTACCTTCACCTGATCTGATTCCCATCTCTTTGGATTCTGACGACAGGCTTTTTGAAGACATGTTGTCTGAACAAGCCCAGCGTGAGGCTGCCGAAATGATGAACACGGTTGACTCACCTGCTGGTATGATTTTTATTCCTATGTTATAGATTCATATGTCGGTTTCCATTTAACCATAGGAAAGTTCTAATCGTAGGACCAATCGTTGAGACTAATACAACTACTCTTATTGGAGAGTCTGGTGAATGTGAAGGTCTCGATTTCTTGCTGTTAGCAGGAATTGTCGTCGAGTGATATGAGTCACCGTGCGAACACCTTTGATCGCGGAATTATAAAAGGTGGGTTGAGAAGAGGATGATAGAAACACAAGAACAATTCAGTATGTGGCGAAGGAAAATACCCTCTCTAGATTATGATTATGAAAAGATTACAATCCCTCTCTCACAATCTCACTAGAATCGAGAACAAACTCTCAATTCTCTCTAAACCCTAATCTCTTTTGATTAGAATCTCACTTTGATTACATCTGATTCCTAATCCTTTTGATCAAGATCTCTCTTAGACCTAAAACTCTTTAGGACTACATATGGCCTCTCACTTTCTCTTTAGAAACCCTAAACAATCCCTATTTATAGGGTTTACATCATGGTGATAATCTGGTAAATAACCAAAACCAAACCCAGCTAGGATTCCCCCAAACAGAAACCAAATCGGCCTGGAAAACCCTTGATCATTCGACTCATGATCGACTCATGTTCACCAGTCAACTCATGGCCGACTCAAAACATGCACAAACTGTGCTGGCCTGCATGAGTCGACTCATGATTTCATGAGTCGACTCAGCAGAAGCATTTTGCTATCTAGAGGCGATTTCTTGAGTCGACTCATCAACCAGACAGTTGACTCATCAACCGTTAGTCAACTCATCAACTCGTCAGTCGACTCATCAGGCTGAGAACTAAAATCTTTGATTCTTTGTTCTTCCGACTCGCTTCACGCTCCATCCTGTGCTCCGCCGTATCGCTTCACACCACTATTCTTAAGATATCATAATAATCACCTATCCTCAAGCTCCCATAAGGATCGCTAAGCTCCCGAAGTACAGAAGAAGATACACATGTATCATGGCTCCCCTCTTTAAGAACTTGAAGTACCTTTCAAGTTTAGAACTTCTGCTGAGGAAACTCTCGGGCTCCTCCATCTTTGTGGCCTTCAATCATCTTCTTCTTCCTTAATCTCTGAACTCCTTCCAAAGAAAAGGATCTCGCCTAGCTTCTTGTATTACGATCGAGTCAGGACCATACACAGGATGCCCCCTTCGTAGGATCTAATCGCTCTGATACCAACTTGATACGAGTCACCGTGCGAGCACCTTTGATCGTGGAATTATAAAAGGTGGGTTGAGAAGAGGATGACAGAAACACAAGAACAATTTAGTATGTAGCGAAGGAAAATACCCTCTCTAGATTATGAGTATGAAAAGATTACAATCCCTCTCTCACAATCTCACTAGAATCGAGAACAAACTCTCAATTCTCTCTAAACCCTAATCTCTCTTGATTAGAATCTCACTTTGATTACATCTAATTCCTAATCCTTTTGATCAGGATCTCTCTTAGACCTAAAACTCTTTAGGACTACATCTGGTCTCTTACTTTCTCTTTAGAAACCCTAAACAATCCCTATTTATAGGGTTTACAACGTGGTGGCAATCTGGTAAATAACCAAAATAAAACCCAGCTAGGATTCCCCCAAATAGAAACCAAATCGGACTAGGAAACCCTCGATCCGTCGACTCATGATCGACTCATGTTCACCAGTCGACACATGGTCGACTCAAAACGTGCACAAACTGTGCTGGCCTGCATGAGTCGACTCATGATTTCATGAGTCGACTCAGCAGAAGCATTTTGCTATCTAGAGGCTATTTCTTGAGTCAACTCATCAACCTGACAATCGACTTATCAACCGTCAGTCGACTCATCAACCCATCAGTCGTCTCATCAGGCTGAGAACTAAAATCTTTGATTCTTCATTCTTTCGACTCGCTTCACGCTCCATCCTGTGCTCCGTCGTGTTGCTTCACACCTCTATTCTCAAGATATCATGAGAATCACCTATCCTCAAGCTCCCATGAGAATCGCTAAGCTCCCGAAGTAGAGAAGAAGATACACACGTATCATCGAGGCCGGGTCATCGACTCCCGAGATGCAAGTCCCCCCTCTTTCGAAGATACCAGCTATCGCAGATGTTGGAACTATTGAGGGGAACTTAATTGAACAAATCGTGGGACCAACCGAAAAAGTTGGTACTTCGACAGTTACTACAATCGCCGTGCTCCCTGCGACTCAAGAAATCGGACGAACGGGACCATATGTGGTTCATTTAGCTAAAGAAAGTTCTACAGGCGTTGGTAAATTTCACGCCATGTCTTGACTTAGAATTATTTTATATTTCATAATATTCATCTCTTCTCCTTCTTTTAGGGTTGTCATCCTAACTCCGGGACATGGTTAAGGCATTATTGTCGGATGATAATCCGGAAAAGCTCATCCTCTGTTTGGAGGTCAGCCACTTTTTTAATTTCGCAGGGTCATTGATCGACAAACTTTTACAGAAAGGGCTGCCTTTCCATCAGTTCTAACCTTTTCTCGAGCGCAAAATAGCTTCGGTGAGGGACGCCGGCTCACCGAGAATCGTAGATGCTTTAACAGATGACCTGAAGCGGTTAGAGCACGAATTTGAAAAGCTGCAAGAGCTCTGATCCATTGGTGCTCCTGATTATGTTGCTGCCCGGATAGAGACCCCTCTACAATCCCGACATGAGGCTCGAGCATCTACCGAGCTCGGGATACAGGCACAAAGAAAAAGGGTTGACCAAGTAAAGGAGGTTCTCTCTGAGAGATTGTCCCATATACATGAGCTTGATTCTTCCATAGCATCTACCGACGCAGAGATAGCAGAGCTTAGGAGAAAGCTTGCAGAGGCGGAAGAGCAAAGGGCTATTTTAGAGGTGACCAGGGCCAGGGGAAGAGCATGGCAGGCTTGTGATATCTAGCAATGTGACGCTCTCAGAAGAGAGGTTAGCCAAAATAGAGGAGGAAGCTGCCAGAATTTTATCTATCTCTGAAGAGTCTTTCAAGGCAGAACTACAATGTGAGCTTGAGCGGACCTATGTTGAAGAATTATCCAAATTAGAGCAACAAATCCTTAGTCATAAGCTTGATGTAGAGTGACCGCGATTTGTTGTATCCGAACGCTTGATTTTGTTAATGAAAATATATTTTTGTTCAGTATACTTTCATTCTTATTATGACTTTTCCATTCTTCTTAGAATAATCAACAGTAATACTTATATGATTCTTAGCAAATCCTTAGCCTTTTATGGGTTTGATGAGCCTTTACCGACTACCGTTGGGTTGAGCTAGCATGCGAATTGTCTAAGTTCGTTTTATATGTAATGTTGTACTAACGGAATGAACTCCCTTAGACTTAGTGCTATGATATTAAATACGTAGACTTGGTCATTTTTTAAATAGGAACGGACCACCCAGCAACACATGTTAGGTGTAGACTTTAGGATTTTTGGCAAACCCTCAGCCATCAACGGGTTTGATGAGTCTTTATCGACTACCGTTTGGGTCGGGCTAGCATATGAATTGTCTAAGTCTGTTTCATATATAATGTTATGCTAACGGAATGAACTCCCTTAGACTTAGCGCTACGATATTGAATACGTAGACTTGGTCATTTTTTACGCGAACGGACCACCCGACAACACGTGTTAGGTGTAGACTTTAGGATTTTTAGCAAACCCTGAGCCATTAACAGATTTGATGAGCCTTTACCAACTACCGTTTGGGTCAGGCTAACATATGAATTGTCTAAGTCCATTTTATATGTAACGTTGTGCTAACGGAATGAACTCCCTTAGACTTAGCGCTACGATATTGAATACATACACTTGGTCATTTTTTAGGGGAACGGACCACCCGGCAATACGTGTTAGGTGCTGACTTATCCCTTCTTAGGCTTCGGATAGAATTCCCCAGACTTCGATTCTGGTATCTTTTTTTTAATCGGTGAAAGACTCAATCGACAACGCATGTTAGACGCTAACTTATCCCTACTTAGGATTCAGGATAAAATTCCCCGCACGTGTAAGACACATATTTTGGTATTATTAATAACAACCTGCCACAATGTGGAATATGTGGGCTTTTTTCCTTTTCACGGGAAAATACTAACCGGCAACGCGTGTTAGGCACTGACTTATCCCTACTTAGGATTCGGGATAAAATTCCCCGCACGTGTAAGACACAGATTATGGTATTATTAATAACAACCTGCTAAAATATGGAATATGTGGGTTTTTATCCTTTTCACGGGAAAAGACTAACCAGCAACGCGTGTTAGGCACTGACTTATCCCTACTTAAGATTCGAGATAAAATTTCTTGCGCGTGTAAGGTACGGATTATTAGTGTTAAAATGTAGTGTCTTCTCTTAGGGCAAAGACGAACCCGGCACCGGGGAGGAAGAATTTTATATTCTATCTCCGGTTGCAAAAGTAACTCAAAGTGGGATTTTTATTTTGAGAATCTATGAGGTGAAACTAAGAATGGGATATCCACTTCGAGAATCAAAAAATTCAGATAACCCTAACTTTTATAGGATTGGTTACCTGACTTGAAGACGAGTTTTCGACTTTGGTCCTAACTTTTATAGGATTGACTAAAGGGGAAAGGGATGAGAGTTTTTCGTTAATCAAAAAGAAATCCCAGCTTGGGCCACAACCGTTCGATGGTATTGACCAAGAGGAGGTACTGAGACGACCCTAACTTTTATAGGTTTGGTCGTTCAATTGGGGTGGAGCTCTTTCGTTTATCGAAAGGAAAGAATCCGACTTAAAAGTGGGCCTCTCATTTATTGAAGGGATCGAGAGGGGAATTTGGCTTTCGTTATGGTTCTAACTATGGGAAGGTTTGACCAAACGAACAGTAAGAGTGGGAGTACAAATTACAGTGGGAGTGTTGATTCGTACAAATCACTCGAAGGGAGTTCTCGGTGTTAAGTGACAAGTACTTAACACGAAAGGGTTAGACAATTATCAATGATTAGGAGATTAAAATTCTGAGCACTATATCTAGACTCTAACCATAGGAGTGTTGAGTGCACAGACGTAGCGGGAGTTTGAGTGGAGTAAACCAGGGAGAATTTTAGCGGACCCACCGTCAATTAATTTGATCAGTGAGGGATTTTGTGGTGGAAGAGTGTAAATCGATAACAACAGTGGGAGTTTCGTGAGGGAATATTATAGCCAATCTAGCTGATCTCGGATTATCCTTAAGAATACCCTGTACAGTATTCTCCAGGAACTTCTCGTTTTAGCGAGTTATCCTGAGCATACTAAGGATAGTACTTTTTCAAGAATTTCCCATTTATTGATAGCATGATCTTGTCATCGTCTTGGGTGACTAGATGGTATGCACCATTGGAGTAGACTGTCTCTATCGCAAATGGTCATTCCCATTTAGGTTGAAACTTGCCTTTTTTCTTGGAGTTAAGTATCATTAGCCGTCGGACGGCCAGGACCAAATCTCCTTCCTTGAAGCTTCTTTGCTTAATCTTTTTGTCAAAAGCACGAGAAATTGAAGAACCGCGTCGCATCCATATATTAGTGAGTATAGAGTCGCCCCAGTAGGCTTGCAGATTGTAGTAAAATAGGCAAAGGGCTTCGCCAAGTTTATTATCCCAGTCTTGCTTGTTGGTTCTCACAAGCTTTGACAAAATCTTTATAATTGTCTTGTTAAATGCCTCAGCTAATCCATTTGTCGTGAGATTGTATGTCATCGATGAGACATCTTCAATTCTGAAATTCCTACAAAATTTGATGAAGGCGTTGCTTACAAACTGAGGACCGTTGTCGTATACGATTTGTCTCGGAACTACATATCGATAGATGATATGATGTTTGATGAATCTGACAATGTTGCTAGTCTTTACTTATTTTAGTGGAACTGCTTCAGCCCACTTTGAAAAATAATCGGTGATTGCTAAAATAAAATGGTCACCTTTTACTGATGGGGGAAGATAGGACCGACGATATCCATTCTCCATGTCTCGAATGGCCATGAAGTGGCTGATGGGTGTAGGTGTTCCGGGGGTTGATGCATGTAAATTGTGTATATTGGCACGTGTGGCACCGTCGGGCGTAGTCAACAGCATCCTTGACCATAGTTGGCCAATAATACCCTATTCTTCTGAGACGATCATAGAGCTTGGGACCGGGTTGATGTGCACCACAATTTCCATCATGAGCTTCTTTGATAGCTTCTTTTGCTTCTTTTGTTGAGAGGCATCGAAGCAGTAATCCGTTGTATGCGCGTCGATACAATGTTCGGGTTGTTGAGTTGTAATAGAATCTTGGTGCCCTTCGTCGCACCGAGTCTCTTTCTTTTACATCTTACGGTAAAATTCCATGCACGACGTAGTCGATAATAGGGAATCGCCAATCTCGAGGTTTGAGTTCAATCTTGGCCGTGTACGCCTCTTTGATTTCCAAAGTGCATTCCGACACAAAAAGTTGATGAGTTTTGATGGTAACCCATTGTTCTGTGTCAGCAGGTTGCGCCAAAGATACTGGTAATGCTACCAATGCATCTGCATACGTGTTTTGGAGACGTGGAATGTATTCGATGAAGAATTCCTCAAATGAACCTGCCATCTCGATGGCCACCTTATGGTACGGTATCAAGTCTTGATTCCTGACTTCATACTCTCCTCGAATTTGATTGACTATCAATTGAGAATCACCAAAAGCTTTAAGATATTCGACCCCCAGCTCTTTGGCAAAGCTAAGTCTGATAAGTAGCGCGTTGTATTCGGCTACATTGTTGGAGCATTTCCCTATCAATGAGTAGGCTCGGGGTATCACGTTCTTCTCTAGGGAGACTAGGACGACTCCGACTCCTGCGGAGATCTTAGAATTACCGGGAGCGCTAGCCGTGTTGGTTACTCGGAAAGCGCCATCGAAGTACAATTGCCAAATGTGTTGATAAGAAGTAACATTGATCTCATGGGTTTCGTCTGGCAAATCTTCATACAATTCGGCTGCATCAGTTGTAGGGTTAGCTGCCAAGAGATCGCAAATTGCCTATCCTTTGACTGACTTCTGTTGTTTGAAGTACAAATCATACTGGGACAGGAGTAGGGCGCATTTTGCTAATCTCTAATTCATAGAGGCCGATTGTGTCATGAATACCCAAACTGGGTTAACGTTTAAAATGACATAGATTGTCTGTCCAACGAGATAGTGCCATATCTTTTGGATGGAGAACAACAAAGCGAGGCATTCCTTCTCGATCATTGGATATCGAGACTCAGTACCTACCAAAGTTCGGTTTAAGTAATAGATGGCCTGTTCTTGACCGTTGTCATCGTCTTGTGCGAGCAAAGCACTTAACGAGTGGTTCATCGCCTTAATATAAATCAAGAACGGTTTACCTAATTTCGATGCCACAAGAATAGGAGGATTCGCCAGATATGCTTTGATATCCTCGAATGCCTTTTGACAAGCGTTGTCCCAAATGAACGATACACCCTTCTTGGTGAGTTTGGAAAACGGTTGGAATTTCCTGGATAGATTCGAGATGAAACGACGAATATAGGCTAGACGCCCTTGTAATCCTCTGAGTTCTTTAAGGTTCCTCAGGGGTTGCAATTCGTTTATTGCTTTCACTTTATCGGGGTCAATGCAGATACCCTTCGTGGTGATGACGAATCCTAGAAACTTATTGTTAGACATTCCAAGGAAAGACTTAGTGGGGTTCATCCTTAACTGGTGAGTCTGCATGAGATCGAACATCGTCCTCAAATCTCTGATATGGTCGTTTTTATTATGACTCTTCACGACTAGGTCGTCGACATAGCATTCGACATTTTTCAGGAGGTGTTCTTGGAAAATCTTTAACATTGCTCGTTGATAGGTTGCGCCTACGTTCTTTAATCAGAAAGGCATAATCATATAACAGAAGACACCAAGAGGAGTTCTGAATGTGGTATGTTTGTCGTCGTCTGGGTACATCTTGACTTGATTGTAACCCAAAAATTCATCCATAAAGGACATTCTCTCAAACCTACATGTGTTATCAATAATAACATCCATGATTAGAAGAGGAAAATCATCTTTTGGGCAAGCCGTGTTCAAGTCTCTAAAGTCGATATAGATCCTGATTTTCCCGTTCTTTTTGAGGACCGGTACGATATTTGCCAGCCAATCGGGATGTTGCTCTTCTCTGATAAAACCAGAGTCAATCAATTTCTTGACTTCTGCCTCAATTGCCTCCATAATTTGTGGACGAAACCGTCTCTGTGCCTTTTTGACGGGTTTAGCATATGATTTGATGTTGAGGCGATGCATTGCTATGTTTGGATTAAGTCCTGACATATCCTCGTAATTCCAAGCGAAAACGTCTATGTACTCCTAAATGAGGGTGATCAGTTTTTCCTTCTAGTCTAGTGGAAGACTATCACTGATGAATATAGGTTTCAGATTTTCTTCGTTTTCCATATTTACCTGGACTACTTTGTCTTCGGTGGGTGGTTCCCCTTGCTCGAAACGATCTCCATACTGAATATTCAGGTGATGAATCCACGGGTCTTCCCAAGTTAGCAATTGATCGTCTCCCTCTATGGTAGTAGGATCGACTGTGGCCATATTCGACATCAAGCTTTTGAATATTTCCCCAATACTAACATCAAAATCCCAATTGGAAGAATCGGATGAGTATCCGTCCTCGTTTGCTAATTGATCGAGGACTTGCCCGCAACTATCTTCATCAGATGAAGAAGCGTAGCCAAGGCCCCTTTTATAGCCATAGTAATTGTCGGGTTTTTCTTTCGGTACATAGGCCGAACGAGGTGGGACTCAGAGACCTCGACCAAAACAGAGACCCTCTTCAAGCGCGAAATTATATCCCCATTTCTTCATTAAATCACGCGATTGTTGACTATACTTGGAGAGATGGGGTCCGAGTTTCTCTTCGTCATTATTTCCCTTTAAAAAAGGATTTGACGGTGGGAACGTCTCCCCTTTGCCGACAACTAACTCTTTTCCACCCCCTGCCTTGGCAGGAATGACAACGGTTGTTCCAAATAAGCCTTGAACATGCTTTGATGTTAAGCAGGAGGATCGTCAGGTGTATGTCAGGGTTCTCATATAATCCCTGCATTACGTCGTCAAGACACGGTGAGTACTCTAAATCATTGTTTATTACTTCTTTGGCAAGTTGCCAATTATAACTACTGTCTGACGATTCACCATCGTCAGGGCTAATTACAAAGGGTACAATGTCCTTTAGTACAAAACCGCCATTGTAATCAAGACTAGCTTTGGTATTTGCTTTCTCTCCGCTGTCCGTACATTGAGCTGATGATTCAGTATCGGATTCAGCATCATACAGAAGGGAGTCAGTAAAGTAATTTTTCAACCCCTTAAATGGTTATTTATCCGCGACCACCGTCCTTATCTCATTATTAGCGTCTACATATTTTAGACATTGATGGAGAGTGGAGGGGACGATAAGATTACCATGGATCCAGGGTCGTCCTAATAGTAGATTATAGGAGGTTTCGGCGTCAATCACGTAGCACGTGACTTCGGACTTTAAATCCCTAAGTTGGTATTTTACCCGAATTTTACCCAATGGCCTAGACCCACTGGTATTGAATCCGTAGATAACGGTGCCGGTCAAGGATAATCTGCTTGCTGGGATCCTAAGATTGTACATCAGTCAGAGCGGCATGATGATAACAGTGGAACCCAGATCGACTTGGATCCGGTTGATGACGCTGGAGCCGATGTACCCGGTGAAGTATAAGGGCCTATCATGCTTTGAGTTTCTAACTTGGTTGATGACGCTGGAGCCGATGTACCCGGTGAAGTATAAGGGCCTATCATGCTTTGAGTTTCTAACTTACATATCATCTTTGGTGAAGTTATGCAAGGGAATTGCTTAGCCGTCAGATCACAATGTTGAATTGAGAGTTCCAGATCTTTAGGAGCTGGTTTGATGTGAGTGAGAAACACGTCGGCATCGGCCAAGGCTTCTTGCAAGGCTTCCCTCATGTCTTTAGAGAGACGCAGCAATTCGTACAAAGTTATTCTTGCTGGGATGTTGGTTAGCTGAGTCATAATGTTAAAGCGGTATGGTGTGTGCTTAAATTCCCTAGTTTATCTCTCCCAATCGAGCGATTGAATCGAGACTGCTTTGGGTTCTGGACCTCCTAGTGTTGGGGTTCTTTTCCAATTTTTTACTAGCCGGTTATTGCTGAGCTTTTGCTGCGGGTGCAAGGAGAGTTGTAGCCACCCCCAGCTCAGCCAATGTCTTAGTATTTGGATCAGAGGCTTCAGGATACTTGTAATGGTACTCGTTTCCACCCATAGTAGCAAACACTTCTTGTTCGTCCTTAGAAAGTGATAAAGTAAGGATACTCTCATCATCTTTTTCAGGAATTGTCGTGGTGGGACAGCAGGATTTGCCCTTGTTTTTGGACTTCTTCTTAGATGAGGAACTTGCTCATTGCTCATCATTGAGCAAATCTGGATGGACCCAAAGAATTTCGCCATTAGAAGTTGTGTGTTGCACAAGTCCCTTCTGTCGTTGTCCATGGAGATCATCGTTAATAGTTTTCACCTTCACTTTTTGTACAGGCTCTGGTTGGAACCATGGCATAGGGACTGATCCAAAGCTGATAGAAACCGCATTTGTGCCCACTTTCTTTTCCTTGGACTGCTTTGAAGTGATAATACCCACATAGATTAGGGCTTGAATTTTATCTTTGAGAGTATAGCACGTCTTTGTGGGGTGGTGAACTTTCCTATGGAACGCACAATATCGCGGATCCGTAGTCTTGTTAGCCCCCTCATGATCGGTGATTGGGGGTAGCTTAATTTTATCATTCTCCAATAAATATTTGAAGATACCAGGAACCTCATCTTCCTTGAAAGAATACTCTTTTGGGAACTTTGGCTTAGTAGTCTTTTGTTGTCTTGGAGGTCGTTGTTGCCATTGAGGTGTTTGCTGTTTTGACGTTTGTTGTTGCGACTATTGTTAGGCTTGCAATTGGAATGTTTGATTTGCATCCGCTACATTTTCCTTCGACTTACCTTTACCACGGGGGTGAAGTTCTATTTTGGGGCATTATTGGGTGGCTGACCCCTTTCAGTTTTTTTCTTTTTGAGGAAGCGTTCAGCCTGCTCCCCTCGCACCTTCAACTCTTTCCACATTTTGGATGGTGTCATGCCCATAACTTCTAACACATCCAAGGAAAGGTTGTTGTGATACGTTTGGAGAATAAATTCTTTAGTAACCGAGTCTCGACAGTTCATTGCCTTATTCCAGAAAGGCTTGACGAAATTCTTAACCAGGTCCCCATCTTTCTGCTTCTCATCAAGAGTGTTCCAATAGACACTTCAGTATCATCGTCAAAGAAGTTGGTGAGAAACATAGTTTCTATATCATCCCAGCTATTGATACTTTCTAGCTTGACACGACGGTACCAATCAAAAGTAGCCGCGCGAAGAGCTCCCACAAATGATCGTACCATCAGAGGTTCATTACCTGAAATGACCCCTAAGTGAGACTTGAAGTAAATCAAGTGTTGAGTGGGTGAACCTCTTCCATCGAATGGCGTGAAGTTAATCAGGTTAAACTTTGCTGGGTATAGAATTGATTCCCATTCCCTTGGATAAGATCGCGGAATGCCGCTCTTCTTTACCTCTTGAGCAGACATCAAAGCATCGATCTTGCTTTCGAGATCTTTCATCTTGAATCCCTCACTTGTATCTTTCTTAGAGTGATCCTGGGGGGAAATGACATAGTCCTCTTTCGCATTGTTATTACCTAAGGGACCACTCCTAGCATTGTTGCCAACAAGAGGGGCATCAATGATGATATTCTCGTCTACTTCCTGATCACTATCGAGTTAGTTAGGATTATTACGCATGACGGGATCTTCCTTGTGACTTTGTCAGCACCGCGATTTGTTGGTCATACATTTCCCTCATCTGCTGCATAGCCATTTCCATTTCAAATTTAAAATTCTATTTCTGCTTGGTTAAAGCATCATCGAGAATCTTAGCCATTCGTTTATAGCTGATCATAAACGACTCGTAGGATTGTCCCGTGCTAGATGTCGTATTATCGGAAGCCAATGCGAAATAAGCATCTGGTGTTTCATCATCTGAGGACTGTGACCTCCTAGGTCTAGGTCTGACAGTTCCAGAACACAGCCAAGTCATGCGCTAAGACACTTATGTAAAAGGTTCAGGACTGAAGCGTCGTAAGGACTTGCCTTTGTCCACCATGTTGATAGTTACCCGAGGAAACTCGTCACCTAAGTTGGTCGGCCTTCTTCTGCGGAAGCATCTCGCCTTTGGTTCGGATGTTTTAGTAGAGATTTGTTCGAATACAGAGATCCTCCGAGGAGTGGTCTCGTGATAGTTGCATTCTGAGAACACTGCTTTGAGGATTTTCACACACGGGCAGTAAGAGTCCGTTTCTCTGGTATTTCTCTTCCTAGATTTGCTTGTACCCCCAGTCTGATAGTACAACTCATCGGCATAATTACCAGAGTAACCTATCATACGTGGGTAGGATCTTTTAAGTCTAACATCGTCATCTTCTGACGAACACACTTCCCTGGTGTTCTCAAGAGTCACTCGTTTGGAACTACGCCTTTGTAAATGCGAGTCCTCAATGGGCTCTTAGACTTCAACTTGCAGTCCGAGGCGAGCGGTTACAGGTACTTTCTCAGCATGAGAGGCTCTAAATTTGTTGGGAGGATGTGTGTGACCCCCAGTCTGATGAGTTGTTTGGCTTTCATTTGCTGAAGCCAAACGTTCTTTAATCGAAGCTTTACCTCGATCTTCATGCAAATGACCGAGACGATCGGTAATCTTCATTTTGAATCTTGATAAGTCCACACTATCATGAAGCTTCAAGGGAGGTGTGGAACTTGTTGCGATGGGAATCGGGGCCATTGGAGACTCAAAAAGGACTGCATGAGGTGAAATAGGAGCAACACAGGGTTTGGTGGCTCGGAAGTGACGCGAGTCTCCATTTGGTAACTCACTCGACCTTGGCCGAGCCAGCATTTGGTGACTTGGCCATGGCCAAGCCGCTAAGTGGTGACTCGGCCTTGGCCAAGTCAGTAAGAGGTAACTCGGCCCTGGCCGAGCCAGTACATGGTAGTCTCTCTTTTTCGATGTTTTCGGGCGTCCTTTTACCCTTTTTCCTCCATACTTTGCATAGTTTTAGTGGTTTTTGGGCCACCTCTTCTTTCTGTAGTTTATTGGCTTCCTGCATAAGGATTCTTGCATGTGCAAGCAATGCGCGATGTTTTTGAACATGTTCCTCAAGAGTTGAAAGGGTATTTTTGACGCGGATCCACTCCTCCGCTACTGGTTTGGAGGAGAAGGTACTCACTCGCTATTGTGGCGTTTGGTGTCTCCTAAACCTCAGGTCCGCCTCATAACGGATCTCGTCAACTAGCTCCAAAGCCTTGGTGAGTTGGCGTGCAAGTCATTAGCATCGTCTTTGTCGTGCTCTCTTTGATAGAGTTAGCACACCTTCATCAGTAGACTCCTTAACCAAGGAAGGGTTCAGTCCCGAAGATCCGGCTTCTTCAGAAATCGTAGGAGCGTTAGGGGATAAAACTGCAGCGGTAATGGTGCAGAGCTCATCATCTTGAGTCTTTAGATCTGAAGACCAACGAACTTTCCTTGTGGAAGAGGTCTTCTTGTTCTTATGAGGGGAAGATGATCTAGAGGAAGAAGATATATACTCCTTATACTTTTGTTGGTCGAACTCGTATTCCATCTCTTCCTCAACTAGGATAAGAATCTTCGGTTGCGACATTACAGCCTTTGCAGAAAGGCCGTCGGCTCCCACTGTATCGCCAGTTTGTTTTCGTCAAAAGTTGTCATTTTCATTTTTGTCAAACCTGTTACAGCGTTTATCGATTACAAGTTCGAGTTGATCTTTTTATAAGATCTTCTTATAATGAGAAAAGTAAAGATTATAACTTTATGAAACAAAACGCAGGTTTATCTCCTGTTGATTTGTGTAGAATCTTTGCCTGTGCCGAGGACGCGTTAGTCCGTAGACCGCAGTGAATCAGATCCGGTTGATAAGTGTGATTATGCTCTTGCTTCACGAAGGAAACAATCGCAGTAGCGATAATCACGACCAAGCGAGATTGTAGCTCTTCTCGAGATCAAAACAAAGTTTGATCCGGAGGAAGGAGGGGGAGAGAATCTCAAATCTTTTGAAGGTTTTTTCTTTATGAAAAATTTTGCTAAGATCTGCCAATTCTCCTCTGAAATTCATGGTTTACTGTTCAATTGGACAGCACCTCGCTCTCAGATTTCAGATCCTCTCAATTGAAGACCCTGGGCTTCTATTTATAGGCTTTTGTCGCCGTGTTTTCTGATAAGATTAAGTGTTTTGACGCCATCTGTAGTAAATACCTGCTCAACCGCACATAGGGATAACTTCAAAATAGTTGGGGAGGTCTTGGAATGAAATAATCCTTAAAAAACATCGAAATCCGCGTTTGGGAGGTTTAGGAGGCCCATATAGTCGTGGTGACTCTGAGGTATGCGAGTCACCATTTGGTGACTCGGAGCTGTGCGAGTCTTCTGGCCAGTTGTTATGTCTTTTTAACTCTTTTGGTTATTTGCATTTCCTTCGGTTCACTTGCTTTCCCCTTTACGCGTGTTTCATCAATTTGTTGACTTGTGCGCTTTTACCGATTCGCTTCATGCGTTTCATCGTCATCAGATAAACTTCTTTGACTCGGATGATATCGTTCATCATGTTCTCTTTGTCTTGAGCTACGTGTGGAAACCTATAGGCAATTTTTGATGCCTACATCGAGCTGTGTGTGGGAACCTATAGATAACTTTTAACACCTACAATATAGTCAATCAATCAAACATATTAAAATTATGATGACCACAGTTAAAATTATATGGTGGGTTCACATTAAATATAATTTATAAAAAATAGTACATTAAAGTTAAAATCTTTTTAATCACTATATAGATTGTCTAAAAAAGTTTGCATATATAAACCATAATGCCTAGGAATAGTGATGTTTACACTTAACTATAGCCTAATAATCTTAAGAATGACTTACTCTTTAATATCATTATTAATTGACGTATATATGCATTACACTAAAACACAATGAAAATTTAGAAAACTACAAAATAAACACCCTCAAAAGTTTTAAATATTGTAAAAAAATACCCTAAAATTTTGTAATTTACAAATACACAAAACTATTAAGCATTATATTGAAATTAAGGAATTATAAAAATTCATTAAAAAATTTCAAACTTTGGAGGGGTAATTTGCAACGTACTAAACTTTAAGGGTGTTTTTTCTAAATTTTAAATTTGATAGATTTTCCATTACTTATGTTCTTTTCAAAGAAGTTATGGGTAATATTAACCATGAAAATTTTTTCCTAGACCTATACTTTTAAAGGGTGTATGATATTTTTTACGAAATTTTAATTTTCTAGGAGTTGTTAGTAATTTTGTATATTTATTTTAGTGTCTATAGGTTAGAAATTCTCATAGTGTTTTTTTATAAATTATTAATTTTAGGGGCTTTTTGTAATTTTTAAACTTATAGGCCTTTCTACGGATTGTAAATTGTTTATAGACTATTTATAATTCCTATGCTTTTAATTTACTAATAAATTTAAAATTCTCAGGGTGTTATTTTGTAAATTTTAAAATTTAAAGGTTTGTTTATAATTTTAAAAACTTTAAGGGTATTTTCTATAAATTATAAATTATATAGGGAGACTTATAATTCCTATATTTTCAATGTACTGTTAGGTTAGAAATTATCAGGAATTTTGTAAATTTTACAATTTTAAGGGTTTTATTTTGTAATTTATAAAAAGATCAGTGTTTATTGCAAATTCCATGAATTTTTAGGGGCTGTGTGTGTTATTTGTAGGTTTTTAGTGTGTTTATGGGTTTGAAATTTTCAAGGTGTTTTTTTATAAATTTTGAACTTTAGGGGTGCTTTTGTAATTTTTAAATCTTACAAGATATTTTCTTCAAAGTCAAAAACTTCTAGTTTTTAGCTAGCATATGTTTTTTAGATTTCTCACTAAATTGAAATAAATAAAATTTATAATTTTCAAGATGCTTTAATTGCTTTAATAAAATTTTGAATTTGTAGGTGTGTTTCTGCAAATTAAAAAACATGGAGGATATTTTTTACAAAGTTCAAAAACTTTTAGATGCTGACTAGCATATGTTTTTTAGATTTCTCTGCGAACTAAAATAAGTAAAGTATTTGAATTATGTTAAACGTATCTCTTTTATCCAATAACATGTTAAGTCTTATTATGAATAAGATAAATTATTTAGTTACCAATTCAAAGAAGATAAGATAATTAGAAGAGATTAGGATAACAATGTAAAATTTTAAAAAAAGTTAAGGGTAATATTAACCATGAAAAGATTTTTCCGAACTCGTACTGTTATGGCACAAGATGAAGTAAGTGATAACGAAGAACTTTTAGATGCTTTCAATGAATTATATGAAACTTTTTTGAGATTAAAGGCTTCACATAATTTTTTTAAAGGTGAAAATAAAAGATTACTTGAAGAAGTTTCTGATTTTAATTCTTCCACTTCTATTAATTCTCAAATAATTGAATTAAAAGAGGAAAATGAATCATTACTTAAAGAAAATCATGTTTTGTCAAATGAGAATGTTTATCTAAAATCAGAATGCAATGATTTAAAAATTCGCATTAATGTTTTAGATAAAGATATTTCTTCTATTAAATTAAAATATGATGATATATGTTTGAATGTTAGTAAATTCAATCAAGGTAACGAAAATCTTAAGAGTTTACTTTCATTTCAAAAAGAATATCAAAAGACAAAAGGTTTGGATTTTCATGTTAATAATAATATTTCTAAGAAAACTATTTTTGTAAAACCAATCAATAAGTTACATGAATATAATGTTAAAAACAATGATTTATATGAAAAGAAATCAAAATATTTATCTATTTGGATTCCTAAGGAATTAAGTTCTTCAAAGAAAAAGTGTTATATTTCTAACTTTATTAAAAATGTTTGTTTATAAAATAACTATCTTTGCAAATCAAACTCTTCATGGGTTTTGTTTCCTAAAGGCTAATTTTATGGACCCAACATAGCATGGGTACCAAAGTTATAAGTGTTTGTTTTTCAGGTACCTAAGAAAAACATGTGAATTTTGGATAGCGGTTGTTCTAAACATATGACTGAAAATATTCAATTGTTATCATCTTGCAAAAATAAAGATGGTCGTACTGTCACTTTTGGAGATAACAACAAAGGAAAAATCATTGGTATTAGTATGGTTGGTAATCCAAATAAATCTATTATTGATAATGTTTTATTAGTTGATGGTCTTAAACATAATTTACTTAGTATAAGTCAACTTTGTGATAAGGTTTTTAAATTGTTTTTGAAAAAGAATTTTGCTTTATTTATGATATTGATATGATTACTATTCTTTTTAAAGGAAATAGGAAAAATAATATATATGTTTTATCTATGAATAACATTTCAAACAAACATTATTTTTTTGCATCTTCTAATGATTCTATTTTATGGCATAAACATTTTGGTCATGTCAATTTTAAACATATTTCTAAATTTTCTAAGAATGATTTTGTTAAAGGTTTACCTAAGATTTCTTATAAAGATAATTTTTGTGATTCATGTCAATAAAGTAAAATGCATAAATCATCTTTTAAATCTAAAGATGTAGTTTGTACAAGTAAACCACTAGAATTAATTCATATTGACCTTTTTGGTTCTTCTAGAGTAGCTTCATTAAATAGAAGTAGGTATGCATTTGTTCTTGTTGATGATTTTTCAAGATTTACATGGGTAATATTTTTTAAACATAAAAATGATGCTTTTAATGAATTTTCTATCTTTTGTAAAAGAATTCAAAAACAAAAGTATCTTTCTATTATTACTATTCGTAGTGATCATATAGGGGAATTTGAAAATAAACTTTTTGCAAATTTTTGTGATAAAAATGGTATTTCTCATACTTTTTCTTTTCCTCGAGCGGCTCCTCAAAATAGAGTTGTAGAAAGAAAGAATAGAACTTTACAAGAATGTGCTAGAACAATGTTATGTGATAGTAATTTACCAAAATATTTTTGGACAGAAGCTGTATCTACATCATGTTATGTTCAAAATAGAATTTTATTAAGACCTATTCTAAAGAAAACACCTTATGAATTATTTTGTGGTAAAATTCCTAAAGTTTCTTATTTTAAAGTTTTTGGTTGTTAATGTTTTATTTTGAATACAAAAGATAATTTGGATAAATTTGATTCAAAATCTGATGAAGGAATTTTTGTTTGGATATTCAAATCATAGTAAAGCATATAAAATATATAACAAAAGAACATTAGTCATTGAAGAATCTATGCATGTTTCTTTTGATGAGAATTTTTCAAAACTACCCATTATTTTAAATAATGATATTGATATAGTTGATACTATTCATAATACTCCAATGTTAGATATTTCAAAAGATGATAATTTATAAAATGATTTACCTAAAGATTTTGTATAAGTTAAAAATCATCCACATGATTTAATTATTAATAATATTTCTGATAAAGTAACTACTAGATCTCATTTTAATTTGATTGCTCATACTACTTTTATTTCAATTATTGAACCTAAAAATATAAAAGAAGTCTTACTTGATTATTTTGGATAATTGCTATGCAAGATGAACTTAACCAATTTACAAGAAATAATGTTTGGGATCTTATACCTAGACCTCAAAATAAATCAATTATTGGAACAAAATGGATATTTAGAAATAAATTAGATGAATCTGGTCAAGTTGTTAGACACAAAGCAACATTAGTTGCAGAATGTTATAATCAAGAAGAAGGTATTGATTATGATGAAACCTATACATCGGTTGCTCGTTTAGAATCAATTAGAATTTTACTTGCATTTGCATGTTTTATGAATTTTAAACTATTTCAAATGGATGTTAAAATTGCTTTTCTAAATGGTTTTATAAAAGAAGAAGTTTTTGTAGAACAACCTCCCGGATTTGAACATGAAAGTTTTCCAAATCATGTTTTTAAACTTAAGAAAACCTTATATGGTCTTAAACAAGCACCTCGTGCTTGGTATGATAGATTAAAGAATTTTCTTTTAACTTTAGGTTTTGAAATTGGAAAGGTTGACTCAACATTATTTATTAAGAAAATAAAGAAAGATATTTTACTAATTCAAATATATGTAGATGATATTATTTTTAGTTCTACTAACAACAATCTTTGTCAAGTGTTTGCTAAAACTATGCAGGATGAATTTGAAATGAGTCACATGGGTGAACTCAATTTCTTCCTTGGACTTCAAATCAAACAATTAAAAGAAGGAATATTCATCAACCAAAGCAAGTATGCTAAAGATTTACTCAAACACTTTGGAATGGAAAATACAACAAGCAAACCAACACCAATGAGTACTCTACATCACTTGACAAAGATGAAAATGGTAAGAATGTTGATCAAAAGCTCTATCGATGTATGATTGGATCACTTCTTTACATTAATGCTAGTAGACCCGATATTATGTTTAGTGTATGTTTATGTGCTAGATTTCAATCTAATTCTAAAGAATCACACCTTAAAGCCGTGCAAAGAATTTTTAGATATCTTAAAGATACTATAAATTATAGGTTGTTTTATCCAAAGAATAGCACATTTGATTTATTATCTTATAGTGATGCTGATTTTGCTGGATGCAAATTCGATAGAAAAAATACAAGTAGAACATGTCATTTCTTAGGACATTCACTTGTATCTTGGTTTAGTAAAAAGTAAAATTCAATATCATTATCAACGACTGAAGCAGAATGTATTGCAACAAGTCTTGCATATGCTCAAGTTTTATGGATGAAACAAATATTATCTGATTATGGCATAAATTGTCTCATATCATCCATAATGTGTGAAAATTTAAGTGCAATCAATTTATCTAAAAATCCTATTCAACATTCACGTACAAAACATATTGATATTAGACATTATTTCTTAAGTGATCATGTGCTTAAATATGATATTTTATTAGAATTTATACCTACTGATAAACAAATAGCAGATATATTAACAAAACCCTTAAAAGAAGAAATTCATGTTAAATTAAGAAGAGAATTAGGTATATGCTCAATTAAAGATTTAAATTAAGGTTTTAAAACAAATACATATGCATACATACCCTTAATAGTCGACTAATTTGACCTATAGTCGACTACATGCACAAGCATTGCCTATAAAATGTTCTGTAAATTACAGTGTAGTCGACTAATTTAGTCAACTACTCTGAGTTAAAATCTAAAAATCAATTTTTTGTCGATTATAGTGTAGTCGACTACTTTTCTTAATAGTCGACTACTTAAACAGATTTTTTTCATATTTATAGTTTTTAAACTTTTTGGATTTTTACCTATCAAACTCATAATCTAATACTTGTTTCTCTTAAGTTATATCCATCTGAACCATTAAATATCTACCTCATCAAATCCTAGCCCTATATCACATTTTATCTAGATCATATCTTAACCACACATTTGAATTTTACTATAATCATGACCTTTCAATTTTTTTAAACAAAACTACCCTAAAAATCCCTAACTTCATTCAGAACCGATCCCTCTCCTTCCCTATTTCCTAACCCACAATCTCCTTTCTAGGATTTCTTCAAATTAATCTCTCTCCTAATCCTATTCAACATTTCCTTGTTTCCAAGCTTGTGTCAGAACTGGTAGTCGACTACAACCATTCTGTAGAACCCCGTAATTTTTATATGAATATATGTGAATCATTAGTAAATGAATAATTCTTTTATGATAAATAGCTTGAGGTCATTGATGTACATGATAACAAGTTAATTGAGATGATATGAGAGTATGAGTGTAGAGTTTCGTGCGTTGGATTTTGCAAATTAGCAAAACATGCACAAAACTGGAATTTCCCAGTTCAGTCGACACATCGGTCAACTGACAGTGTCGGTCGACACATCAGTCGACTGATACGCTGATTTCCAGTTCTTACAGGTTTTGGGTCTATTTTGTTTTGGTTCGGGTTTGGGTCGGGTTTAGCTGTTTGTATATATCCTTCTTCACCCGAAAACACCCCCTCTCATCCTCAAATGAGAGAAACTCTAGCCCCCTCTCCCCTCTCTCAAACCCTAAGTTGTTCTTGGTGATTTGGGGAAGAAATCGGAGGATTTTTGGCGGGATTTTTAGTTTGCAGCGAAAGGAATCACTCCCCCTCATATCCAGGAGCTCTTCATCACCTCAGAGGCGAGTAACATCTCGCCCAACCTTGTCCCATTCTTTTTAAACGTTTTCAAATGGTTTTATTGAGATCTCTTTGGCCTAAAACGTATTTTTTGTACAAAGATTGGATTTTTATTGCATATAACATGAAGATGTACATTTTTCAGTTTGTAAATAACCTACTTCATAAGAGATTTAACATGGGTTTTGTTTAAAAGGGGATTTTTAAAACATAAATACACATGTTTAGAGTTTTGTTTATGTATTTGTACATGAAAGTTATGTTTCAGTTAGTTCATACATGTTAATATACGTATGGTACATGCTTGGTATTGATGGGGATGTGTTTAGATCAGTTTTGAGGTGAAAAACAACCTGTGCAGAGTTTCTGCAGGCCATCAGTCGACTGATCAGTCGACCGACGGGCTGAAAATTCAGCGTCAGTCGACTGATCAGTCGACTGACGAGCTGTTTGTGTTTTTCTCAGTTCCTCAGTCGACAGATCAGTCGACTGGTGAACTGAAACTGGGTTGCCTGTGCAGTTTCGGTCGACACATGAGTCGACTGACGTCATCAGTCGACACATCAGTCGACTGATGAGGTGATTTACAGATTTTTGATCTGTTTGAGTTGTTCTTCAGGGTCGCCTCGATGACCTGACACTTGTTCACCATGTTAATGATTTATCTGTACATGTGGGTTGACTTTTGACATAAGTTTAGACATGTACATCGGGATGCGTGCGAGTTTAGATTTAGTGTATTTTTCCGCATATACTTTACACAGTTACACAGTCCTCGGGTTGGACTATAATCCCTTAAAGTCCTCGTGTTGGACCATAAATCCCTAAAGTCCTCGTGTTGGACTATAATCCCTAAAGTCCTCGTGTTGGACTATGATCCCTAAAGTCTGAGTGTTGGACTATAATCCCTTGAAGTCCTCGTGTTGGACTATAATCCCTTGAAGTCCTCGTGTTGGACTATAATCCCTTAAGTCATCGTGTTAGACTTTCTTTTCACTCAGTCCTCATGTTGGACGTTCATTTTACACAGTCCTCGTGTTGGACTATAATCCATTTCATTCCTCGTGTTGGACATTTGCCTCTTATTCCATGTGTTTGGAAACCATGGTACTTAGTTCCTGTATCGGACATATTTCTTAACCTTGTATACGACTTGCTCATAGAAGTTTATGACAAGACACTTATGTAGACTATACCATGATTACAGGATACTCGTGTAGGCTATGATATGACACGATATTCATGCTCTGAGATTTTATTGTATTTCGTTATTATTGTTTCTGTACTAGGACCTCGGGTTTGGTGTTTAGGGATTTACAATTTGAGATACAAGGTATATACATGAGGGTTTCCTTGTTTGGATTATTTCGCTCGACGTACCTATGCTCGTGTTGTAAATTTCTAAATACTAAAAATCCTCTTTAGTAAGATCAATGATTTTAAATTTATTATGTATTATCTGTATTTTTATATACAACGAGCCATGTTCCCTTGGGGTTGGTTGTGATGTTGCTCGCAAGCGCTTTGACGCTCGTTGTCCCTCCCCCTTTCAGGTAACGAGCCAGGAGCCCGGAGAGTCGCAGGTTGATGGCGACACACTTTAGTGTTTAGCTGTTAGTTATGCTTATGTTGGAGCTCCACTATAGATTTTGTTAGACATTTGAGAGTATTGTTTTAGCTTAGGATCATCCTGTGTCGAGTCGTGGAGCTAGGATAGAGTTTCTTAGGATTTATGTATAGAGTCCGCAAGGATTTCCTAGTATGAGTGAGGACGATATATGCGTATATCTCAAAATTTGGGAATTTTTTTTTATGACAACTATTTTTTTGAAAAAGTTTAAAGTGATTGTGCAAATACTATATGTGAGAAAATTGTATCATGATACGCTATTTATAAAGGTCTATTTTGACTCATGAACTTTTATTCTTCTTACCATCATCCAGAGGGAGAGAGATGGCAGGACGTCGTAAACCTTGTACCAGGAGAGCTAGCCAGGCGGAGTCACAGCAGACTCCATCAGAGCAGCAGCCAGCTCAGTCCGAGCCTCAGCAGGCTCCACCCGAGCCGCAGCAGGCTCCTCAGTATTTGGTGGACATCATGGCTCCTCTCATTGCCCGGATGACAGCCATTGAGGAGCTGGTGACGACCCACATAGCACCACGGACACCACCACCACCATCAGTAGCTGAAACCGCCATTTCTCAAGAATATGGGGCGGCTAAGCTTCAGAAAGACAAGGAAGGGTACCCCGGAGACAAGAGTAAGAACAAGAGACATTGGTCTGAACCTCAGCAGCATCAGGGCCCTCATAAAAAGGGACCCCAGCAGGAGCAGAGAGCGCATCAGCAACACAAGTTCCGGGGATCTTGTTTTAACTGTCGCAAGGTCGGACACAAGGCATTAGAGTGCCGCAATGCACCAACGAGAGCTCAGAAGGGATATGGTCCGAATCAACAGCAGCAGAAGACTGAGGGGCAGGTTCTAGCAGTTCAGGAGGTTCCCCAGGAGCAGATTATCCCATATTCTCCAGCACCAGTGGCAGAGCAGTCTTCATCCACCGGCAGAGTATATGCAGTAGTTCCGCATGATAATGGAGCAAGCAGATCAGTTGTGGAGGATACGTCCCTCATAAAATCCTTTTCCCGCCCGTATTCTTTTCGATTCGGGAGTTTCGTGTCCTTTCGTTTCGTACGTTTTTATGCCTAGACTATAAATTGTAGCTCAGCCTCTAAACATTCCATTAATGGTTTTCCATCCCTTTAGGTGGGGTATCGCTTCTGGAGAGCGTTTGTAGGATGTGTATTATTAGTCTAGGTGAGTCGGAGTTTGTCATAGATTCGATAGTGTTGCATATGTCCGAGTTCGATGTCATCCTTGGTATGGATTGGTTGTCTTCCTACCATATTAGTATTGACTGCTTTACGAAGACAGTCAAGTTGCGAGCGTCCGATGGGTCCGAGATGATTGTAGCTACCTCTCAGGGCAACCGGTTTGCGGAGTTATTTCTGGCATACATCGAGGAGGTGATGCGACGGGATCAGGGTACTGAGTTATTGGAGACTAGAGTTGTCTCAGAGTATCAGGATGTCTTTCAGGACATACCTGGATTACCTCCGATGAGAGAGGTAGAGTTCTGTATTGAGTTGCAGCCAGGCATAGCCCAGATATCCCGCGCACCCTATCGCATGGCACCAGCTGAAATGAGGGAGCTTCAGACCCAGTTGGATGAGTTGTTAGCTCAGGGTTTTATTCGCCAGAGTCATTCTTCGTGGGGCGCGCCGGTCCTCTTCGTGAAGAAGAAGGACGATAGTATGAGATTATGTATAGATTATAGAGAGTTGAACAAGGTCACTATCCGAAATAGGTACCCACTACCTAGGATTGATGACTTGTTTGACCAGCTGCAGGGAGCGTAGTATTTCTCGAAGATTGATCTTCGTTATGGCTATCATCAGTTGCGGGTTCGGGAGATGGATATTCCCAAGACCGCGACCAATGCACCCGCGGTATTCATGGACTTGATGAACCGGGTTTTTCGTCTTTTCTTAGATCAGTTTGTGATCGTTTTCATCGATGATATTCTCATTTGCTCGAGATCGGAGGCAGATCACGAGGAGCATCTACGGATAGCGTTGATGACTCTTCAGGAGCATCAGCTGTATGCCAAGTTCAGCAAGTGCGAATTTTGTCTTTCAGAAGTCAGATTTCTTAGCCACGTCATTAGTAGAGAGGGCATAGTAGTGGACCCGGCAAAGGTCACGACAGTTCTTGATTGGGAGCCACCGAAGACGGTGACAGAGATTCGCAGATTTTTTTTGGTTTAGCTGGATATTATAGGAAATTCATTCAGGACTTCTCGAAGATTTCGACGCCGATTGCACACCTTACGAAGAAGGGTGTACAGTTCATATGGAGCATGGAGTGCCAGCAGGCCTTTGATATTTTAAAGGCTAAGTGACTACAGCGCCGGTTTTGACTATTCCGAGCAGCGACAGGACAATTGTTGTGTATTCAGATGCATCGTTGGCAGGCTTAGGAGGCTTATTAATGCAGACTCAGAGGGTAGTAGCCTATATCTCACGGCAGTTGAGGGTGCATGAGCAGAACTACCCTACTCATGACTTGGAACTAGCAGCAATGGTGTTTGCACTGAAGTCATGGAGGCACTACTTGTATTGAGTGCAGTTTGAGCTATTCACAGACCATCAGAGTCTGAAGTATCTATTTTCTCAGAAGGAACTCAACCAGAGACAGAGGAGATGGATTGAGTTTATTAAAGACTACGAGTTCGCGATCCAGAATCATCCGGGGAAGGCGAATGTCGTGGCAGATGCATTAAGCAGGAAGCGTCGATCTCGGATTTCGGCTTTGAGGTGTTCACTTCATCGGGATCTTATCACTCTTAGCCAGTTTGATTTTTGACCCGAGATTGGAGGAACCAGTGTACTATAGGGAGATGTGTCAGTGCAGCCATCCTGGAGTGATAGAGTTGTCAGAGCTCAGTTAGGAGACTCTTAGATTCAAATCTGAAAGGAGGAGATTTCCAAGGAACCTAAGGCTGATTGAACCATTGGAGCAGATGGAGGTCTACGGATGAAGGGTAGATTGGTTATGCCAGCCAGCGCAGAGCTGAAGAGTGAGCTATTTGATGAGGCGCACCGTACTCGGTACACAGTACATCCAGGGACTACTAAGATGTAAAAGGACATAAAGAGACACTCTTGGATGGAGTGATATGCGTAGGAAGATTTCAGAATATGTAGCTAAGTATCTTACCTGTTAGTGAGTAAAGGCGGAACAGCAGAGACTGACAGGAATACATCAGTCCTTACCCATTTCGGAGTAGAAGTGGTGGACATTTCTATGGACTTTATTGTAGGGTTATCGAAATCGAAGAAAGAGAATGACTCGGTTTGGGGTGATAGTTGATAGACTGATAAAGTCAGCACATTTCATTCCGGTGAGGACCACTTATATAGCCGAGATTTATGCGAGGATCTTCATTCGGGAGATAGTTCGACTCCACGGAGTACCGGACACGATCGTGTCGGATCAAGGATCGGTTTTCAATTCACATTTTTGGAGGAGTTTCCAGGACTCATTTGGCAGCAGGCTATCTTATAGCAGTGTATTCCACCCCCAGACGGATGGTCAGACAGAGAGAGTGAATCAGGTGTTGGAGGACATGTTGCGGGCATGTGTCATTGACTTCCAAGGCAGCTGGGAGGATCACATTCCATTGATAGAGTTCTCTTATAATAACAGTTATCAAGTGACGATCGGTATGGCTCCGTATGAGGCATTATACGGGAGACCTTGTAGATCACCGATATGTTGGGCAGAGCCGGAAGATAGCTCAATGCTTGGACCGGAGCAGGTAAGGCAGACTACCGAGAAGGTAGCATTGATCAGGGAGCGGATTCTAGCCGCTCAGAGTAGGCAGAAGAGCTATGCAGATAAGCGGCGAAGACCCTTGGAGTTTCAGGTTGGGGATTCAGTTATGTTGAAGGTATCGCCTATGAAGGGCGTGCAGCGATTCGGGCGACGGGGGAAGCTTGCGCCGAGATATATTAGACCATTCCAGATTTTGGAGCGCATTGGAGTTGTGTCATACAGACTAGATCTTCCAGCATCGATGTCTAGTATACACAATGTGTTTCATGTTTCTATGCTCAAGAAACACTTGCATGATGAGGAGCAGCAGCGAGTATTGGATACACCAGAGATTAAGCTTCAGGAGGATTTGACTACTATTGAGATTCCAGTTTGTATACTTGCCAGGGAGGACAAGAGACTCAGGAACAAGGTGATTCCCTTAGTGAAAGTTCAGTGGAATCGAGGAGGTCATCGAGGAGGTAAATTAATCCCTATTGTGTTATATATCTTATTTCATGATAATTATACATTTGATTATATTTGCATTTAACACTAGAATGAGAATATTCTCGCTTAATTCTTAATCTTTCGGAACACATGGTATATATATGGGGGGTTCTTTGTTTGGATTTTTCACCCGATGTACTAGTTCCACTAGATTAGGGTTTGAGCGGGAGTATTACCATTTTAGATTGTTAAGTGTAAATATCTCTATATGTTTATTTAGAAGTTTATGTTGTGAGATGCATATAGTTTCTGAATTTCGAGGACGAAATTCTTTTAAGGGGGGAAGAATGTAGAACCCCGTAATTTTTATATGAATATATGTGAATCATTAGTAAATAATAATTCTTTTATGATAAATAGCTTGAGGTCATTGATGTACATGATAACAAGTTAATTGAGATGATATGAGAGTATGAGCGTAGAGTTTCGTGCGTTGGATTTTGCAAATTAGCAAAACATGCACAAAACTGGAATTTCCCAGTTCAGTCGACACATCAGTCGACTGACAGTGTCGGTCGACACATCAGTCGACTGATACGCTGATTTCCAGTTTTTACAGGTTTCGGGTCTATTTTGTTTTGGTTCGGGTTTGGGTCGGGTTTAGCTGTTTGTATATATCCCCTCTCACCTGAAAACACCCCCTCTCACCTTCAGACCAGAGAAAACCCTAGCCCCCTCTCCCCTATCTAAAACCCTAGGTTGTTCTTGGTGATTTGGGGGAGAACTTGGAGGATTTTCGGCGAAATCTTCACGTTGCAGCAGAGGGGATCCACTCTCTCTCAGATCCAGGAGCTTCTCATCACCCCAGAGGCGAGTAAACATCTCGCCCAACCTTGTCCATGTCTTTTTAAACGTTTTCAAAATGTTTTATTGAGATGCTCTTTGGCCTAAAACGTAATTTTGGTACAAAGATTGGATTTTTATTGCATATAACATGAAGATGTGCATTTTTCAGTTTGATAGAACTAACTTACTAATCGTTTTGTGAATTAAAATCCAGATCTGAAATGTTTCATAAGAGATTTAACATGGAGTTTTTGTAATAAAGGGGATTTTTAAAAACATAACAGTACACATGTTTAGAGTTTTGTGTTTATGTCTTTGTAATGAAGAGTTATGTTTAGAGTAGTTCATAAATGTTTAATATATGCATATGGTACATCATTGGGATTGGATGGGGATAGTGTTTAAGTAATCAGTTTTGAGGTGAGAAACAACCTGGTCAGGAGTTTATGCAGGCCATCGGTCCGATGATACAGTCGAACGCAGACGGTGCTGAAAAATTAAGCGTCAGTCGACTGCGATCAGTCGAGCTGACAGTGAGCGTGTTTGTGTTTTTCGTCATGTTCCTGCGAGTCGACACGATCAGGTGCGACTGCGTGAACTAAGAAACTGGGATTGCCTCGTAGGCGGTTTCGGTCGACCATGAGTCGAATCTGACACGTCATAGTCCGACACACATCAAGTCGAACTGATGAGGTGATTATTACAGATTTTTGATCTGTTTGAGTTGTCTTCTTTCAGGGTCCGCCTCGATGACCTGGACACTTGTTCATCATGTTAATGATTATCTGTACAGTGCGGTTGACTTTTGACATTAAGTTTAGACATGATACATCGGGGATGCGTGCGAGTTTAGGATTTAGTGTATTTTTTCGCATATACTTTACACCAGTTACACAGTCCTCGTGTTGGACTATAATTCCTTAAAGTCCTCGTGTTGGACCATAAATCCCTAAAGTCCTCGTGTTGGACTATAATCCCTAAAGTCCTCGTGTTAGACTATGATCCCTAAAGTCCGAGTGTTGGACTATAATCCCTTGAAGTCCTCGTGTTGGACTATAATCCCTTAAAGTCCTCGTGTTGGACTATAATCCCTAAAGTCCTCGTGTTGGACTATGATCCCTAAAGTCCGAGTGTTGGACTATAATCCCTTGAAGTCCTCGTGTTGGACTATAATCCCTTAAGTCATCGTGTTGGACTTTCTTTTCACTCAGTCCTCGTGTTGGACGTTCATTTTACACAGTCCTCGTGTTGGACTATAATCCATTTCATTCCTCGTGTTGGACATTTGCCTCTTATTCCATGTGTTTGGAAACCATGGTACTTAGTTCCTGTATCGGACATATTTCTTAACCCTGTATACGACTTGCTCATAGGAGTTTATGACAAGACACTTATGTAGACTATACCATGATTACATGATACTCGTGTAGGCTATGATATGACACGGTATTAATGCTCTGAGATTTTGTTGTATTTCGTTATTATTGTTTCTGTACTAGGACCTCGGGTTTGGTGTTTAGAGATTTACAATTTGAGATACAAGGTATATACATGAGGGTTTCCTTGTTTGGATTATTTCGTTCGACGTACCTATGCTCGTGTTGTAAATTTCTAAATACTAAAAATCCTCTTTAGTAAGATCAATGATTTTAGATTTATTATGTATTATCTGTATTTTCATATACAACGAGCCCTGTTCGTTGTCCCTCCCCATTTCAGGTAACGAGCCAGGAGCCCGGAGAGTCGCAGGTTGATGGCGACACACTTTAGTGTTTAGCTGTTAGTTATGCTTATGTTGGAGCTCCACTATAGATTTTGTTAGACATTTGAGAGTATTGTTTTAGAAGTTGTAAAGGCTATGTGCCTTATTTTCTTCTTGTCAGATATTTGTATTTGAGACTTGTTGAGCACTCCAGTTTATTTATTCAGACATTGACTATGTATTTCCATTTGTTGGATGATGAGATATTTATTTGATCACTATCATTTCATCAGCCCTTCGTGTATTATCTTTTACTTGTTTTTGTACCTACACCTGTTGTTGATTCTACTAGATAGATGTTAATTATGATGGTGAAACTTGTTGTTGCACGGTGTGGTACATGGCAGGTTTGACATTCTTGGTTTCACCTTGGACTGCAGCCTTGTGTGAACCCAGGGGCGTCACACATTCATAGATGACTACTTCTTGGGTTTCATCTGTTTGGGTAAGTTCATCAATCTTCTTTTTTAGTTTTTCTTCAACTTTACTGATTTATCATGTCTAGGGCTAAGAAATCTAAACAAGTTCATACCAATGTTAATGATTAAATCATCATATATTTAAAAAGTCCTGATTTACTTGAAGAATTTAACAAAATATCCATATTTGAAGTTCTTCCAGGACGATTTGTGAAAGTTGATGATTTTATCCCATTTGGATCATACTTTAAAAATGTGGGGTTGCTTGAATTATTCTCTGCTGAAAACAGAAAACCCACATATCCATTTTTAGTTCAACTTTTTTTACTAATATAGAACGTGTAGAAACTATAAGTGGAACTGAAAAGCTAAAAACTCTTATCAAAGGAATAAAAATTAAATTGACTTTTAAGTCAATTGGAAATTTTTTTAGCATTCCTTTTTGAGGAGTCTCTCTTAGGTCAATCAGAATGAATGATTCAGATTTACTATCCAATCATATTTTTCTTCCTGGTTATGATAAACCATTAAATAATTCGAATAAGCTTCGTCTAATTCCTCGTTTTATTGCTCGAATCTTAGCTTATAATATGTTTCCAAAAACTGGAAGTTTTCATTTTATTTTCCTAGATTTAGCAAAAGCTTTATATGCTATAATGGAGAATATCCAAGTTAATTAGGCTAAAGTTTATTATGACAATCTTTTGACAATACTAAAAGGATTTCTTCATTATAGTGCTTTTCTAACAAAATTCTTTGATAAATTTCATGTTGATCTTGAGTCTGAAAATTCTGTTGTTCGTTCCATTAAGTTCTTTGACTCTAACGCCCTAACTAGGATAAAATTAACTAATTTAAAATTCATGATCAAGATCCTCAATATGAACCTCACCCTCCTCAAGAACAAATTCCACAAGAAATTCCTCAAACATTTAGTCAAGTAGACCCTTCTTCTAGCCAACAACCACCACGAATGCACTCAGAACCCTCTTGCTTCTTGGATGTGCACTATAACACCTTGTCTGCACGCATCCTTGAGTTAGAGACTGGTCAGTGAGCTCTTTATTCCCAGAATAGTTACATCATCAGTAATCAGGAGGAGTTAATGAAGAAATTTGATAAGTTGGATATTAAGCTCAATGCATATTTCCAAGGAAATCAACATCCTCCAGGACCTTCATCTTAGAAGACCATGAATGCATCATTTAGTATTTGGATGAACTTTATGTTTATTATCAAAACAATTATATCTTATTTTGGTATGTTTAAGTTTGATTGTCACAAACTATGTGATAGTTATCTGTTTTTTAAGACATGTGTAATATGTTGCTACTATGTTAGTATGTTTTATGTGACTGAATTTTATGTTGCTTTTATTGTGATTAGTATATTTTAAACAGATTATGGTGATGAACATTGTGGAACTTTTGGTTTTTATGGCAAGTCTTTGTCTACCTATTTGGATGGGTGAAGTTATGGACTATGTTCATAATCTAGATGATCTGTTTGAAGTATTAGCTCATGTTAAAGAAATTATGGCATGCTTAACATAAGTTGTTTATTTCTTTTTATTAATGAAAAAGGGGGAGAAATGGTATAAATGTTATAGACTCATGTTAATATTATAGATTCTAATATGCATTTATGCAGGGGAGTAAGTATATTTATTTCCAAATATTCTAATTCTTTTAGAATATACTTATATATGCATAAATTTTTTGTCATCATCAAAAAGGAGGAGAATGTTGAATATCATATCTTCAAGATATTATTTTGATGATAATAATTTATACTATGTGTGTTATACAAATGCACTAACATTTAAATGCAGCTTTCAACATCAAATATGAACAAGTGCAAGATGAGTTCAATGCATTATAAAGTAAAGAAGATGAAGAACATATACATCAATGTAATTTTTTACATTTTTCTTTACTTAGAAATATTGTACAAGCCTTGATCATTTACACACACACACACATAGAGATTAGAACACACTAACACAGGCTCTAACACAGGCTTAGTGTGTTGATTAACAATAGAAATCCCCTATGTTAACCATTAGAGTATTTAGTTAATCATTGAGTCTAAAAATATTTCATACATAACATTTTCACCCCTTAGTAGTCGACTAACTAGAATAGTAGTCAACTACTGAAGTCTAAGACCAAAATATAAGTTTCTGTAAAATTACAGAGTAGTCGACTACTAAGGATTATAGTCGACTACTCAGCTTTGAATTTTGATTTACAGAACTTCTGTTTTACAGAGTAGTCGACTACAAGTAACTATAGTTGACTACTGAGCATTGAAATCTATATTACAGAACATCTGTTTTACAGAGTAATCAACTACTAAGGATTATAGTCGACTACTCAGCTTCAATTTTTGATTTACAGACTTTCTGTGATACAGAGTAATTGACTACTTAACATTATAGTCGACTACTAAGACAGTTTTTCCAGAATTCAAACTTTGAATTAGTGACAGTTTATAGCCGTTTTTAAATGTTTTTAAAGTTTAAAAATTTGTCTTAATTTTCAAGGGCTATATAAGGTTATATGTTCAGAAAAATGGCACATGATTATCTACCCATAAGCTTCAATCTTTGTGCATTTTTCAAAAGTTAAAAATTCAAATTTTGCTAAGTATTGAGAAAAAGACCTTTTCTGAAATTACATTTGATCATCATTCAAAATACAAATTATTTAGGTAATTTTCAGAGATTAAAATTATTCCTAAGCCACTACTACACAACACTACAAATCAAGGCTTATAGGAATTGAGTTGTTTGATTCAAGGAAAGTTCTCTCGGTTTGAGAGAGGTTGATCTCTTGGTCTAGAGATTGGTGTGAAATTGGCAAGGTATTATCAATTGGTGTTGAAATTTGCAAGGACTTGCAAATTGGTCAGGTTTGGTTTTAATTTTGTACTTGGTTCAAAATTATAGTAGAAATCTCAAGCGGGATTTGTTTGGGGACTGGATGTACACCAGATTGGTGGAACTAGTATAAAATCTCTTATTTGTGATTGTGATTTTCTGAGATTGTTGATATTCTTTATTGCAATTTATTAACTACTTTGCATAAATTTCTATTCACCCTCCTCTAGTGTTCTAGTATATCTATTTCAGATCCTGCAGAATTTACCTAAAATTTTAATTTTCTAAATTCATTTTAAACAGCAGAACAACTTCAAAAATAGTAAAAACTTAGGAGAACATTTATACATATAAAAATAAACATGTTAGAAGAGAAATTTCTAAAATAGCACTTTCTATTTGTGAAAACTCATTATTTTGCAAAACCATCAAAAATACGAAATCGGTAAATACTTGATTCTCATGAAATCATCTCAATAGGTTTTGAAATACTTTTAAATGGATTACTAGACTTTAGAAAAGATGTAAAATAGTACCATTAAGTCTATAATCTGAAAACACGTTATCTTCCCAAATAGATGTATAATGCGATAAATATAAATATATTTATATAGCTAAACTTACAAGGCAAAAAACAATGAAAGCGATAAATCAAAATAATGTGAATGTGTATGGTTTGAGCTCTAAGTATAAACACATAAACTAAGAACCTAAACTATAGACACTATACCCAAGCTGAGAATCTTCATGAAGCTTGATCTTAGTAGCAGGGATGAAGCACAATAGTGTGTCTTTGACTTGAATTGCAAATGCTTCATTCTAATTTCATCCGACCTCCAAGAATATCATCGTTAAAATACAAATCCATCCATCCTCCATTTAGTATGCTTGTCTAGGATACCTAGTGAGCAAACACAAATACTAGAAAACAATGTTAAGAATTATTTATTAATTATCAAAACCAGATTAAATAATAGGCTCATAAACATAAGACCTAACAGAAGGGATACATAGGCTGAAATTACCCTAGAGAGGGGGGGTGAATAGGGTAATCAAACAAAATATGTACCTAATAAAAATACAATTCAATTTAAGACACAAAATATGATAATAAGCAATAATAAAAGAGAGAAAGAGAGAGATAGTTAGCCAATGAAGTCGATGATATGTTCATGAGGTTCGGCCACTCTCGACCTACGTCTCTGACCATCTCTCCCGATGGTAATCCACTACACAACCCGGTTTGAAAGCTGGAACTTTTACACAATGATCTCCCCGAGATCAAATTCTCCACACAATGATCTCGTTGAGATCTATCACTCCACACAATGCCACAAATATAAGATGACGAAAATAATCTCTCTTACAAGTATCCTATGGCAAGGATGAAGAGATGAATAGTTGAAGCACAGGGATTTGTAGGATATGAAAGTGAAAAACTTAGAAGAAAAGGCTTGAGGAAATTTTCTTTGAAAAATTAAAACACAAGTTGCCTTCTTTCTCTACTTGATTAAAATCAAATGAGCCTTTGAGAGCCATTTATAATCTCTCAACCAAATATGAAGGTATGGGCTTGAAATCAGATAAAATCTGCCCAAAAACATTATTCAAAATCCCTTAAAAACTAGAAACAGATAAAACTAACCATTATCAAAAAATCCACAATCGCTCGATTGATCAACTAACAAGTCGACTGACCAGAGCGACTAAAACTATACAGCCTGATGATAACACTATCGGTCGATTAGTCAAAATATCAATCGACTGCTAAAAGGATCGTTAGGTTGACCACTTTTAGCAGTCAGTTGACTGGTCGACTGAGATGGTTGAGACTATAAAAATAGGCTTCTACCCAGTCGACTGAAAATAGGGACGGTCGACCAAAGTCTGATATAACAGATATTTACTGAAAGGTTGATTTTCTAAATTTATTTTAAAATATTAAAAAAACTCCAAAAATAGTAAAACTTGGGAAACAGTTATAAATATGGAATTAAATATTTTAGAAGAGGAATTACTAAAAAGGCATTTTTTTTATTTGTGAAAACTTATTATTTTGTAAAAATCATCAAAAATGCGAATTTTGAAAAGTATGTGTGTAATCCCCTAATGCTTCAAAAGTTATCAACTTTATTTCTTGCTTACATTATGATCTAGAGAGAAATAAAATACAAATATCACTTACGATTGTATATAAAGCTTGAGTATCGATATTTGCTAAGATTTGTTGATGAAGCTCTTCTTGAATATATACTTGAACGTTCTTCTTAAGTAAATATATGCTTGAGTCAATCTTTGAGCATTTAAGGCTTCTTCATCAACTTTCATCTACCTCCTTGAATATCATCGTTAAGGCACAAATCCATCCATCCTCCTTTAATTGCACTATATTGCTTGATAAGCATATCCTACGTATGATCACTTGACAAGCAATTAGTATCAATAATGGGGTTTGTAAATCATCATCAAAATACAAGACCTAACAATCTCTCCCTTTTTGATGATGACAAACCACCATTATAAAAGAGCATAAAATAAAGATATAAAAATATTACTTATAGATAGATGCTCCCCTATCTATAAGATTCTCCCCTTGTCTATGTGTACGAATTTTAGGAGATTTTTTTCCCTCTTTGGTAACATCAAAATGGGGTACACAAAGATGAAGAGAGGAGAAGAAGAAAAAATCATGAAAAACTAGTGGATAAGGAATCAGTCGACTCAACATATCAAACACCAGTCGACTGAAAAGTGTAATAAGTTGACTGGTTATATATTCAGTCGACTGACCAGAGACTCATCCAACACTCAGAGTAACATCAAAATATGCTGGATATATGGGTTCATGAAAACCAAAAATAATCATAAGTGACCAAACAAACATGAATCAATAGATGCACATGCCTAATTCACCTCTTATGTGGCAAAAATCTTCTTCACAAAGAGGCTTGGTAAAAAATGATCACGTAAAAAATGATGTCGAACATCTATATGTTTGGTTCTAGAATGAAGAACTAAATTTTTTAAAATATTTATAGCACTAGTATTATTACAAAACATTTTCGTATTATGAAAATATAAATTAAAAGCAACCAAATTTTATTTCATCCATAATAATTGAGCACAACATAAGCTGGAGGTAATGTATTCCGCTTCCGTAGTGGATAAGGCTACATAATTTTTCTTCTTGGATGACCAAGAACCTAAAGAGTTATATAAGAATTGACACGTGCCACTAGTACTCTTGCGGTCCACCTTGCATCCGACAAAGTCAGCATCACAATAACCATAAAGATCAATAGTAGTATGCTTCATATAAGACAAACCAAGTTCAATTGTACCATTTATATACTTAATAATACGTTTAACTGCAATTAAATGGGATTTTTTGGAGAAGCTTAAAAACGTGCACATGCACAAATGCTAAATATTATGTCGGGTCTACTAGCGGTGAGATAAAGTAAACTACCTATCATACCTCGATTCAACTTTTGATCTACTTTCTCTCCATTTCATCCATGTCCAACTTGATGAAGGCGCTCATTCGAGTTGGTGCATGCTTGGAGTTTGTCATCCCAAATTTCTTCACCAACACTCTTACATACTTGCTTTGTGAGACAAAAATTCCATGATCATATTATTTAACTTGGAATCCAAGGAAAAATGTGAGCTCTCCCATCATACTCATCTCAAATTGCTCTTGCATAACTTTTAAAAATTCTTTGCACAAAGATTCATTAGTAGCTCCAAATGTAATATCATCGACATAAACTTGAACTAAAATAAAATCACTTTTTCTTTTTCTAAAAAACAAGGTATTATCAATTTTTCCTTTTGAAAAAATATTTTTGATAAGAAAATTGGAAAATCGAGCATACCAACCTCTTGGATCTTGTTTCAACCATATAAAGCCTTTTGAACCCAATAAACATGATTTGGAAAAAGAGGATCAATAAATCCAGGGGTTGCTCAACATAAACCTCTTCATCAATAAAACCATTTTAAAAAGCACTTTTAACATCCATTTGATATAGTTTGAAATTTTTAAAGCTAGCAAATGCTAAGAATATATGTATTGACTCCATTCTTACAACCGGTATAAATGTTTTATCATAATCAATGCACTCCTTTTGATTGTATCCTTGGGTGACCAATCTAGTTTTATTCCTAGCCACTATGCCAAATTTATCAAGTTTATTTCAAAAAACTCATTTTGTTCCAATAACATGAAAATCTTTTGGTCTAGGAACAAATTTCCAAACATTATTTTTTTAAAATTGTTTAATTCATCATGCATGGATAAAACCCAAAACTTATCATTTAAAGCATCATCAACATGTTTTGGTTCTATTTAAGATAGAAAAGCAATGTTACCACATTCACTAATAGCGTTTGAATGAGTCATGAGTTCTTTTGAGGGGCTTCCAATGATTTGTTCCTTAGGATGATCCAGTGCATACTTACAAGTTTTGGGAAGTTCTCCTTGGTCATCTTTAAGGTTGTTTTCACGTTCTCCCTCTTGAGTCTTTGATACAACCGCTGAAGAGGGGTTACTTTGCAATTGTTCCAATCTTCCTTTAATGTTATCATTTTCTCTAATTGGCAAAAAAATCTTGCAAACCGATATTAGCCTCATCAAAGGTAACCTTTATAGACTCTTCAACAACGAGTGTTCGTTTATTAAAAACTCTATAAACCTTACTCCTTGATGCATACCCTAAAAATATTCTAACATCTATTTTTGAATCAAATTTATCAAGATGATCTTTAGTATTTAAAATAAAACATTTGCAACCAAAAATCTAAAAATAGCCTATGTTGGGTGACTTACCAAAATAAAGCTCATAAGGTGTTTTCTTGAAAATAGACCTAATCAAAACACAATTTAAAATATGACAAGCCGTGTTAACAGCTTCCGCCTAAAAATACTGAGGTAAATCAAAGACATTTAATATAGTTCGTGCCATCTCTTGTATGGTATAATTTTTTCGTTCAATAACATCATTTTGTTATGGTGTTCTTAGTGCGAAAAACGTATGTGTAATACCATGATGATCACAAAAATTATTAAAATGTTTATTTTGAAATTCACCTCCATGATCACTACGAATTTTGACAATTTTCAAATCTTTTCATTTTCAACCATTTTTACAAAATGTGAAAACTCATCAAAACATTCTTCTTTATTTGCAAGAAATATGATACATGTAAACCGAGAAAAGTTATCAACCAACACAAAAACATATTGTTTACCTTCTAATGAGGCAACATACATAGGATCAAAGAGATCAAGATGAAGTGATTGCAAAGGTTTAGTGGTGGATACCCCATTAATGGATTTAAAGGAACTTTTAATTTGTTTACCTTTGGCACACTCTTCACATTGAGAGTTTTTAACAAAGTTCAAGCTTGGTAGTCTTCTTACCAAGCTTTTCTTTGATAGATTGGATATTAACTTCATGTTTGCATGATCAAGCCATTTGTGCCAAATCCAAGGATCACCATCCATCGTGGCAAGGCATTTTACATCTTGATCTATAAGTTCATTCATCTCAAAAATATATACATTAAATTTTCTAAGGGCAACAAAAACAATTTTATCTTTGAGGCTAACAATGCATTTATCTAGTTTAAAAATAATGTCATAACCTTTGTCACTTAGTTGACTAATACTAAGAAGATAATGATTTTATCCTCTAACTAAGTAAACATCTTCAATATTGAGAGAATTTTCCTTACCAATAATACCAATACCGATAATTTTACCTTTTGCACCACCGTCAAAGGAGACATTGCCTCCTTCCATCCTTGATAGGGTTGCAAACAGATCTTTATTGCCCATCATATAATAAGAGCTACTTCTTTACGTCTTGTGCGAGACGTTCCTTACAAGTAAACAAGTAGTAGATACTTTAGGTACCCAAATCCTTGGTCCTTGAATGTTAGTACCTTTAGTATCCTTAGGTACCCGCATCAACCCATAAGCATAAATATTATTTTTAATTCTACAATGAGTGAGATATCACCATGTTTCATGCAATAGGTGCACCTAAAATTTTTCTTGTAGGTGGGTGCATGAGATTGATGAAACCATTTTTTACCAAAGTGAGGGTAAGCATGGCTAGAAGAAGCATGACTAGATTTTAACAAAGTAATTGCATTGTTTAATCTCTCAATTTGAGACCTTAACTGTTTGTTTTTGAAATCAAGACCTCAAATTATCTTATTGTTTAAAACAATAGCATCATTCAAGGAAGATTGTAATAATTCAAACTTTGAATCATATGAATTGTGTAATTTTTTAAAAGAATAGTGTTCTTTAGCTAACTTTTTAAACTCAAAATTCAACTCAACAACTGTGGTTTCTAATTCATATTGCATGATAAAAGAGTCATGATCGGAATTGGATAATACATCATCATCATGACCCATGAAGCGCACATTTGGATCTTGGAAGGCACACTTAGTGGCTGCTTCATCATTATCTGAATCGCTAGATTCGGATTCTTCCCATCCCACACACATAGCTTTCTTCTTCTTGTACTTTATGTATTTTCCTTTTAGCTTGGGACAATCTCTTGCCATATGTCCAAATTCAACATATTCGAAGCATTTTCCTACACGTGACGAAGACTAGTTAGAATGATTATTTTGAAAGTGTTTATTTTTCCTTACCAATCTTGATATTCTCTTAAAGAGATGTGCCACTTCTCTTGAGATATTATTTTTGTTAGGTCTTATGTTTATGAGCCTATTGTCTAATCTAGTTTTGATAATTAATAAATAATTCCTAACATCGTTTGTCGAGTGTTTGTATTTGCTTGTTAGGAATTCTACACAAATATCCTCAGTTGGAGGTTGGTTAGAATTAAACTTAATGATGATATCCTAAAGGAGGTTGGCGAAAATTAGAATGAAGCTATGATAATTCAAGTTAAGATTCATCATCACTTCATCCACAACCAAGACGAGCTAAATTAAAGATCATTTAGTTTGGGTATATTAGTTTAGATACTTATATTTTGTGTGTTTATACTTAGAGCTCAAAATTCATACACACACAATTGTTTTGATTTATCTCCTTTTTGGGTTATAGACTTAACGGTACTATTTTATTTTTATTTTTTCTTAAGTCTATTAATCTATTTGTAAGTATGTCAAAATGTGCTTGAAAAGAAATTATCAAAATCAAGTTTTAACGTTTTCATATTTTTGAACGGGCTTACAAAATAAATTATTTTCACAAATGAGAGATGTAACTTGAGAAATTATTTTTCTATCATGTTATTTTTCATGTGTATAAATATTTTTCAAATTTTTATCATTTTTTGAATTGATTTACTATGTTAAATCAATTTTACAAAATTAAGTGTTTAGCAATTTTCAGAATCTAGAATATCTATTTTTAAAATAGCGATTTTTCATAAATGTGAAGTGATATTTTAGAAATGTTTTCTTTAACATGTTTATCTTCATGTGTAAAAACATTATCCCAAATTTTACTATTTTTAGATTTAATTTGCTATTTTAAATTGATTTAAAAAAATCAGCTACACAAAATTTCAGAATCTACCGTGCATGTTATTAGTCGACTGACACCCTTCCATCAGTCGAAAGATAACCCCTCATTGGTCAACCGATAAGGTGTAACCAGTCAACTGATCATAGAAATTTTTCAGGATCTGATTTTTAATCATCAGTCGACCGATGCCTCTTGATTGGTCGACCGATAACAGCTAGTTTTGCCAGTAATGGTTAGTTTTAGGTTATTTTTATTAGAGAGGCTATATATATGCCTCATAACTTATTTGTTTCATGAAGGAAGTTTATAAAAGTATTTTACCAGTTTTTAAGAGTTTTTAAGAAAAATTAAGTATGTTTTATTTATGTGAAGAGAGTATCACAAGAGAAGGATTGCAACATCGTTCTTGAGGATTTCAACCTTAAATCTCTACCCCGCTCTTGCTTATTTTGGAGAATTTTTTTAAACTCCTTTCATCTTGCTATTTACTATTTTGATTCTCATATATTTGTGCTAGATTGATTTTAGTTTAACTTTGATTTTATTATACTCATTGCTTTACACATACAACCACTTGAGCTTAAGTATATCATATATCGTATATTTGGGTTGTGGGAGTATTTCTTTGAGAGAGCTAAATTTTCATTCTCAACTTGTTTAGAGAACAATTCTTTATTTGTACTTAGTGTGAAATATGTTGTAATACACAAGGACACTTAGAGGAGTGGTTGGGATAAGAACGGGGTCAATTCCAAGAGGAGTGGTTTGGTAGTAAAGCTTAGGGGATGTGGTAAATCCAAACACTTGAGGAAGGTGACACGGATCGGCCAACACTTAGAGAAGTGTATTGTGTGATTATCAACGCGTGAGTTGTAAAATTTTTTGGTGAACTTTGAAAACCGATTGTGTAGATATATTGTGATAGTGGAGAATCTCCTCGAGGTGAGAAGAGAAAACGTAGGTCAAGGGTTGACCAAACTTCGTGATCATATTATTGTGTTTGTGTTTATTTTAGCGTACTATTATTGTCTCATTGATTATATCACCTATTGTCATAATTGTTTATCCTTGCATATCCTTGCATACATTTGTTGTATATTATATTTACTATGATATTTCATTAATAAGTTTTAATTTGGCATCGTAATTAGATTAGATTAGCAATTACCTTATTCACCCCCCCCAATGGTACTTTCAATTGGTATCAGAGATTGGTGCTCTTTGATTTATGGTTTAACCGCCTAGAGTCAAAGATTCTCACTTTTATTTATTGCTAATCTAGTTTTGTGATTTTATATTGCTTGCATTTATATCATGGATATGCACGGTGTATATAATTTAGGTTATGCTATTAACATTGCCCCAAAATTCAATGATTTCCATTATGCTCAATGGTGCGTTAGATTTAAACTATTTGTTAGATCTAAACATTTTTATTTATGGGAAATAATTAATTATGCTTATATTGTACCCACTTTGGAAAATTTTAAGTGGAGTAATAATGATAAGAGAATATTTACAATGAACAAGCTCTTGTTAGAATTCTTGCTTAATACTTTTGATTATGTCTCTAACAAACTTTCTCATTTTGATAGTGCCTACACATTGTGGAAACATATAGAGGCACATCATGGCAACTTGGAGAAAATCCAATGGATTCCGCTTCAAGTAAGATTAGAGTTTTCATCGAGCACACGACCACTAGGCGATAGTCCTAGTAAGGTATGTGAGTCCGGTTCTAAAAATGAATTATCTATTGATGAACTCGCTTGTGCTTATGAACAATTAATGCATGCCTATAATAAATTGCATTATAATTTTATAGATTTAAAAAGAAAGCATGTTATTATAAAATCCGATCATGAGACGCTAGCATCCAATTTTGACATCATTGCTAAGGAGAATGTAATACTTAAAGAAAACAATAATAAATTAAATTTGGAAAATGAAAATTTAACCTAAAAATAGCTAGTTTATCTCATGCTAAAAAGGATGTCATATTAGAGGTAGAAATAATTAGAAATAAATTTAATTCTTTCAAGAATGATCATAATTGTTCTACTTCTATTATCATTGCAAATATGCCTAAAAATGAGTTGAATGACATGAAAAACCATATTTGATCTTTAGATTCAACTTTAAAAATATGCACTGTCAAACATAAAAAAGTTGTGGACATATGTGCTAAGTCATGCTCTACTATTTCCAAACTACCCACTCACTATGCACATATATATAGCAAAATTTATAAATGCTCTATTTGTGGCCGTAAATGACATCTTGCTAAATTTTGTTATGGTACACAAAAACCCATATTTAATGATAATATTGCTCCTTGTGCATCCCATAAAGCTTCATCAGCACACACACATACACATGCACACAATGTTCATCATAAGCATGTAAATGTATTTAAATGTGATTATTGTGGTAGATTTGATCATTTGGCCAAATTTTATTTTGATTTAAAAAGAGTTTCACATTTACAAAATGGTTTAAAAAGACCATCTTTGTTTGCAAATATTTCACATGAACAAAATAATGGTCATAAAAAACAAATGCATCCATTTTATTGCACATATTGTAATAGAATTGGTCATTTGAGTAATTATTGCTGTGACTGGACATGTGCACTATATGCGTTCAAATGGGATCATAACCCAAGGGCATTAGATTTCATTGATAAGGGTCATGTCCCTAAACTCTCTGGTACCAAGAGTGTTTAGGTACAAAAACATGTTTGATTTTCAAGATATAATTTTTAGCATTTTTTAGTTTTATGATTTTTGTAAAACAATTTGAACAAATTGTATACACATTTATTTTTTTCAAAATATTTGAAAGAAAATATTTTCATCTTATTTAGAAAAGAATTTGATAGATATATTCACTTTTGAACTTAATATAAATGATAATTTTAATTTTTTCAATCAACAAATTAAGTTCAAAATATACATGGTCCCTGGCTGATTATTAGTCAACTGATGACTACTCATCAGTCGACCGATGACTAGCAAACGGTGGACCGATGCTAAAGCATCAGTCAACTATCCAGTGTAATTGTTTCTGATTTCCTGAGTTTCATGTTTTTCATATTTTCTCTATTTTGGTATATATATCAAGATATTCATGATTTTTCTTTCATTTGGTATATATACATCAGGATTCTCTTTTGGTATGTGATTTAATTTCATTTGGAAATATATATATCGAAATTTCATCTAAATGAAAATAAATTTTAATGAAAAGCAAGATTGCTTGTTTTTTATTACATATATTGATGAAACTTTTTTTTGGAAATATATTTTTCTTTCATTACATATTATGTTTTTTAAATGACTATATTGATAAAGAGGTTTATATTGAGTAACCCCCCGATTGTATCGACCTTTTACTTCCAAATCATGTTTATCAGGTTCAAAAAGTTTCTCCTAAGAAATATTATGTGTGCCCAATTATTAAATATTTGATTCATGATATTTGGATGTGTGATTAAATATAAATGTTTGAACAAAATTTAATTTTCATTTGGACTTTCATGATTGTCGTGATTTTCATGGTTTCATGATTACTTTCATTTGAAAATATCTTTTCATGATTTCCCTTTATTTGATTTCATGATATATATATATATATATATATATA
>NC_033795.1:45005102-45009391 GCF_001876935.1 Asparagus officinalis
TATATATATATATATATATATATATATATTTCTTTTTGTTTATGTTTTTTTATAAATCTATGTATAGAGACACCATTTTCATATGATATATCTATATGTGTTCTCTTGTCACTTTGTATGTGAGTTGTGATTAGCGTATTTTTATATCTATGTTTACCCACATATATGCCTTATTATATTTCTTACATGCTTTATTGTTTTTTGATAGGGGGAACCTTTCCTATCTCTTTCTATGTTCATATTCACTCATGCTTATATGTAGGGGGAGCTTAACACTCTCTTTCTCTATTATTGTTTTCCACATTTTAATGTTGACAAAAAGGAAGAAACAAGTATATTGTGAGTATTTCATTTATTTCTTTCTATTGTATATGCATGAGGATTACAAAATTGTATATTCATTTGGTATCATGCATATTTCCTTTACTATTCGTGTAGATTGTTTTTTATCATCAAAGAGGGGGAGATTGTTAGGTCTCATATTTATGAGCCTATTGTCTAATCTAGTTTTGATAATTAATATGTTGATCTCTTTGTTTTGATGATGTTTAACAAATAATTTACCACTAATATTGTTTGTCTAGTATTTGTGTTTATTTATTTATTATAGACAAACAATAAGTTGGAGGTTGGATGGATTACGCTATAACGATCATATCAAATGGAGGTTGGCGGATATAGTGGTTGAAGCAATGCAATTCAAGTTTAAAATCCAAGTTCAAGCTTCATCCGCAAGATTACCAGGTCAATCTATTGAAGATCAATATCAAGCTTGGGTAATTTAATTTAGGTTTTATATTATGTGTGTTAGTACCTTAAGCTCAATCATATATACACATACATTTTAATTTTGATTTCTATGTATATATATAGTTATATATATACATACATGATTTTATAGTTTTTATGTTTATAAATATAAAATTACATCTTTCATATTTATTATTGTGTTTTGGTTTAGCTACATATATATGAAACAACAAACAAATTTATTTACATTTTTATTTGTTTCATATTCTATTATGTTTCAGAATATATTGCATAGAATATATAATTTTGTGAAAATATTATATTCTTAGGTTTTGGACTTAACAATAATCAGATACATCTTTTATTAAGTCCACAAAATTATTTTGTAATGTTTCAAAACATGGTTAAGCTAAAGTGTCAAAACTCATGTGTTTACATTTTCATGTTTTGAACTATTTTGTAAAATGATAATATTTTTCACTTGGGAGGTCCTTTCTAAAAATCATTTTTGTAGCATGTGTATTATCATGTCTACAATCATTTCCTAAAGTTTTATATTTTTTAGAATTTATTTGATATTTTTAAACAGGTTTTTAAAATTAGAAAACTGTTTATAAACCTAGAATTTCATATGTCAGTTTACGATCGACCACCACGGTCGACCTCCCATGAGTCCAGAGACTCAGTAAGTTTTTTAAGGCTCATGGTCGACCGTGACGGTCGATCGGATGCAGTCCAGAGAGTTTCGTGGTCGACCGCCACGGTCGACCGTCTGTTGTCCAGAGCCAAACTCTGGCCTTTTTGTTGCTCGCGGTCGATCACGAGTTTTCCACGGTCGACCGCCGATTTGATCATTGGACTCCAACAGCTATTTCCTGAGCTGTTTTTCAGGGGGCTTTTTGGTCTTTTCTGTTGGATTTTTGGCTGAGATTTTGGGAGGCTATATATACCCCCTTGCTCTCATCTTTCAGGTATAACTAATGAGAATGTTTTAAACATGTTTAACAAGGATTTTAAAGTTTGTAAAACAAGTTTAACAAGGGTTTTAAAGTTTGTTTTGTGTGTTTTAAAAGAGTTTGGTTTGTAAAAACTATTTCACAAGTGGAGGAGATTATCTATATTGTTTGGGCTTCATCTTAATCCATCTCTCCATCTTGTTTTTCAGAGAAGAATTTCTAAACTCATATCTAGCTTTACATTTACATATTTATTTAATTATCTTTCTTTAAAGCTATAGTTTTTATATTGAGTTTAGATTTAATAAATCTTATTGTTGCACACATCCACATTGAGCTTATTGTATTTACATTCATAGTATAATTTGGGTTGTGGGATTATATCATTGAGAGTGAGCTTACATTGTATTCTCATCCATATTAGAAAACTAATCATTTGTTGTTATTTGAGAGTGTTGTAGAGTTTTCGGTTAGCTAGACCCGAATAACATTGTGAGGTGTGGAGTGTAGACGTTGATCGGTGACCGTTAAAAATCGATACTGTGAGTTGTAAACGTTATTCGGGTGAGTGTAGAAAACCCGGTTTTGTTAGTGGATTTCTCCCCGGGGGTGAGGAGCGGAGACGTAGGACGGATGGTCCGAACTCCGTGATCATATCGTGTGTGTGAGTTTGCTTTGGCGTACTTCTCTTATGTTTATATTTCTTGTCGCCATTGTCCATTGCTCATTATTTATATCTACCACTATCTTGTTTATTTTGTTTACCCTTGTGTATATCACTTATCCTAGCTCACATATCTGGTTGTATTTTATACTTACTAGAATAACTTGTTAATTATCTTTAATTGGCATAAAATCAGATTAGATTAGCATAAGATCCTAATCACCCCCCCCCCCTCTAGGGTCTAACAATTGGTATCAGAGCTTGGTGCTCTTTGATTTAAGGACTAATTGCCTTGAGTTAAAGATCTAAGTTATTGTTTTGTGCTAATCTAGTTTTGTGATTTTATTGTTATCTTTTTTGCACATATATACATTATGGATATGCATGGTGCACCTTGTTTAGGTTATGCCATTAATGTTGCTCCTCGTTTAGATAATTTCTCCTATGCCCAATGGTCTGTTAGATTTAAACTCTTTGTTCAATCTAAACATTTTGATTTATGAAAAATTATAGATGATGATTATATTGTGCCCACTTCGGAGAAATCCAAGTGGAATAAAAATAATCATCGTATGTTTACAATGAACAATATTTTGTTAGAATATTTTCTAAATGCTCTTGATTCATTTATGCCTAACAAGTTTGTTCATTTTAATAGTGCTTACACCTTATGAAAACTTATTGAAGCACATCAAGGGAACTTGGAGGCGATCCAACAAGCTTTGAAGGCTTCCTCTTCAAGTTCCATTGGAGCATCATGCACACGAGCACTAGACGATAACCCTAGTGAGGTTTGCGAGTTCGAATCCATTAATGATTTATCTAGTGATGAACTTACTTGTGCTAGTAAAAAATTATTGCATGCATATAACAAATTGCATAAATATTTTATTAATTTACAAAGCAAGCATGAAGATTTGAAATCCGATCATGAGTTGTTAGCATCTAAGTTTAAAACTATTTCTAATGAAAATATGATCCTTAAAGAAAACAATAAAAAATTAAAATTGGATCATGTTTCTTTAACTTCAAATGTTGTTAGTTTAACTCATGAAAAAGATAATGCCATGTTAGAAGTAGAGAACATAAAAAATAATACTGCTTCTTTTATAAATGATTATTTATGTTCTACTTCTAAAGTTAATGCTAATATGCCTAATGATGAGTTGAACAATGTTAAAACCCGTATTTCCTCTTTAGATTCAACTCTAACTACATGCATTAACAACCATAAGAAGCTCGTGGATATGTGTGCCAAGTCTAATGCAAAATCATCCACTCATTATGCACACATATATTGCAAAGTTTACCAATACTCCATTTGTGGTCGTAAAGGCCATTTATCTAAATTTTACTATGATGCATACAAATATAAGAATGCTAAAGCTCATTGTGTGTAGGCGTATAAAATTGCTTATAGGTCCCTTAGCACAGCTCGGCACAAACTGACGAACCATCGGGCGACGTATCCAAACGCGAGCGTCAGTCCACAACGCCAAAGCCAAGTGACACGCAACGAAGCGGATTAACAAGGCGACGAGGCTAACGAACCGCATGCAAACAATGGAATACATCCATTCGCATGCGGAATCAAGCTAACAGTTCGGTGAGTCAACGAGTCATCCAACCATAGAACGGATTTGAACTCAAACACCGAGGCGGATTTACTGCCATATTGGGATTCGGACTGTCAAATCAGAATCTGGATCAACAACGAAGCGGGTTTACTGCCAAATCAGGATTCAGATCAACAAATCAGAGTCCAAATCAACCACGAGACCGGAAAAAACAGCAAAAACCACAACACCTAGGGGACTCGGCGAAATCCCACTGTGGTCGCCAGATTGTTCGCGGGAAAAATTGTGTTCTTCATTGACGTCATTGTTTTCTCAAGTAATTGCTTTTTGATTACAAAAGAT
>NC_033795.1:45009595-45035076 GCF_001876935.1 Asparagus officinalis
GGTGGTCCACGGATAAACCCCGGCGCAGGCAAAGAACCCACACAAGCGAGCGACCGCAAAACAGGAGCTCGCAATTTGTTCGAAAGGAAAGTTGTAATCTTTTTCTTTTTTTCTTTGATTTCGTTGTAACCGGATCTTATAAAAAGACCGGATCTTTTCTAAGCAAAAAGCAATTACTTGAGAAAACAATGGAATCAATGAAGAAAGACATGATTTTTCCCGCGAACAATCTGGCGACCACAGTGGGAGCCACCGATCTCGCTGCCGAGATCGTCACGTCGCAGTTGCGGGTCTCAATCCCGGTCGAGGAGGAGGTCGAGTATGAATTCGACCAGGCCAAGTTCGAGGAGTATCTTTCATCCTCGTCCGGATCCACCTCCCCTCGCAAGTCCAAGAAGTTCTCCTCCAGGAGAAAAGTTCATTGGTTTGAAGAAGTTCAGAACGCCAACGAAGCTCTTACCCCAGTTGACGCCAAAGTTGCGTCGGGTGAAGTTCCGCCGACCTCCAACCAGGTCAACCCTACTCCCGGAGATGTCTCCACCGTTGAGGGCGTTGTAACTCTCTCAAAGAGAGCCCGCCAGAGGCGACGTCAACGCCTTGCGCGGCAACTCGCTAAGGCAATGGAGTCCACCGACGGAGTCCGCTATCACGCAGATCTGAAGACCAGGAGAGGCAAACAGCCTCAACCACCGATGAATGGCGACTCCTCCAAGCCGCCAACAAACGAATGGGTCCGGGTCAAACGGAACCGTTCGACACTTGAGGAGCGCATTCGCAAGCGCCGCGCACTATCAGCGCAGGCACGGGCTCAAGTCCAAGAAGCCCGTAGAAGACTACAAGCCGTAGACAAACAAATGGGTCCGGGTCAGACGGAACTGTTCGACACTTGAGGAGCGCATTCGCAAGCGCCGCGCACTATCAGCGCAGGCACGGGCTCAAGTCCAAGAAGCCCGTAGAAGACTACAGAAGGACGTGGCTAAGAAGTCGCCACCAACCCACCAAGTATGGAAGCCAAAGTCTGAAGCGGCGATTCAGGCTAAGGCAAAATTGTTGCAGCCTTCGAAGCAAGGTCAACCTCCGGCGAATCAGCCAAAGTCGCCGATAATTCCAATAGCTTCTCCGGGAGATCATGCAGAATCATCCCGAAGGAAGAAGCCAGTTTTGGAGCGCCTCGGTCCAATTCCCGTTCACCCTCAGAAGGAAACATTATCATCTGATGACGATAATGTTATACCTGAGAAGTCGTGCCAACACACGATAGGTCAAGCAGACGAATTGTACTATCGTGTTAGGGGTACGAGTAAAACTAGGAAGAGGAGTCCTCGAGGACTAGAGATCCAATGCCCTTGTTCCAAACTCATTCGGGCAGTATTGTCGGAGTGCAACTGCACCAATACAGTTCCTAAGAGAGTTTCTTGTTCCAAACTCATTCGGGCAGTATTGTCGGAGTGCAACTGCACCAATACAGTTCCTAAGAGAGTTTCGGTTTTCGAAAGACTTAGTACCGAAACGCCAAAACCAAGACCTAGGCGTTTCCGATGAGGAAGAAGAGTAGTCGAAGATGGAGAATTTTTGAGGGTCACCACCAATATGACCAGCAAGGGGACATCGGCACGGGATAATCTCGAGTCGATTCTGAAAGCATCCCGGCCTAGAACCCGTCTCCAGTCCGGAACCATCAAGCGAGCAACCTATGGTAGGGTTCGGACAAGACTCCCTTCAGAAGATGAAGAATCTGATGCCGGCTCCGCGGTTGCATCAGATAATACAATCTGATGCCGGCTCCGCGGTCGCATCAGATAATACGGTATCCAGCGGGGGACAACCCCGCGAGGCACTTATGATAAGTGCGGAGCAAGTGGCCAAAATGCTTGAAGACGCCTTAGCTAAGCAGCAGGAAACCTTCAGGTTCGAAATGCAGATGGCCATGCAGAACATGAGAGAAATGCATGACTAACAAATCCAAGCATTGACGAACCAGCAAGGAGAGCCAAGTCGTCGTAACCCGGTTAATCTGGAAGATGAGGACACAAATGCAAATGAGACTCATAATGCCAATAATCCCCCCGTCAATGCAGGAGGTGGTAATGAGAATGCCAGCCAAAACACAGGTGAAAACTTAAAGATCAAGAACCTCGAGAGCAAAATCAATACATTGATTTCCGCTCAAGAGATGAAGAAAACGGGCATTCCTTGTCCATACCAAAGAGAGTGGGAATCGATCCCATATCCGGCGAAGTTCAACCTAATTAACTTCACGCCGTTTAATGGGATGGGCTCACCCACTCAGCATTTGATTTACTTCAAATCGCACCTCTGGGTTGTCTCTGGTAATGAGCCTTTGATGGTACGGTCCTTCGTTGGCACTCTTCGTGGAGCCGCCTTCGACTGGTATCGCCGCCTCAAGCCAGAAAGCGTGAACAGCTGGGATGATATGGAGACTAAGTTCCTCACCAACTTCTTCGACGATGACACAGAGATATCCATCGGGTTGTTGCTTGATGAGAAACAGAAAGACGGGGAATTGGTTGACACCTTCGTCAAGAGGTTCCGGAACAATGCGATGAACTATCGGGACCCGATCACCGAGGAATTCATCCTCCAGACTTGCCACAACAACCTCGTACTGGACGTGTTGGAAGCAATGGGAACAGCACCGTCCAAGACATGGAAGGATTTGAAGGTCCGAGGAGAGCAAGCCAAGCGATTCCTCAGAAGGAAGAAGGCAGAAAGAGGCCAACAGGTGACGAATGCTCCACAGCAGAATTTCGTCCCATGGGGGAAAGGTAAGGCACATGCTAATGCAGTTGATGCTAATCAAACTTTCCAATTGCAACCTCAGCAACAGCCGTAGCAACAAGCACCACAACAATCTCGGGGTGTAGTTGATGCTAATCAAACTTTCCAATTGCCACCCCCGCACCAGCCGTAGCAACAAGCGCCACAACAGTCTCGGGGACAATGGCAACAACGGCCTCAAAAGCAGAAATCTTCAGAGCCGAGGTTTCCTAAAGTGTACTCCTTTAAGGATGACGAAGTTCCCGGCATCTTTAAGTACCTGTTGGAGAATAACAAAATCCAGTTGCTGGCGATTTTGGATCAAGAAGGGGCTAACAAAGTGACGGATCCGAAGTATTGCGCATACCATAGAGCGGTCCATCACCCTACCAAGTCGTGCTACCACCTCAAGGACAAGATCCAGGCGCTAATTGATGTAGGTGTCATAACCCCGAAGCCGTCCAAGAATGTTGGAGCGAATGCAGTTTCAATCAGCTTTGGATCGGTGCCCACAACATGGTTCAAACCGGAGCGCATCACCAAAGTAGGGATGAAGACAGTGAACGATGACCCACATGGACAGCGCCAAAAGGGACTCGTACCACACACAGCCCCAAACGGCGAAATCCTCTGGGTTATCCCGATCTCATTGAAGACGAGCAGTGGGCGACTTCCTCGAGAAGAAAGGGTAAAGGCAAATCCTGCAATGCTACATCCGCAATCTTTGAGGAGGATGGCGATGAAGCTCCTACTTTCCCGCTCTCCGAAGAAGAACAAGAAGTCTTCGCCACTAGAAGCAGAAATGAGTATCACTACAATTATCTACCACCTAGAGAGCAGGGGGTCGAATATCTCGAAGCTTTTGGGGATTCTCAATTGATAGTCAACCAAGTCCGTGGAGAGTATGAAGTCAGGAACCAAGGCCTGATCCCATACCACCAGGAGGCCATCAAAATGGTAGAATCTTTTGAAGAATTCTTTATTGAATATATCCCTCGTCTCCAGAACGCTTATGCAGATGCACTGGCAGCACTAGCGGTATCACTTGCGCAGCCTCCCAAAACTGAGCTGTTAGTCACAGTGAGGACGCATCAGCTCTGCATACTCATATACGATATGGATATTGAAGAGGAAGATGATAGAGACATAAGTGCCAAGGAGGTGAACTCAACTCGAATTGGGTCTGAGTCCCGAGATTGGCGTTTTCCCATCATTGACTACGTCCAGTATGGTATTTTGCCAGAGGATGTAAAAGAAAGAGAATCAATCCGCCGAAGAGCACCAAGATTCTTCTATAATACCAAAACCCATACGTTATACCGTAGAGGGTACGATGGTTTATTACTCCGATGCCTTTCGAACAAAGAAGCAGAAGAAGTTCTTAAGGAAGCACACGAAGGAGAATGTGGTGCGCATCAGCCCGGTCCCAAACTGTATGATCGCATCAGGAGAATGGGATATTTCTGGCCAACGATGGTTCGAGATGCAATCGAACACGCACGAGAATGCCACGCTTGTCAGATACATGCAAATTATATGCATCAACCGCTAGAGCAGTTGCACACACTGGGACGATAAACTCGGTGAAGCACTCTGGGCTTATCGCACCACCATACGCACGCCTACGGGAGCTACCCCGTATTCGCTGGTATACGGATGTGAAGCTGTGCTACCGCTGGAAATTCAGATTCCGTCCCTTCGGATCGCCCTCGCAACGGAGATGACGACGGAGGAACAACATCAGAAGCGTCTCGAAGAGCTCGAGAGGCTGGATGAAAAGCGTTTGGAGGCTCAACAACACATCGAGTTTTACCAAGCCAGGATGTCAAGGGCTTTTAACAAAAGAGTCCGACAGAGAAGCTTCAAGGAAGGAGATCTGGTCCTCGCTGCTCGCCGACCAATAATTCTCACCTCCAAGAAGAAAGGTAAATTCGAACCCAAATGGGAAGGACCGTTTGTAATAGACACAGTCTATTCAAACGGCGCATATCGCCTGATTACTCAAGAGGGCGCCAGGCAATTAATGCCAATAAATGGGAAGTTCCTGAAAAAGTACTACCCCTAGTACATTCAGGATAACTCATTTACCGGGAAGTTCCTTGAAGAATATTACACTTAATATTCTAGATAACCCAAAATTATTTTCACCACCAAAATCCCTCACTGATCAATTTTAATTGACAGTGAGTCCACCAAAAATGTTTTTCCGGCCCTCTTGACTCTTTCCATGAACAAGAGGTCCACTTTCAGTTCAGAGTCCCCTTTCGATAAACGAAAGAACTCCCTTCTTTTTTCTCTTTGGTTAAGCCTTCTCGTGGTCATAACCTAAGTTGAAATTTCATTTCGATAAACGAAAAACTCATCTTTAGATAACCAATCCTATAAAAGGTAGGTTTATCTAGATTTTCCAGATTCTCGGAGTGGAGATCTCACTTCTAGTTTCTTTTGCGCTGGAAATAGAATATAAAATTCTTCCTTTCCAGAATCAGGAAATAGAATATAAAATTCTTCCTTCATTGTATTCGGGTTCGCCTTCACCCTAAAAGAAGACCGGGAAATAGAATGTAAAATTCTTCCTTTCCCGCACTGATCTTTTCCAAAACTTATCAATATAGGATTCATCCTAGGAAGTTTATCCCGAATCCTAAGCAGGGATAAGTCTGCGCTTAACACGTGCTGCCGGTTTAGTCTTTTCCCGTAGAAAAAGATACCAGAGTTCGATTCTGGGGTATTCTATCCTGAAACCTAAGCAAGGATAAGTCTGCGCTTAACCCGCGCTGCCGGTTAGTTCTTAACCGTTAAAAAGAACACCCGTTCACATATTCAACATTGTGACAGGTTGTTATTAATAACACCAAAATCCATGCCTTACACGCATGGGGAATTTCATCCTGAATCCTAAGAAAGGATATGCCGACGCTTAACACGCGTCGCCGGTTTAGTCTTTCTTCGTAGAAAAAGACACCAGAGTTCGATTCTGGGGTATTTCATCCCGAAGCCTAAGTAGGGATAAGTCAGCGTCTAATACACGTTGCTGGGTAGCCTATTCCCATAACAATGGCGAAGTCTACGTATTCGTAGTCGTAGCGTCAAGTCTGAGAGAATTCACTCTCTTAGCACAACGTGACATGCGGAACAGATTTAGACAATCCGCATGCTAGCCCGGTTCAAACGGTAATCGGTAAAGGCTAATCAAATCCGTTGAAGGCTGGGGGTTAGCCAAAAATCCTAAAGTCAACACCTAACACGTGTCGCCGGGTAGCCTATTCCCGTAACAATGGCGAAGTCTATGTATTCAACATCATAGCACAAAGTCTCAGAGAATTCACTCTCTTAGCACAACGTTACATGCGGAACGGATTTAGACAATCCGCATGCTAGCCCGATTCAAACGGTAGTCGGTAAAGGTTTATCAAACCCGTTGATGGCTGAGGATTTTCCAAAAATCCTGTAAGTATTATGACCGTTGGGTTCACAATCAACAGAGAAGCATAATGATAAAAATAGGAGTGCGCTAAAGAAAAGACTTTATTTCATTAATAAAATTAGACCAAGTGGAGATACAAGAAGATGTCTCAAATCAGATCTAACAAACTGAAGGAAGCAATTTTAGCCTTAACAGCGGCAAGTTTCTCTGCATGTTCCGTTCGAACCTTCTCCTCTTCTTCCTTCTGAAGCTTGGCATAAGCAAGAACGGCGACAGCGTTGGTAGTTATGTCTTCTCGGCGCAACGCGTGAAGAGCCTCCAGCTCTCCTCTATAAACATTTTGAACTCTGGTGCTCTCGAGCTCAAAGTCTTTTAGAGTCCTCTCCCCTTGGACGGTCCTAATCCCCGTACGATCAGCAATGCTGTTATAAGCATCTATCTTAGTCCGCAGATGACGTTGTCGTTCGTACAAGTTCGCAACGATGATTTCTTGCTCCGATATGCGTCTCGCTCGGGCCTTATGCTCGTGCATCCTCTGAATCTGAGCATCGATCATGAGCGGCGTGACCTCATCATATGAGTCGAAGTGTACTAGCTCTTCCAAACGATACATGAGTTCCTCTAAGCAAGTCAACCTTGACTCACATCGCCTAGCTAGCTGGATGCCACCTGCACGCTGAATGTCTTTAAGACTATCTGCTATGAAAGGGAGCAAATCATAAAATCTTTCCCGTCCAGAACTAATGACGGTGGCCGTTTGTTGCATAACCTTCTCTACTTTTTGGAGGATGCCCTGCACGGATTCGGAGACCGGGAGGACAGATTCTTGGTCAGACATAATTGCAGCAATGGGATCCTCTTCCCCTTCATCGTAGGATATTAGGATGATTTCGGGTCTCACCATCCTCCTATCATGGGAATTTGACCGAGGAAGTGGACCGATGGCCTGCCTGGCGGAAACCGAAGATAAAACATCCCCACGACGTCCGTCCACCGCATGAGATGAAAATGCTCCGGAAGGATACTCAACTGAAAATAAGCAATTAAACGTTTGTTAATTCCAGTTATAAAAGGAAATTGAACTCATCCTACAAATGGGTAAGATATAGTCATTGCCTTATAAAGGGTGAGACGATTTGGCCACGTTGTGCATTCATAAGATAGGGTATATCAACAATATATCCCTGCCTTATAAGGCACAATGCAGCGTCAAAACGCCCCCTTCATTTTGAGATGTGGTTTTGACCAAGCAAAACATATCTTTAAAGCGTCGATCCTCACCAAGGAGAATCAAGGCTCTTCCCGATTGCCTCACCAAGGAGAACAACGTGGGGTAAAAGGGACCAATTTGCAAATTTCTGAGAAAAAATAGACTAATTTGTAAATTTCCAAAAAATAGCTCACCAGCATAAGAGGGAGGCGCGCCATCAGCCGACGTGGTAGAGGATTGACCCCTCGCAATACGAGACATGGTGACCTACAAAATAAATTAGGGGATCAGATCCAGAAAAAAGTTCCTCTTTTTATTGCAATTAAATCCCTCAGAGCTCCAAATTTTACCCCCTGAAAGAGGAGCTCGAGGCGCCAAATCATAAACCCTAACCCTCACATGCGACCCCACAAATTCATAAATTGAACTTAGCATAAAATATGCTAAAATTGTGGAGGATTTACCTGAGGAAAAGCTCGAAGATCCGACAAAAATCAAATCTTGAAAGAGGCTCAGACCACGTGCTCGAGGGGCCTGAGAGGAATTTCTGAATGAAGATTTTTGAGGGATTTTTCAGCCTAAGATCAAAAGGAAGGCTAGATCTAAGGCAAATATGAAAGTTTGGGGGAGAACGGATGCAAGAGAGAAAAGAAAAATCCAAAAAGAGGAGAAGGTGTGGCGGCCCTAGGAGGAGGAAAAGAAAGAAGAAAAGAACCCCTTTTATAATGTGAACCAGCCTTGAATCAGACCGGACCAGGTTGAACCAGACCAGACCAGTCCAAATCAGTTCAAAAGAGGCTGAACCAGGCCAAACCAGGCTGAACCAGGCCAAACCAGACTGAACCAGACCAGACCAGGATGAACCAGTCTTGAACCAGTCCTGAACCAAGCTTGAACCAGGTTGAACCAGTTTGAACCAAATTTGAACCAGAATTCAAATTGAAGCTGAATCGAGCATCGAAACAACTTCAAATCGACCGAGGGTTCAGTCCTTGGTTTATTCTTACCTCTCCCGCACATTCGGAAGGATCAGAGGATTTTTTGAGCCGAATTACTGCCTTTTTTGGCTCATTATCAAGCTGGTTCAGCTCATTATCAGGCCGGTTCAGCTCATTCGGGTACAGAATTACTCCAATAAGGTATACGAGTATAAACTATTCCCTATTTTTGGTTGAGAAGTTCCTAGAGAATATTTTTCCAAAAATATTCTTAAGGATAACTCAACAGCACTACGCCGGACAACGCGTCACAAATAAAGACTCAACGCCAACATTCGAGGGTCAGTTCTATGTTGAACCAACAATAACGAGCTAAAGATCAGAAAATTAGGAACCGACTTCAAATTCGAAATTCCGACAACGGTCAGACAATAAATGCAGCACCAGAAACCTTACAGACATTCGACAAAGCACCGAATGGCCTGAAGGATTGAATGAATCAAGAACAGAAGCCATTCCAAGGTCCCGTTACACCGACTGAATGTTGGAACAATCATATCCAAAGTATTCTAGACTCTTCTATAAAAGAACGAGACTGAAATACTTTGGAGGGGGTATCTGTAGGCGTATAAAATTGCTTATAGGTCCCTTAGCACAGCTCGGCACAAACCGACGAACCATCGGGCGACGTATCCAAACGCGAGCGTCAGTCCACAACGCCAAAGCCAAGTGACACGCAACGAAGCGGATTAACGGGGCGACGAGGCTAACGAACCGCACGCAAACAATGGAATATATCCATTCGCATGCGGAATCAAGCTAACAGTTCGGTGAGTCAACGAGTCATCCAACCATAGAACGGATTTGAACTCAAACACCGAGGCGGATTTACTGCCATATTGGGATTCGGACTGTCAAATCAGAATCCGGATCAACAACAAAGCGGGTTTACTGCCAAATCAGGATTCAGATCAACAAATCAGAGTCCAAATCAACCACGAGACCAAAAAAAAGGGCAAAACCCAAACACCAAAGGGGACTCGGCCAAAACCGAGCCACCTATAGGTGGCTCGGCCAGAGCCGAGCCACCTATAGGATTTTTGAAGGGGGAAACTTTTGGAGCCGAAACTCTGCCGAATTGAGAACTGAGCTTGGAGTTTTGAAGACTTAAAGACTTGGACATTCAGATCTGGTTCTTGGCGAGCATCCACGTCACAAAAGGCAGGAGTTCGAAAGAGAGAAATCAGATCTGAGATCTACACGAAGTAATACTCCGGATCAAAGCTTAGCCTTTGATCCCGAGAACTAAAGGCTATTATTTCCTTGGTGAAATAGTACCCCCCGGCTGTTATTTCCTTAGTGAGATAACACCCGTCAAATCGTGTAGATCCGACCGGATCTAGATCGCGCGGTGGTCCACGGATTAGCCCCGGCGCAGGCAAAGAACCCACAAAAGCGAGTGACCGCAAAACAGGAGCTCGTGATTTGTTCGAAAGGAAAGTTGTAATCTTTTTATTCTTTTTTTTTCGTTGTAACCGGATCTTATAAAAAGACCGGATCTTTTGTAATCGATAAACAATTACTTGAGAGAACAATGACGTCAATGAAGAACACAATTTTCCCCGCGAACATTGTGCATCTCATCAAGTTTCTTCATCACATACACATGTACATGCACACACTCATAAAGTTCATCATATTGTGCATCTCATCAAGTTTCTTCATCACATACACATGTACATGCACACACTCATAAAGTTCATCATAGGCATGCTCAGTGTTTAAATGTGATCTTTGTGGACGTTTTGGCCATTTGGCAAAATTTTGCTATGATTTGAAAAAGACTTCACTCTTGCCAAATGATTTTAAAAGACCATAAAAGTTAATTTAAGTGTGATCCATGTGGTAGGTTTGGTCATTTGACCAAGTTTTGTTTTGATTTGGAGAGAGTTTACCATTTGCAAAATAATTTTAAAGAACAATCTATTTTTGCAAATGAGTCCCGTGCAAAACCGTTTGGTCAACATAAGCAAATGTTTCCTTTCCATTATACTTATTGCAATCGGAAGGGTCATTTGAGTAATTTTTGTTTTGACCGTGTTAGTGCACCACATGTGTCCAAACGGGTTCATAACCCTAGGCCTTCGAGCTTAAAAGATAGGGGTCATGTTCCTAAATCTATTGGTACCAAGAATTCTTGTGTACCAAAATAAATTTGATTTTTAAAACCAAGTATATATTTTAGTGTTTTTCTTTTTTCTTTTCTTGGTTTTGAAAATTATACTTTAAACTTTTGAACATGAAAACAATTCTTCTTATTGGTCATACTCTTTTGTTTTCATGATTATTGGTTTTGTTTTGATGAGAGGTTTGTGTTTATATAACCCCCCGAATTTATTAGGTGTTTATTTCCAAATCTTGTTTATCGGGTACTAAAAGTCTTTATATGGGTTGTTACAAGCTTAAGAGCTTGATAAACTGTCGGGTACTAAAAGTCCTTATATGGGTTGTTACAAGCTTAAGAGCTTGATAAATTGTTGTCTCTCTTGCATTTTATCAAAAATCTTGTTTTGATTTGTTTCTTTGAATTCATTATACTTCACTTATATGATGATATTTATGTGTTTGTGCTTATGGATCATCTATGTGTGCCTTATAATGCATTCTATATGTGGTTTGGTCAAGTTCTACAAAGAAAGTTCTATTTATTGATCAAACATTGTTCTTGGACTTAAAATTTGATTTATGATTTTATTTGGTTGATTTGTTTTCATTTGAAAACTTTTTGCATGATTCTCATGTTCCTCTTTTGATTTCATAAATCTATTTTTATACACTATGTTTTTATAATTGTGTAATGAGACACTTCTTTTATAAATGATATATCTATATGTGTTCTCATTGTCCTCTTGTATGTGAGTAATATTTAGCATATTTTCATCTATGCTTGCTGACATGTTTTGCCTTGGTCTTTATTTCATATTCCATAAGGCATTTTGATAGGGGGAGCAATCCCTATATATCTTTTTTTGTTATACTCACGCATGCTTATTTGTAGGGGGAGCTTTTGCTCTCTTCATTCTTTATGGTTTTCCCCTTTTTGATGTTGTCAAAGGGGGAGAAATATCATGAGTATAGCCTTTTTTGTTTATATGCATGATATACTATACTTTGTATATTCATTTCCTTTCATGCATATATCCTTTTTGTAAATTGTTTGTCATCATCAAAAAGGGGGAGATTGTTGGTCTCTTTATTTTGATGATGTTTAACAAACAATTTATCACTAATGTTGTTTGTCTAGTATTTGTGTTTATTTATTTATTATAGACAAACAACAAGTTGGAGGTTGGATGGATTGCGCCATAACGATCATATCAAATGGAGGTTGGCGGATATAGTGGTTGAAGCAATGCAATTCAAGTTCAAGATCCAAGTTCAAGCTTCATTCGTAAGATTACCAAGTCAAGCTATTGAATATCAAGATCAAGCTTGGGTAATTTAGTTTAGGTTTTATATTATGTGTGTTAGTACCTTAAGCTCAATCATATATACACACACATTTTAGTTTTGGTTTCTATGTATATATATAGTTATATATATACATACATGATTTTATAGTTTTCATGTTTATAAATATCAAATTACATTTTATATATTTATTATTGTATTTTGGTTTAGCTACATAGATATGAAACAACAAACAAATTTAGTTACATTTTTATTTGTTTCATATTCTATTATGTTTCAGAATATATTGCATAGAATATGTAATTTTGTGAAAATATTATATTCTCAGGTTTTGGACTTAACAATAATCATATACCTCTTTTATTAAGTCTACAAAATTATTTTGTAATGTTTCAAAACATGGTTAAGCTAAAGTGTCAAAACTCATGTGTTTACACTTTCATGTTTTGGACTATTTTGTAAAATGATAATATTTTTCACTTGGGAGGTCCTTTCTAAAATAATTTTTGTAGCATGTGTATTATCATGTCTATAATCATTTCTCAAAGTTTTATATTTTTGTAATTTATTTGATATTTTTAAACAGGGTTTTAAAATCAGAAAACTGTTTATAAACCTGGAATTTCATATGTCAGTTTGCGGTCAACCGCCATAGTCGACCGCCCATGAGTCTAGAGACTCAGTAAGTTTTTCAGAGGCTCCCGGTCGACGCGGTCGACCGTGGTGGTCGACCGAATGCAGTCCAGAGAGTTTCGCGGTCGATCGCCACGGTCGATCGCCACGGTCGACCGTCTGTTGTCCAGAGCCAAACCCTGGCCTTTTTATTGCTCGCGGTCGACCGTGAGTTTTCCACGATCGACTGCCGATTTAACCGTTGGACTCCAACGGCTATTTCCTAAGCTGTTTTTCAGGGACTTTTTAGTCTTTTTTGTTGGGTTTTTGGGTGAGATTTTGGGAGGCTATATATACCCCCTTGCTCTCATCTTTCAGGTATAACTAATAAGAATGTTTTAAACAAGTTTAACAAGGGTTTTAAAGTTTGTTTTGTGTATTTTAAAAGAGTTTGGTTTGTGAAGACTGTTTCACAAGTGGAGGAGATCATCTACATTGTTTGGACTTCATCTTAATCCATCTCTCCATCTTGTTTTTCAGAGAAGAATTTCTAAACTCATATCTAGCTTTACATTTGTTTTTCAGAGAAGAATTTCTAAACTCATATCTAGCTTTACATTTACATATTTGTTTGATTATCTTTTTTTAAAGCTAGTTTTTACATTGAGTTTAGTTATCTTTTTTTAAAGCTAGTTTTTACATTGAGTTTAGATTTAATAAATCTTATTGTTACACACACCCATATTAAGCTTATTGTATTTACATTCATAGTATAATTTAGGTTATGGGATTGTATCATTGAGAGTGAGCTTACATTGTGTTCTCATCCATATTAGAGAACAAATTATTTGTTGTTATTTGAGAGTGTTGTAGAGTTTTCGGTTAGCTAAAAAACCATATTGTGAGGTGTGGAGTGTAGACGTTAATCGGTGACCGTTGAAAACCGATACTGTGAGGTGTAAATGTTATTCGGGTGAGCGTAGAAAACCCGGTTGTGTTAGTGGATTTCTCCCCAGGAGTGGGGAGCGGAGACGTAGGACAGAAGGTCCGAACTCCGTGATCATATCGTGTGTTTGAGTTTGCTTAGGCGCACTTCTCTTATGTTTATATTTCTTGTCGCCATTGTCCATTGCTCATTATTTATATCATCCACTATCTTGTTTATTTTGTTTACCCTTGTGTATATCACTTATCCTAGCTCACATATCTTGTTGTATTTTATACTTGCTAGGATAACTTGTTAATTAGTTTTAATTTACATAAAATCAGATTAGATTAGCATAAGACCCTAATCACCCCCCACCCCATCCCCACCCCCCCACCCTCTAGGGTCTAACATAACAAACAATCCCTAACATCGTTTTTCGAGTGTTTGTATTTGCTTGTTAGGAATTCGACACAAATATCCTTGGTTAGAATTGAACTTAACGATGACATCCTAATAGAGGTTGGTGGAAATGGGAATGAAGCCATCGTAAATTCAAGTCAAGATTCATCATCGCTTCATCCACAATCAAAACGAGCTAAATTGAAGATCATTTAGTTTGGGTATGTTAGTTTAGGTATTTATACTTTGTGTATTTATACTTAGAGCTCAAAATTCATACACACACACAATTATTTTGATTTATCACCATTTTGGGTTATAAAATTAACGACACTATTTTATATCTTTTTTAAGTCTATTAATCTGTTTTAAAGTATGTCAAAACGTGCTTGAAATGATTTTATCAAAAACAAGTTTTAACGTTTTCGTATTTTTGAATGGCTTGCAAAATAAATAAATTTTTACAAATGGGAAATACAATTTGAGAAATTATTTTTCTAACATGTTCTTTTTCATTTGTCTAAACATTTTCCAAAGTTTTATTATTTTTGGAGTTGATTTACTATGTTAAATCGATTTTACAATATCAAGTGTTCAGCAGTTTTCAGAATCTGGTATATCTAATTTTAAAATAGTGAGTTTTCATAAATACGAAGTGATATTTCATAAATTTCTTCTCTAACATATTTACCTTCATGTGAAGAAACATTTTCCTAAATTTTACTATTTTTGGATTTGATTTGCTATTTTAAATTAATTTTAGAAATCCAACTACGCAAAATTTTAGAATTTGTCGTGCATGTTATCAGTCGACCGACACCCTTCCATCTGTCGACCGATAACCTCTCATTGGTCGATCGATAAGGTGCAACCAGTCAACTGATCAGAACAATTTTCCAGGATCTGATTTTTACTCATCAGTCGACCGATGCCTCTTGACTGGTTGACCGATAACGGCTAGTTTTGCCAGTAACAACTAATTTTGGGCTGGTTGTATTTGAGAGACTATATATATGCCTCATAACTCATTTGTTTCATGAAAAAAGTTTATAAACGTGTTTTACCAGTTTTTTTAAGAGTTTTCCAAGAAAAGTTAAGTGTGTTTTGTTTATCTGAAGAGAGATTCATTAGAAAAGGATTGCAACATCGTTCTTGAGGATTTCAACCTCAAATCTCTACCCCTCTCTTGCTTATTTTGGAGAAGTTTTCTAAACTCCTTTTATCTAGCTATTTATTATTTTGATTCTCATATATATATATATGCTAGATTAATTTGAGTTTAACTTTGATTTCATTATACTCATTGTTTTACACACACAACCACTTGAGCTTAAGTATATCACATATCGTATATTTGGGTTATGGGAGTATTTCATTGAGAGAGCTAAATTTCCGTTCTCAACTTGTTTAGAGAACAATTTTTATTTGTACTTATTGTGAAACACGTTGTGGACACTTAGAAGAGTGGTTAGCAGAAGAACGGGGTCAATTCCAAGAGAAGTGGTTGGTAGTAAAGCTAGAGAGTGGTGGTAAATCCAAACACTTGAGGAAGGTTACACGGGTCAGCCAACACTTAGAGAAGTATATTGTGTGATTATCAACGTGTGAGTTACAAAAATTTTCGGTGAGCTTTGGAAACCAATTGTGTAGATTTGTTGTGATAGTGGAGAATCTCCTCGAGGTGAGGAGCGAAAACGTAGGTCAAGGGTTGACCGAACTCCGTGATCATATCCTTATGTTTGCGTTTGTTTTGACGTACTATTATTGTCTCATTGCTTACATTGTCTATTGTCATAATTGTTTATCCTTGCATATCCTTACATATATTTGTTGTATATCATATTTGCTAGGATATTTTATTAATAAGTTTTAATTTGACATCGTAATCAGATTAGATTAGCAATTACCCTATTCACCCCCCTCTAGGGTACTTTCAATTTTCACTATCGGAGGAAGAAGAATCATTCTCAATTTCTCCTTTGAGTGCAATTGATTTCTTCTTTGGAGAGGGATCTTCATTCATTCATTGGGGTTCATATTCTTTTTCCTTGATCTTCTTCTCATGAAATTTAAGTCTGCCAATGAGGCCATCAAGTGTGAGTTTTGTGAGATCATTAGCCTCCTCTATTGACGTTGCCTTAGGCTCCCATACTGGTGTAAGAGAACGAAGAATCTTATAGTTCTTTTCTTGGTTCTCAAGCACCTTGTCAAGACCATGTAGTTAATTCAAAATATTAGTAAAATACAAATATCACTTACGATTGTATACAAAGCTTGAGTATTGATATTTGCTAAGATTTGTTGATGAAGCTCTTCTTGAATATATACTTGAACGCTCTTCTTAAGTAGACATATGCTTGAGTCAATCTCTAAGCATATAAGGCTTCTTCATCAACTTGCCTCCACCTCTATGAATATCATCGTTAAGGTGCAAATCCATCCATCCTCCTTTAATGGAACTATATTGGTTAATAAATATATCCTGTGTAGGAACACTTGACAAGTAATTAGTACCAATAATAGGGTTTGTAAATCATCATCAAAACACGAGACCTAACAGAGGTAACCGCAAGCTAAATTCTAGATGCCTCAAGTAGAGAGGACCATGTTCTAGCCCATGATCATATATGGCCTCCGACCTCATAGCGGCTAATAGCTTATACTCTTTAGGGACATCAAATTTCTTATGGATCGTCCTCTTCTGGGCCAGAGTCACCTTGGAGTGAATCCCCTCCAGGAGGGCTCGTCGGTCATCAGGATCAAATACCATTGAAGATTGCAGAGATGATCACCAAAAGGGATGAACGGAGAAGATCTTGAGTTCTCTAAAAAGAGAATTTAAAGAGACAATAACTGCCACCCTTATGGACTTATTCTTATATATAGGCAGCTGACTTTACAACCGTCGAAATTTGACAACCGTCGAAATTTGAACGGTCGGATCAAGCCTCGTCCAATGATTATGATTAATTCTCAAAATATGAAGCGCCTTCTCTAAGATCGAGGCGCAACCCACTCACCTCGAACAACTCATAATATGCCAAGAAAAGCAAAGTTATGGCAGTCAAATAGAATGTATGGTGACGTCAGTCACGTCTAATCTGAAGAGACTTTTCAGTTTCTCATTCAATGCACACCCATGTCCATTCAAAAGCTAATTTGATTTCACTTGGACTCAGCTCAAGCCGACTCCAAGCGAAAGGGGCCAACTGTTAAGGTGTTCTCATTTGTTAAAAAGCAATCTATTGTCAAGCAACGGACAGGTGTACTGCATGCTATACCCCAATCAAGTTAACGGCCAGAAACTAGTAGGGACGACAACTCGACCGACTTGTCAAGTTGACATTCCCTCATGTCGACACGAAAAGCGGCCAGTACTGTTGTCCCACCCCCCCCCCACCACCCACATTTGTCAAAGACGACTCACCACGAGCCCACTTGACCATTTGTTGGACGCCTCGCGAGAATGACTCGAAAGGCATTACTTCTCGGTGAAGTTAAATGATAACTTCTACCTCGAGCCTCTCCCTCTGGCAACGTGTCTGCATTGTATTTAATGCATGATAGGCGCATCATACCTCTAGCCCCGATAGCCTTCATGACTCATCGGACCATGCAGGCATCCACATGCCACCAATCACTTCCTATTTAATGCTAAGCTGATCCCTTATCCAGTCACTAGCCGACACCTATAAAGTAGATGCTGACTCAGCTGCCAGCCCATACTTCGCCACCATCATCCTGTGCTCAGCCGAAGTGACTAATCTACCCTTATACCCTTGGTATAAATGAATGTACTATTCTATCTTTCATGGGAGGGCTGATCAGATCTGATCTAAAATAGGATCTTGAAAAAAGGTCACAAATCTGATCTTTAAGTAGACATACTGTACACACAAGAACTCTTACAGTTTTTTATTTTTCCCTATTCAAGTTCACCGGCTAACTTGATCGTTAGAGAAACAACAGGGGAACCAAGCACCGTCCTCTCACGAGTTTCTACTTGTGTAGGCTTCAGCCATTCAACTCAAAAACCAGATATAAAGTCGGGGAAGAAAGCGGCCCCTCATCAATACTCATCAACCCTATCCAACCACGGATACAATTGACTATGTGATCACTAGTACATCAACACGTACTTTTAAAGTGAATATGATATACAAGTATTATGCCCGTGCTTGCTCGTATTTGATTTCTTTAACTTATATATGTTGTTTTATACACCATTTGAATACATTCAGCTTAGTCTAATAAGAGAGATATTGATTATATTTTTTTTTAGACTATAATTTACATATCATCTATTAACTAATACATTAAATGCTTATGAAGTATGAGGCGATGATATACGATGATATTTCATATTTTTGTAGAAAGAGATTTAATTGAAAAAGAACATAGGCAACACTTGGTTCCCTGTGGGAAAGAGGCGAAGGGGACAATTTGTAATTTTAACTTGTATGTAAGGTATGAAATTTTAAGGGAATTGCTTGTAGTTTTTGAAACTGTTAGGGAGTTGCTTGCAAATTTTTAAAGTTTTGAGGGTTGTTTGTAAGTTTTCAAAACTTTTAAGGCAACGATTGTGAAGTTTTAAGGGGGCTATTTTGTAAAAATTTTATTCAATTATTTGTAATTTTTAAAACTTTCAAGGGAATTTTTGTAAATTCTTCAGGGGAATTTATAATTTTTGAAACTTCCAAGGGTTGTAATTTTAGGGAGTTGTTTGTAATATTTCAAAAAATTTCAATAAGTTATTTGTTATTTTCACAACTTTCACAGGTTAGTTGTAAAAATTTCAAAAGGCTGTTTGTAAATTTTTCAAAGGGATATTTGTAATCTTTAAATCTTTCAAGGGATTGGTTATAAAATTTTTAGGGGTTGTTTGTGAAATTTCAGGCAGCTATTTCTAGTTTTAAAACTTTTCGGAGGACTACTTGTAAATTTTATATTTTTTAGGTATTGTTTACAAGTTTTGAATTTTAAAGGATCCATTTCATAATTTCCTGAATACTATGCCGTTATTTATAATTTTTGGATCATGTTAAGGGTATTCATAAGTTTTAAATTTTAAGGGGTTGTTTGTAATTTTTTATTTTTTCATGGTCCTCTTTGAATTTTTATATTTTTAGGAGGTTCCTTGTAATTTTTGAACCTCAAGGGGTTATTTATAAATTTTGGATTTTCATGGAATTGTTTATATTTTTTATGATTATTAGACATTTTTAATTATGGATAGTTTTACTTTTATGAGAATTTTAAGATGAAAATTAGATTAGAAAAGAGGATTTTGATTATTAGAATTTTCTAATTATTGATGAATTTTAATTTGATGAAGATTATTAGGTGAAGATAGGATGAGGTTTTCACATGTTAGTTTCTGATATGATAGATAGACACTTAGCACTTTTTTGACACATAATAAGTTTGTCTTTTGGAGTAGCTCTCCAATTTCTCTTTATATATAAACGAGGGATTTGATCATTAGAATGTTCTAATTATGGATAGTTTTTATTTAGTGAGAATTCTTAGGTGAATATAAAATTACGTGTCCATATGTCATCTTCTAATAAAATAGAGGAAAATATTGTTACATATGATATGACATGTGTCAATTTTTTGTGTCTATAGAAATTCCACTCATTTCTCCTTATATATAAAGATATAGGATGGATTTGAAATTGTATATATGAGAGAACTCGTAATACATCATATGTTTACGAAGTGAAAGTTTATTTTATAATAAATGGGCTACCAATAAATATAGGGTGATGAGACCTACTTATTCAATGTGACTGGCAGGTTAGATCTCACCATTTTGTTTATCTCTTGATAGCTCATGTAATAATATAATTAAAATTAAGTTTATCTCATATATATATTATATATATTTATATATATATATATATTTATATATTATATAGAGGAGAGGAGAGAGAAGAGAGAGAGAGAGAGAGAGGCGGGAGGGTGAGCTGGCAGCGTAGCGAAATTTCCTCTGCGCTGCAGGTATTGACATGTGAGACCCACACCGATGGACTAGTAGGGGTTCACATGTCATTACACTTGCCCAGCCGTTAGGAATTCCTACGCTGCCAGCTCACCTCCCGTTTTCTCATTATATTATATAATTATATAATATATATATATATGTGTGTGTGTGTGGAGAGGTTCAATAAAACCTCACTATCCTAAAAATAAAACCAATCCTCTCCATTGGATCTAATTCATCAATGGCTGAGATAAGCTGCATAAGGGTAATTAGGATAAAATTAAACGCCAGTAAAGAAGAGGAATTAATTGCTTCTCTGTTGAGTTCTCCATTTCCCATGCAACTCTCTTCTCTCTCCAAAATCACAGCAACTCTCCTTTGTCTTCACATCTCTCTTCTTCACCTCTCCTTTTTCAAATCACAGACTCTCTCTTCTTCAACTTCGTCCTCATTGGTTATGAAATTATTTTTACCCTTCGTCTTCACCTCTTCTTCAACCTTCGTCTTCATGATTCAGTGGGCTGTTAAAATTATTTGACGCTTTAATGTAAGTTTTAAATTGTTTGATTTTTGTCTAGTTTTATTTTTTTTTTTTTTTTGTTTTTTTTTTTTTTTTTTTTTTTTAAAATTGTTTAACCTTAAAGATCGCTAGTTTTTGTGTAAAGGTGAAATTTTCACCTTTTAGTTGAAAGTTTTGTATTTTTTGAAGAAACCAGTTTGAAACGAGACAGCATAAGTGAATCATATTCACTTCGTGAATCTCGATGTCACAGCAGTGAATCCAGATTCAGTTGTGAGGTGTTTGTTTTACCATAAAAATCGTAATTTTTTTTGCTGTAAAGATGAAATCTTTTCATGGTTTAAATTTATGGCTTGTTTCTTTTTACATAAGTTTCTTAGTTCTTTTTTTTAATTTTAAGCTTGTTTTTACCATAAGTTCTTATCTTCAATATAATTTCCAGATTCATGGAGAATCCAGATCACTCGCAGCGGAAAGCTTGGATGTTAGGATGGTTTTTAATGAATGTTGAAGAATAATGCATTGGCTGCCTTAAGTCGAAGAAAAAACGCATGAGTGATCTCGATTTCACTGCAGTGATCCAGATTCAGTATGTGATGTGTTTGTTTTTTACCATAAAATCGTACTTTTGCTTGTAAAATGTTGAAATTTATCATGGTTAAATTTTATACTTGTTTTTTTACATAGTTTTTTATTTTTTGTTTTTATTTTGCAGATTTGCTATGTTTGATAACGAGTTTCAGTCCACTGACCTGATTCAATCACTGAATCTGGATCACTCCAATGAATCGAGCTCAATTATAAATCAGATTCAATGAGTGAATCCAGATTCACTGAGTGAATCAGATTCACTCCAGCGAAAGCTGATGGTTAGGATGATTTAAGATTGTTGTTTGTGCTATGCGAGATGAAAGATCAAAGCTGATAGAAGATGGAAGTGAGTACAGAGAGCAGGAGTGAGTAGCAGAGAAAATGAGGAAATGAGATACCACAGAGAAGCATTAATGTTGCCACCACCATTAATTAGTGATTTTTGTTCCACGTGTTGTATTGTTGTTTCCATTTGCCCAGCCACCATTAATGTACTGAATTGTTCCAATTTTAACCATTTTTACATTAATGATGTGTATTAATTTGTTCTATATTTATAATTCTGCCATCTAAATGTAGCCATTGGATTAGATAGATTGGAGGGTTTAGGATTGGCGTTTTGTTCTCTAGTTTTTATTAGAACTCTCCCTTATATTATATATATATTATTATTTTTTTTTATATATATATATATATATATATATATATGATATATATATGTGTGTTGTGTGGTGTGTGTGTGGGTGTCTATTATCATATACTGTATATCTTACACACATATATAATCTGCTATATAGACACTAGACATATATGTATATAGACACCACACACACACACACACACACACACATAATTATATATATATATATTATAGTATATATTATATATTATATATATATATATATATATATATATATATATATATATATATATATATATATATATATATAATATATTAGATATATTATATCCCCTCAATTGAGACTTTGTATATTAAGCTCAAACATATATGATTTTTGAACCCAGATAACGTTATCATAGATAAATTTGAATTATAATTTCCTCACACTTTTGCTTCGCCATTGGACCATCCTCCACATCGTCTGTGCGTTATTAATCTCTGCCCTTCCAAAATGAAGGAAAGAAGCTATGTCGTCTAGGAGAAGCACATTCTTGTACTGTTCAGTAGTCATCCTCAAAAGAACCACAGCTCTTAGATTTATGTGTTGGTTCTTAAAAAGCTAAATTAGTGTTCTTACTGCAATCAATTTTCTACGTAACAAAGAAAAGATATCACAAGTAACTAGATAAATTCGAGATACACCAAAACTCTCTTTCAAAAAGAAATGATACATATAACCTTGTAAGGAGAAGTTTTTTGTACAAGTAATAAGCACAAAAACACAAAGTTTGGAATTTAACCAAGAACAAGAAGTTCTCACTTTAAAACTGAAGAAGTCCTCTCTTAAAAACTTGAAGAAGTCACTAAGAGTGAATTCTTATCACTATCTGTTACTCATCTTGCTCTTTAATAGCTTACTATCTCTGCAACCTTCAATCCTTTCACAAACTTCGATCTTCCCCCTACATCTAAAGCGTCGACTTTATTCATCGTCGCGGTGGCTTGACAACCACGGGCATACGATTTTGGTCCCGGACACATTCGATCTCTCGCTGTACTGATACCATATTGTTCTTCATCTTGATCCCGCCTTTTCAGCTTCCTTTATGAGTTTTTGAGCTCTCCTCGTTATCCTCCCTCAGCCGAAGACTCAGTCATTTTATACCATTAACTCCAACGTACCCTTGTTTTCTCAACATTCAGCTCGATGGAGTGCAAACACTCTCACTGATCCTCCCATCTTCGACCTCTCCTGTTTTCTGCGAAATGCCGTTTCTCCTCTGAGTCCTAGTTAGTTTCAAGAAATGCTTCCAGCTCATTCCTTAAATGTCAACAGCAGCCATTCTTTCCTCAAAATGAACCTTGGCTTCCAAGAGCTTATTTGAACTCTCTCTTCCGCACACATCAGCAATGTGAAGCATCTCTTCTGGCTCTAGTCTCTCGCCGCTTTGGCAGATTCTCTCTTCAAGCTCTCTACTTCTGCTTTGTCTTCGCCGATCCCCTCTCACTACCTCGTGCATACCTGTTCAATAATCTCTCTCGATCTCCTCTCACTCTCGATGCTCTAACTTGCCTTTGCTAGAGTGGCCCTTGATGTTGGCTTAACTCCAATCAAGTTCTTGTTGAGCCTCGCTCTTCTTTCTTGATTTCTTTCTGAATTCGAACTTCTTCCATGATGAGTGGACAACGGTTTTGATTCTTTCCTCTCTTGATCTTCCACATATTGATTCTCTTCCATGAATGTTTTTGAGGCAGTGACTCATTGTGGTCTAACTCTTTGCCTCTTGGATTGAGTGAATCTAGCTGAGATCGAGCACGATCAATTCAAATCGGGAGGCTGAGAAAAGAGAGATGCTATATGATGCTGATTTTTACCAGTACAAGATCCGCTCTGAGGAGTTTCAGCAAGTTCTTTGAAATGGAATCTGTATTTTCTTTAGGTCTTTCAAGCGGGCTTTCATTGATGGAGATTGAAAAAGGGGGCCTTTTTTTTCCGGGTGTGAGTCTGCGGATGTGATCAATCTGAAGCGCGGTAAACACAAAGGCAAGGATAATTGCAAAGTTCAAATGTTTACTCTATCCATAACCATTACATTATATCTACATACAACTAGGAACATAAAAAAAAAGAAATGATAGAGTATATAAATACCTGTATTCAAACATAATAAATTTATTTCTTGTACATATGATTAAAACATGAATATTGTCCGCGTGATCTGTAACGCAAACACGGTATGGTTAAGAATTACATTTATCTTTCACCAATATTAAATAATAATAATAAGGAAGCTCTAAAAAAAAAATTCAGATGATTTTTTTATCTAACAAAACTTCACTTGAGACCCAAGGAAATGTACGTAACTATCCAAGCAATCATGATCCACTTATTAATGTTGCCCACCAAAGGATATTCAAGCCTTGAATCAATGCAAAAACTTCCATGTTACCAACTTTCATTACTATCTAAAGATCATTCTCCCTCAATTCCCTATGGTTGTTCCATTTCGATTAATTAATGCAATAATTGTACCTCTGCTCAAATTCAGCAAGAAACTATACAACGTGCTCGTCCTCTCAATGTTCTCCTGCATCTAGCATGAGTTGTTAGCAAGATCACAGGAAATCACAAATTCCATTGACTCATACCTCCAGTGATTTCCAGAAGCCACCTGAGAACTGCTTCACTTTTGGCAAATAAACCACATGCAAAAAGTATAGGGTATCACCACAAGACTTTCCATGTGTCAATCTGTAGCATGGGTCTTGCATTTGTGTAGAAATTTAAAACGCAAAAGCGTCACATGACACTATTGCTACCACAATGTGATGCCAAAACAAAGTGCTAAAAGGCTACCAAAATACAACTTAACACCATTGATGTTGTTCTGCATGACTTATGCATGTACAGCAATTAGCAGCTCTAGCAGGATTTTGATCGCACCAAATCTAAACATGTGTTTCTTTGCAATTTAAAATTGTTTATTACTTTAGCCCCAAAAAGCATACAAAATTAAATTCCTGTTTAAAGTAAAGGAAATTAATATCTGCACGCCAAGAACGAGCGCGTGCGCCAATGTAAGCCGATGTTCACGGAGTACGGACACATGTTTTGCCTCAAAGCACTCCAAAAAATGACAAGTCATTTTTACACTCGACCATCCCAGACCCGTTACTATTAACTCATCCAAACTTTTTTTAGTTCTCGATGTCGAATAATGAGTTAGAGGATCACAAAATCATGACTTCTTCATACACAGTGGCGCAGAGCAATCAACAAAGGCAGCAAACAAACTAGATACTTCCATTAAATGCCCTCTCTATTTCTAGAAAAATCTTCATAGCCAGTAAATGGGCGTACCTATCTTTAATAACCATTAGGCAGTTAACGATCCCATGTAGCAAGCTAGACATGATAACAGATTCAAACTAAGTCACTATCAATGCTCTATTTTCAAGTAGAGTAAAAATTGCGCCCCCCCCCCCCCCAAGCGTCGGACAAAGGGTTATCTTGCCAATAGTCCTTATTCAAAATTGCAAACGTCAATGGCAAAATTTGCTAATAAACGATTTAGGATGATAAAGTGCTACTGAAGCATAGATGGGATAGATGCTGTCCTTTGTTTTTTTGGTACAAACTTATTAAAAGATGCTCCTCACAGATGATCGCTCTATGCTAACAACTTTACATCAAAATTACAACCATAACTTCATCTTTGCGAGTCATGCTAGTAATCACTTAACACACACATGCCATATTCATAATCTAGATACTAGCGGCTAGGTTTTCATTTTCAGATACATACATAAAGTCATTGACGAAAAGAGTTATTGCGTCATACACGAAAAAAAAAAATAATAAGCCACTAAACTTCCAGTATGAAGAAACGAATGTGACATCTAGTAACTCACATTATATATAATTACCATACAAATTTCAATGCCTTAGCCCTAACTCTTTACTATCTTTCTTCCTTCTTTTTCTTCTAGCATTGACGT
>NC_033795.1:45035101-45040194 GCF_001876935.1 Asparagus officinalis
GTTTATATATATGTATAGATATATAAATATATATTTATACTCTTATATGTATTTATACTATTATATAAATATACTTATATATGTACATATTTATACTCTTATATATATAGGGAGAGGTTCAAATACAAACCTCACTATCCTAAAAACTAAAAACCTCTCCTCTCCATTGGATCTAGATTCATCCAATGGCTGAGATTAAAGCTGCATAAGGGTAATTAGGTAAAATAAACAGCCCACTAAAGAGAGGTAATTAATGCTTCTTGTTGAGTTCTCCATTTCCCCATGCAACTCTCTCTCTCTCCAAAATCACAGCAACTCTCTCTGTCTTCAACATCTCCTTATCCACGGTCTTCTTCAACCTTCGTCTTCAACCTTCATCTTCAACCACTGTCTTCAACCTTTGTCGTCGTTAAATTATTTTGACGCTTTAATGGTAAGTTTATAAAATTTGTTTGATTTTTCGTCTAAAAGTTTTAGTTTTAACCTTAAAGATCGTAGCTTTTTGTTGTAAAAGGTGAAATATTTCACCTTTTAGTCTGAAAAGTTTTTTATTTTTTGAAGAAACCAGTTGAAAAACGAAGACACGCATAAGTGAATCTATATTCACTTCAGTGAATCTCGATTCACAGCAGTGAATCCAGATTCAGTATGTGAGGTGTTTGTTTTTTACCATAAAAATCGTAATTTTTTGCTGTAAAAGATGAAATCTTTTCATGGTTTAAAATTTTATGGCTTGTTTTTTCTACCATAAGTTTCTTATTCTTTTTGTTTAATATATTTTATAGCTTGTTTTTCCATAAGTTTCTTATTCTTCAATAATATATTCAGATTCATGGAGGAATCCAGATTCACTCCAGCGGAAAGCTTGGATGGTTAGGATGGTTTTTAATGAATTGTTGAAGAAATAATGCATGTGCTGTAATTTCGAAGAAATAAACGCATGAGTGAATTTCGATTCACTGCAGTGATCCAAGTTCAGTTATGTGATGTGTTTGTTTTTTACCATAAAAACGTAACTTTTTGCTGTAAATTGTGAAATTTATCATGTTTAAATTTTATAGCTTGTTTTTTTACCATAAGTTTTTTATTCTTTTTGTTTTTTATTTTTGCAGATTTGCTATTGTTTTGATAACGAGTTTCAGTCCACTGACCTGGATTCAATTACAATGACTGGATTCACTCCAATGAATCGGCTATTCATATAATCAGATTCAATGGAGTGATCCAGATTCACTGGAGTGAATCCAGATTCACTCCAGGCGAAAGCTTGGATGGTTAGGATGATTTTAATGAATTGTTGTTGTGTTCTTCATGCGAATGATGGAAGATCAAAGCTTGATAGAAGATGGAAGTGAGTTACAGAGAGCAGGAGTGAGTTAGAGAGAAAATGAGGAAATGAGAATCTCAAAGAGAGCATTAATGTTGCCAGCCACCATTAATGTGTGAATTGTTCCACGTGTTGTATTATTGGTTTCCAATGTTGCCAGCCACATTAATGTAGTGAATTGTTCCAATTTTACCATTTTTACATTAATGATGTGTATTAATTTGTCTAATTTATAATTCTGCCATCGAAATGTAGGCCATTGGATTAGATAGTTGGGGTTAGGATTGGGTTTTAGTTCTCTAGTTTTTATTAGAACCTCTCCCTAATTATATATATATATATTATATAATATATATATATATATTATATTATATATATTATATGTTGTGTGTGGTGTGTGTGTGTGTGTGTGTCTATATAATATATGTATATGTGTACACCATTACAAATATCTGATATATAGACACATAACATATATGTATATAGACACACACACACACACACACACCACACATATATATATATAATATATATATTATATAAATATATAATATATTATATATATATATATATATATATATATATTATATTATATATAATATATATATATATATATCCCTCCATATTGAGACTTTGTATATTAAGTCTCAAAACATATATGGATATATGAACCCAGATAACTTATCATAGATAAATGAATTATAATTTTCCTCACACTTTTGCTTCGCCATTGGACCATCCTCCACATCGTCTGTTGGCTTTATTGAATCTCTGCCCTTCCAAAATGAAGGGCAAAGAGCTATGGTCGTCTAGGAGAAGCACATCTTGTACTGATTCAGTAGTCATCCTCAAAAGAACCACAGTTTAGATTTATGTTTCTGGTTCTTAAAAGCTAAATTATGTGCTTCTTAGCTGCAATCAATTTTCTACGGTAACAAAGAAAAGGATATCACAAGTAACTAGATAAATTCAGAGATACACCATAAACTCTCTTTCAAAAAGAAATGATACATATAACCTTGTAAGGAGAAGTTTTGTACAAGTAATAAGGCAACAAAAACACAAAGTTTGGAATTTAACAAGAACAAGAAGTTCTCACTTAAAACTGAAGAAGTCCTCTCTTAAAACTGAAGAAGTCACTAAGAGTGAATCTTATCACTACTGTTACTCAATCTTGCTTCCTTAATAGCTTTTACTATCTCTGCAACCTTCAATCCTTCACAAACTCGATCTTCCCCCTCATCTAAAGCTCGACTTTTATTCCATCGTCGGGTTGGGCTTGACAAACCACGGGGCAGTACGATTTTGGTCCCGGACAACATTCGATCTCTGAGCTTTTTTACTGATACATATTGTTCTTCATCTTGATCGGCCTTTTCAGCTTTCTCTTTTATGATTTTTGAGCTCTCCTCGTTATCCTCCTCAGCCGAAGACTCAGCAGTTTTAGTACCATAACTCCAACTGTACCCTTTGTTGTTCTCAACATTCAGCTCGATGGAGTGCAAATCACTCTCTACTGAATCTCTCCCATCTTCGACCTCTCCTGTTTCTGGAAATGCGTTCTCCTCTGTAGTCCTGTTAGTTTCAAGAAATGCTTCCAGCTCATTCCTTAATTGGTCAACAGCAGCATTCTTCTCCTCAAACTGAACCTTGGCTTCCAAGAGCTTCATTTGAACTCTCTCTTCACGCCACACATCAGCAATGTGAAGCATTTCTCTTTCTTTCTCTAGTTCTTCTCGGGCTTTGGCAGATTCTCTCTTCAAGCTCTCTACTTCTGCTTTGTCTTCGCCGATCCCTCTCACTACCTCGTTGCATACCTGTTCAATTATCTCTCTCGATCTCCTCTCACTCTCGATTTCTCTAACTGCCTTTTCTAGAGTGGCCCTTGTGTTGGCTAACTCCAATCCAAGTTTCTTGTTGAGCCTCTCTGCTCTTCTTCTTGATTTCTTTTCTGATTCGAACTCTTCCATGATGGAGTGGACAGCGGTTTTGATTCTTTCCTTCTCTTTGATCTTCCACAATGATTTCTCTTCCATGAATTGTTTCTTGAGGCAGTTGAACTCATTGTGGTCTAACTTTTGCTCTTGGATGAGATGATCTAGCTGAGATCGAGCTCGATCAAGTTCAAATCGGAGGGCTGAGAAAAGAGAGATGCTATATGAGTGCTGATTTTCCAGTACCAAGATCCGCTTGAGGAGTTTCACAAGTTCTTTGGAAGATGTAACTGTATTTCTTAGGTCTTTCAAGCGGCTTTTCATTGATGGAATTGAGCTTCCGGGTGTGAGTTCTTGCGGATGTGGATCAATCTGCAAGCGACGGGTAAACACAAAGGCAAGGATAATGCAAAGGTTCAAAATGGTTTATCTCTATCCATAACCATATAACAATTATGATCTACTATACAACTATGGGAACATAAAAAGAAATGATAGAAGTATTAAATACTGTATTCAAACTTGTTTCTTTCTTGTACATATGATTAAGAACATGAATATTGTCCGGTGATCTGGTAACGAGAACACGGTATGGTTGAGAGATTACAATTTTATCTTTCACCAATTTAAATAATAATAATAAGGAAGCTCTAAAAAAAAGATTTCAGATGATTTTTTTATCTAAAAAAACTTCACTTGAGACCCAAGAAATGTAGCAGTAACTATCCAGCAATCATGATCCACATTATTAATGTTGCACCAAAAGGATATCAAGCCTTGAATCAATGAACAAACTTCCATGTTACCAACTTTCAGTACTAATCTAAAAGATCATTCTCCCTCAATTCCCTATGGTTGTTCCATTTCTGATTAATTAATGCAATAATTGTGACCTCTGCTCAAATTCAGCAAGAACTATACAACGTGCTCGTCCTCTCCAATGTTCTCCTGCATCTAGATGAGTTGTTAGCAAGATCACAGGAAATCACAAATTTCCATGTGACTCATACCTCCAGTGATTTTCCAGAAGCCACCCTTGAGAATGCTTCACTTTTGGAAATAAACCCACATGCAAAAATTTATAGGGTTTCACCACAAGCATCTTTCCATGTGTCAATCTGTACATGGTCTTGCATTTGTGGTAGAAATTAAAACTGCAAAAGGTCACATGACAATATTCTACCACAATGTGATGCCAAAACAATGTTGGCTAAAAGGCTACCAAATACCAATTAACACCATTGATGTTGTTCTGCATGACTTTATGCATGTACAGCAATTTAGAGTCTCTAGAGACTTTTGATCGCACCAAATTAAAACATGTGTTCTTGCAATTTAAAATTGTTTATTATTTAGCCCAAAAAGCATACAAAATAAATGGTGTTTAAAGGTAAAGGAGATTAATATCTGTCACGCCATAGGAACGAGCGCCTGTTGGCGCAATGTAAGCCCGATGTTTCACGGAGTACGACACATTGTTTTGCTCAAAGCACTGCAAAAAATGACAAGTCATTTTTACACTTGACATCCATGACCCGTACTATAAACTCATCCAAACTTTTTTGAGTTCTCGATGTGGAACTAATGAGTTAGAGGATCACAAAATCATGACTTTCTCATACACAGGGCGGCAGAGCAATCAACAAAGGAGCAAAAACAAACTAGACTTACTTCCCATTAAATGCCTTCTATTTCTAGAAAAATCTTCCATAGCCAGTAATGGGCTACCTATCTTTATAACCATTAGGCAGTTAACGATGCCCATGTAGCAAGCTAGGACTAATGATACAGATTCAAACTAAGTCACTATCAATGCTCTATTTTCAAGTAAA
>NC_033795.1:45040204-45043937 GCF_001876935.1 Asparagus officinalis
AGTGGGGTTATCTGCAATATGTCCTTTTCAAAATGCAAACGTCAATGGCAATAATTGCTAATAAACGATTTAGGATGATAAGTGCTACTGAAGGCATAGATGGGGATAGATGCTGTCCTTTGCAAACGTGATTAAAAGATGCTCTTCACAGATGATGCGCACTCTATGCTAACAACTTTACATCAAAATTACAAACATAACTTCATCTTTGCAGAGTCATGCTAGTAATCACTTAACACACACATCCATATTCATAATCTAATACTAGCTGGCTAGGGTTTCATTTCAGATACATCATAAGTCATTGACGAAAGAGTTATTGGTCATTACAGAAAAGAAAAAAATAATAAGCACTAAACTTCCAGTATGAAGAAAGGAATGTGACATCTAGTAACTCACATTATATATAATTTACCATCAAATTTCAATGCCTTAGGCCCTTAACTCTTTACTATCCTTTCTTCCTTCTTTTTCTTCTAGCATTTACGTGCATGTTGTTAATATTTCATATGTAAACAAAATTACTTCACAGCCATTTTGCCTTGTAGTCTAAATTCCACACAGGCATTTCTACTTGTAGTTCAAATTCCAACAGAGCTATCCATGATTCCCCAAAACCATGAATCCTCAGGCTTTCTAAAAGAGCAATATCAATGTTCTCTAGTCCACTGAAAGAATGTAAGAGATCTTAAGCACACATTAAGTATGCCAAAAATGCTAGAGAAGTTTTCAGTAATGGTGCAGCATGTATTATTTGATACTACAAAATGGAAAAATATATGCACAACCATCCTAATAGCTCTTTTAATACCTATATTTTCATCTATGAACAAATAATGTGCAAAATTTTAGAATAAAGTGCACATACAGAAAACGACAGAACTAATGGAAAAAAGTAAAATCAATAAATAGTCTAGTTCAGAGGATAATAAGTACAAAGACTACTTCAATGGCTCATTAGAGATTCAAAATCAACTTAGAACAAAAACCGCTTGTATGTGTTTAAATCTGAGAATTTCCAACAAAATAATCCAATGCCTATATTCATCAATTAGATGCTAAATAATCAAAGGAAAAACTAATAGTTCTACCAAAAGAATATTGGAGAGCATTAAAAAAAATATGGTATAGTAGGTTACCTCCATCAAACTAGAGCTACTTAGCAAATCCAAAGCTCTATCATTGCGCTCCTTGGATCGAATTCTCTGAGAGACTATCGGCATTATTGTCAATGGGCCGCTCCTCTTTAATACCACCAACATATAGAAGAGTTAAACTTCAGAATAATCACAAGAAAACACTATAATGTAATATGTAACAACATTGACCTCAGAATCAGGGCTATGCAAGGGATCAGATAACCGATGAGGGCGAGGTTTTGATACTTTCTTAGATCTTCGGGCCGAAAAATTCTCACTGAACTCTGGTGAAGGGATCATGTTCAATTCCCACAGAGCATTTGCAAGTTTCCTAGCTGAAACCGGGCCTTGTTGCCTCGATGGATCAGAAATCTTTGAACTAGCTGATGGGGATTTAGGGTTCATTCTCCAATTGGGAGCAGGAGTTGTAGATCCACCTCTTTTACCAATTATAATGGCTCGCTTAAATCGGTTATTTTGTAATAAAGAAGATGATGCTGATGAAGAAGAAGAAACCCTTTTACGGATCTTTGATGCTCCAGCTATAAACTCCTTTATAGCAGGATTTTGTCTTGGCATGATAAAGCTCAAAAATTTTCTGCTCACGAGTGGAAAAGGAGAGATTTTGATGAAGAGTTTTGTTTGAAGCAATGAAACAGGGGAAAAAAGGAAAGAAAATGAGTAGAAATATATTACAAATTGAACATAAGTATAAGATGATGATTCCCAGATAATAAATCGAACTTTCAACGGACTTTGTTCTTCACTCAATAAAAAGGATAATAAATCTCAAAAATATCAGAAACTTCACTGCAAAAATAGTGTAAAAAAGTCCCTAGTAAAAAAATGAAAAGGCAATTACAATCTGTATACTCTCTAATTACCAAAAGACCGAAATTTTAGATATAAACAGGTTAGGCAATATTGAGATAAGCCAATGAGATTTCATCAGACTTTATGCATGTGAACTGAAAAAACAAAAATGAACTCAATGTAAAACGGCATTTTTTTTTAAAGAGTGGGTATTTCTGTTGAACCGTTAAAATTAAGCTTTAAATTTCGAAATCAGGAAGAAGAACAAAATTGGAAATGGGTCCTCGAACATTTCAAAGATCTAAATCTCCAGAAGTGAAGAATCCCAAGAAAAGAGAGCGAACCTGCAGATGGGTCCTCCCAAAAATCGCCAAAGATTGAATCTTTGTTACCCAAGATCTCTGTTAGTCGTCAGTCAAAAGTTAAAGCAAGCGGATCCCATCAGAGACCATAACAACTGCTCGAAGGACGAGAAAGAAAGCCAACATTCCCACATCGCTTCTCTCTTGCTTCTCTTTTACTTACCTTTTTTTTCTTCTTTTTCTGGGAGAGGAGAGAGGAAGTGTTAACGGTGAGGATTCGCTCAGAAAGAGAGGAGAGCGAGAGGGAGAGAGATTAGAGGCGGAGAAAGCGAGAGCGCACGAGCGGGGGGCGAGGGGGAAAATGGCCGAGCTGGCGGATCCCGAGAATTATTCGCGACTTTTTCAGAATAATGACAAAGTGAGGTTAGCTCGACCGAATGTAAATGGATGAGCTGGTCAGGATAATTTATGGGGAGGATATAAAGGTGTACGTATATCTCCTTTAAATTGATTTTTTTTGGGGGGGATTTTATGATACTATTTGTATCTTGAACCCTAAATACATTCTTCAATTTGTTTACACTAGTGTGCACCTCATCCAAAGCACGATCCCTTTATTTAAGTATTGTATTTTGAACTTATCTCCCTCTAAGTTTTAATACATTTAATTTGATTATTGTATGCTTAAAATTAGAAATTATATCTACTCCTCTGTACGTAAAGGAGGATCCAATTTTTAATACATTTGATTTAAAAATCATATCTACTCCTTTATACTTAGAGGATGATCTAGGTTTTAATACATTTGATTTGATTTACTATTTAAGATATAATAAAATATTGTATCGTAAACACTAACTTCAAAAATATAGTGGATTTGATTTACTATTCATGATACAGTATTGTCGCAAAATGAGGGCCGATTTGCTGTTCACGACACAGTAGTACTGTAGCATAAATAGTGATTCTTTAGATCCACTTATAAGTATAGAAGAGTAGACTACATGCATCAAATTAAGTCACTCTAATTAAATTTCAAAATCCCTCTCCCAAAAAATAATATGTGAGTTTATGATGATTTAATTTATGCAATTTTACTATGCAGCTGTACATAGAAAATGTATCCTAAACTGTTATTTAGCAATTAAATCATTTCTTAACGCAAATTTGTTGAGTAGTTTCCTAATTGATTAATACATAATTGGATTAAGTGATTACAAATTTTGGGGATATTGTAATTTAATTATGTGTGTACTATCATTTCACGATTTAGAATATTCTAGAAACAAGAAAGGAAAAAAGAAAAGAATGTGTTATAGTGTTTACTAACCTAAAATACGGGTATTTGCAAAATGATACAATCATAGCCTTGGCAAACCGGTCTCAACCAACTTAGTAGCCCATGCCCAACAGAGCCCTCGACCCCGCCGACTCATCAAGTCGACATTTTCTTAGGCCGACACGAAAGGCGGGGTCAGC
>NC_033795.1:45043947-45051845 GCF_001876935.1 Asparagus officinalis
AGCCGACCCACCAAGGGCACTCGACCACCTACTCGGCAACTCACGAAGATGACTTGATGGACATTCTCTGCTGTCGACTAAGTTGAGGAATAACCTCCACCTCAAGCCTCTCCCCCAGAGTACATTTCAGAATCCCGGTCCACCTCGGACAAGCCTTATCCAGATTCTATCTTGATGGTCTCCATGACTTGTCAGCTGCCTAAGTGCCTTCCGCCACGCCCTCAATCACTTCTCGGAAAATGCGGAGACACCCTCTCCCGTGCCGAAGTGACTTCTCCTTCAGTCACCAGTCGATACCTGTAAAGCGAGGGATGACTCAGCATGCCAGCGTGCCTTTTGCCACGCTCTCAATTACTTCCCGAAAAATGTGGAGACACCATCTCCCGTGTCGAAGTGACTTCCTCTCTAGTCGTCAGCTGGCACCTATAAAACGAGAGATGACTTGGCTCTTAGCCCGCACTTCACCACGGCCTCCCTATACTTGGCTAGAAGTGACCCATTTATCCCCAGGACAGAGATATATATACAGGTAGACTCCTAATCTCACAAAGGAGGCTGGCTCGATCTAAGGCTTGCTCACTTCCTCCCTCTCTCTGTAAGGAAGAAAAAGAATACACAGTTCTTCACACACACAGGGGAACTCATAACAGACCTTCTGTAACGGCAGATTGCCACCTCAAGAACCACACCGGTTCTTGACCTTCCCCTTCCCCACTCAGGTTTCACTAACTTGACAGTCGAAGGAACCATGAGAGAACCGGTCCCCGCTCTCTCACGGGTTCTTCATGTCTGTGCAACGTGGACTTCAGCCCCCCCATTCAAGAATCAGGCATAAATTCAGAGAAGGAAGCGGCCCCTTCATCAATCTCCTCTACCTCATCCCGGCAAGGACCCAGGAGGAACCGATCCAGTTCCAGATCAGAACCGATCCTAGCCCGGATCTGATTGACTGTTTGATCCGGGCCATCAACAGAAAGTAAATGTTTCTCTTTAAAACTTACAATTAATTATGTGAGTTTAAATTTTATTCTTATGTCATTATTTAGAGTCTTCCGGAGAGAACAATGAAAAGAAATGAAAGGGAAAAAAATCTCTTGTGAAATTACCATTTTACCCTCAAAATTATAATAAAAAGGAGAAAAATATCGACTACTCATCCAACTTTTAATAACCCCATGCGAATGCGCATGATATGAAAATATATTATTTTCATTTTATTTAGAATGTATATTTTATAGTTGGAGGAAATAGTGAGGGCCAATTAATTTTCTAAGAGATTTTACCTTTATTATTTGAATTTGAAATCCTCTACTAATGATCTCATCCTCATTATTTTCTTTGTACATTAGTGTAAATAAATTGCAAAATAGATATATGTTTAGAACCTTGTCTAAGCATATATCTATACTTATATCTATATTGAAGAAGGTATCGCCAGGGCCCTACCACCCCCTCCCCCCCGTCCCCTCCCCTTCTTTGCCTGCTGGCCTCCCAGCTCGTTATTCTTTGAGATCTAGATAGAGTCTCGTTCCAAGGCGGGGGAAGCATGGATTCTTTGGATCTAAAGAATCCATGCTGCAAGCAGCAAGCGTAGGCTGAAAATGCACCTGGAATGACTGCAGAGTAGATTACCCTTTTTTGTGTGGTATGTTCTAGTGATAGCATTCCTACTTTTATTATCACTTCCAGTACTTGCAAGGACAATTACTATGTTATTAACCGATCAAAACTTTAATACAACCTTTTTTGATCCTACAGGAAGGGGAGACCCCATATTATACCAGCATCTCTTTCGGCTCTAGACGCAAGATGCATCTTTTATGTGGTGTGTGGAGGTAGGGTTACAATATACCTAGGGCGTAACTAAGTTAGTTACACACACCTATAAAATTACATATTTGATCATCGTGATTAATGATCCACACCATCTATTATGACCTATGTATTTAAAACTTTATGGAGATAAAGGAATCACATAAATTCAATATTTCTAGTCGATACATCTAATGACATAGAAATGAACAATCAGTAAGGGTCTCAAATATCAGTTACTTTAGGTTGCTTTAATTGAGGAATAAAAATTCCAAACCACATGATTTTTTTATTCATTTAGATTTGGTGACATCTAGATAATATTGACTGGTTTGAATTTATAATATAGATGGGTGAAAGTGTATTTTCATAGGTGTGTGTAACTAACTTAGCTACACCTTTAGTATATTATAGTTGTATCCTATATATATATTGTTAAAACGATATTCAATTATATAAGCTTCATTTTCATTTCATGGCATTTCTGCGGCACAAAATGTTCTAAAAAGAAGGGGATAGAAAAGAGAAATACATAATTCTTTATTAAACTACAGAAAACGATCTAGAGAGAGGGAGAATAGAAAGAGAAACAATTATCCCGTATAAAATTACACTTTTACCCTTTTCCAAACATTTGAAAAGATAATTTGTCCACAACTCATGCATTTTTTTCGTGCCTCTAGTTGGTTCTTTTTGTATTTCGGCGGCACAGAATGTTCTAGAAAGAAGGGGATAGAAAAGAGAAATACATAATTCTTTATTAAACTACATAAAATGATCTAGAGAGAGGGAGAATAGAAAAGAGAAACAATTATCCCGTATAAAATTACAATTTTACCCTTTTCCAAACAATTGAAAAGGATAATTTGTCCACAACTCATGCATTTTATTCGTGGCTCTAGTAGGTTCTTTCTGTATTAGTATAGATATATATAATGAGAAATTGATGTTACTCCTAAAGGTACAAAAATTTGTCATGTGTCATATAATAATGCGACATGTATATACTCAATCTTATACTCACTTAAGAATCCTAATCAAATTAATTAATTCTAATTATAGTCAAATATTTGGTAATCCTAATCAAATCATAATTATCCATAATTAAAAAACTAATAATATTATTCTTAATTTTCTTTAATTACCCATAAATTAGGAAAATCTAATAATCAAAATTTTAATTCTCTCATCTCTTATATATAAAGGAAGAAGTCGTCAGCATGGGAACAAGCTTCTTAAAAAGCCAGTCCCGACCAAGGTTAGCATGGAATGAAGAGGTCAGCTTAGTCGTTTACTATTAGCCTTACACTTTAAAAAATTACCATACGGCACTCCTTAATTTTTCAAAAGATAAATTTCACAAAACCTCCAATAAGTTTAGTCTTCTAGCACTAAGCCATAATATTTATTTGAAATTGCTGATAACTTTAAGATTTTAAAAAAAACACGAAATCATTTTATGTTTTTTCACTTAATCCCATAAAAACATTATCCAATATTTTATACTGACGAACATTATCACTCAATGTCAATATATACCTCTCGAATAATTCCTATTTGCAGATAGCTCTCCTGAAATATGAAACTACAAACAACTCCCTAATAATTCTAAAAATTACAAATAACTCCCTTTTAATTCTAAAAATCATTGCAAAGCCCTTGAAATGTCTAAAAGTTACATACCGGTCCCTTTAAATTCTAAAAAAATTAAACAACCCTTAAAAGCTCCAAAAATTACAAAAATATCCTAGAAAAATATAAAATTTACAAATAACATCCTAAAAATCTAAAATTGTAAAAATACCTCTGAAAAAACTAAAAATTGAATGTAGTCCCCAAAAAAATTAAAAATTATAAACAACTACCAAAAAAGATTGAATGCTATGAATAGATACCTGCAAATAGAAAAGTTATAAACAACACCTTTTAAATCTAAAAATTAGAAACAACCTCCTAAAAATCAAAAGCTACATACAAAATCATGAAAATAATCGAAAATAACAAACAACCATTATTAGAGCTTTTCTACCAAAAGTAAAAGTGGGCTAAGTGACAAAACTAGAAACTCATTTGGTGTTTTCTTTCAAAACTTTTTAGGGCTATTTTTGTCATTTGACCATACATGAACTAGCAATATTAGTTTGGGAGCTTTTTGCCGAAAGTTTTTGAGGGTTTAATGGGAGTTTAAAGGTATTGAGGGTTTAGTAAAATTTACCCATATTTTAGAAGTTTTAGAGAGTGTAGATATTAGTGATTACTTGTGAAGACCTTACATCTTTGAAAAATGGATTAGTGGTCATTGTTGTTAGAACGTATCTTGGTTGTCAAATTAATAAGATGGGAAATAAGGACAGAAGAATATAGTAAAATGCATCATAAATAATAAAAATCTAAATCTTTTATTTTGTGAGTAGAAGATCAAAATGAACAACATAAAATGGCAAAGGTGGAAATAGAAATGGTTTAAATCCCCCTTTATTATTATATATAAAAAGAGATTTGTGATTTATTTTCTATTGCTCGTACATCTTTTAGAAATACTACTATTTGATCATCCCTAAATTTGAATTTGAAATTTTGAAATATATACTGTCCACACACTATTTGGTGAGATAGAGTTTAAATTTTTTCAATATAATTCAATTACCAGATAAACCAAACCAATCTATATGAGCACGTACATAACACTTGTTTAATCTACTAGTAATTAGTGATCATTTATTATTCCAACTACCCCAGCGTTGTGCGTTATTTCATTGCTAACAATGTCTATCCAAAGCTAGGATAAAGGAGGAGGGATGTATTAGATAGTTGTCGGGCAGCGTAAAACATAATCAGATCCACATGAAAATAAATCCTATTAAATATTTATAGGGGCGTCCCCACCGCAACGTGTTGCATCGACATCACTCCCATGTAATAATAACTAACCAAGGGTGGCTTGCTAGGGCGTTCCTCGAAAGTGATGTGTTACATTGATATCATCCCAGTGTAATGACAAGTAAACAATGGTGTTCTAATAATCTGTATCCTCTAATAGATTGTCAAATAGTATTTGGCATAAACTAAAATGACAAATGATGAGAAATAATAAGAGGCTTTTACAGGAGAATAGAATTAGATTAGCTACTTGGAATATATGTACACTTATCAAAAAGACAATAGAATTAGTAGATATCATGCTTAGAAGAAAGATAAATTTAACTTATTTACAAGAAACTAAATGGATAGATAAAAAATTTAGAGAAATTGAAAAGACTAGATGTAAACTTCGGTCCACTGGAAAAGAAAAGAATAGAAACGGTATGGGAGTCCTCATAGATAAAATAATACTAATAAAAAATATATTAGGAGTAAAGGTTATTGATATTATTAGTGCTTGCGAACCACAAGCAAGGTTGCTTGAGAGTACTAAAAGGAAATTTTGAGATAGCTTAGATGAATTGGTATAAGAAATTAATTAGGAGAGAAATTGCTTACGGGAAAGGATCTTAATGGGCATATTTGTAAGGATGATAATGGATATGAGACGATACATGAAAGTTTTGGGTATGGAGATAAGAAAGATAAGAGAGAATCAATTTTAGAATTTGAAATATTATATGATTTGATATTAGAAAATACACAATTTATAGAAAGGGATGAACACTTAATAACCTTTAAATCTGGATTCATTAGTAATCAAAAAGACTTTTTTCTTACTAGAAAAGCACATATGTTAATATGCAAATATTGTAAAATTACACCGGGAGAGAGTGTGACTACACAACATAGGTTGATGGTTCTAGATATGTCTATCAAGGAGTGTAATAGAAAAACTAACATCAATAAGGGACTAAGAACTAAATAGTGAAACTTAAAAGGAGAAAATTTAGTGCATTTTAAAAATAAGATAATAAATAAAGATATATTGAATATGAATTATTATAATGCTTCAATTATTAAATAATAATATTCATTCAGTAGCAGACAAGTGTTCTAAATTAACTGCTTAATTAAATCAGCTCATCACTTCGAGATAACCAAAAATCCCCATCTCAGACAATTCGAAGGGACGACATCTCGCATGGCTAGCTCAAAAGGCGGTACACATCAACTTCCTCAACAGATCAACTCCACAAACGACCTACACAACCATCTATTCATCCGACATCTCATGAAGCCGACTCAAAAGGCGGTAATTTTTCGCCCTCTACTAGACGAGTAGAAAGGCGACGACATACCTCAGCCCCCTTGTGACAGCTAGTCGCCATTACATCAAATTCGTGGTTAAAATCATTATTTCTTTTCTCTTGAAGATCTTTATAACACTTTGGACCACGTCGGCACGACGTGCGTCATGTCACTTCACATTAAAAGTCGAAGTGACTCTTGCCACTGGGAAGCCGACACCTGTAAAGCAAGTACTGACTCAACCACCAACCCATACTCGACCGAAGTTACCAAATTACCACTCTATTATTACTATAAAATAGGAGGACTATTCTGAGCACAAAGGTAAGTAATTTTTTCATGCTCCAAAAGCTTAAGAACTTCTGCAGTTCATTTTCTTCTGTACTCAAACAATTTACTAACTTGATCATTGGAGGAACAACCAAAGAACCCAACTTCACCCTCTTACGAGTTCTTATATGTGCAGGGAAGAACGGCTTGCTCTGGAACTAGAGATTTGGAGGAGTTAGAGGACTCTCCACAACCTAACCTCCCTCTTAATTAGTTTGGTTGTTAGCATCAACCAGAATAATAAGACTAATATTATGTAGAATAGCATGTCTTCGTGCACTATGAAGATGGCTAAAGATATACTAGGATAATCTAAATGTTATAGATTAGATTGTCAGGAGAGTTGGTGGTAGAGTGAGGATGTGCAAAGGCGATCAAAAAGAAGAAAATATTATATAAAGAGTGTCAAAAGTGTAAGAGAAAGGAAAGCTTAAAGAAATATAAGCTAGCGAGGAAAGAAATAAAATGAGCAATTAATGAAACTAAATACAAGGCTTATGATAATTTCTATAAGAAGCTACATCTAAGGAGGGAGAGAAACATATACGTAAGCTTACTAAGATTAGAGAAAGGAAGAGTAGGGATTTGAATAATATTAGGTATATTAAAATCGAAGATCAAAGAAGACTAGTAACAACGGGGAAATAAAAGAGAAGTGGAGGAGTTACTTTCATAAATTATTTAATATTAAGCAATAAAATAAGCAACATAAAGAACTTGGCCATATAGTAAATGATACAAATTATAGATATTATTGAAAAATTAGGATTAGTGAGATTAAAGAAGCTGTAATGAAAATAAAAAAGTGAAAGAGGTATAGGACTAGGTGGTATCACTATTGAAGTTTGGAATGTCTTGAATATATAAGCTTAGAATTGTTAACTAAATTATTTAATGAAATTATTGAGATAAACAGGACGCCCGATGAGTGGAGGATTAGTACTTTAATACTGTTATACAAGAATAAAAGAGATATACAAAGTTTTTTTAATTACATGGCATAAAAGTTATGAGTCACACTATGAAACTTTAGAAGAAAGTAATTGAGCAAAGACTAAGAAACGAGATTATATTATAAAATCAATTTGACTTTATGCCTGAGAGATCAACTATGGGATCTATACATATTTTGAGATGGTTGATGGAGATATATAGAGAGAAGAGAAAGGATCTATATATAATTTTCATACACTGGTAGAAAATCGTGTACCCTAAACGGAATATTTTAGACGAAAAATTTTCCGTCTAGTTTGCTGTTAAACTTGACGAAATTTTTTTTCCTAGAATATTCTATCTAGGATAAAATATTCTAGATGGAAATTTTTATCTAAGATAGTATCCTAGATGGTTTTTTGATTTTTATTTTTATTTTAAAAATGACCAGATATCCTAGACGAAAATTTTCGTCTAGGATACTTTAGCTCATTTAAATTTTTTTTAACCCATCAAACTTTCCCCATAAAATCAAAATTTGGCCCCACAAAATTTTCCCCCACTCTTTAATTCAACCCCGTCCATCCTTCTCATCTCCTGACCAAAGGAACCCCCCAAAATAGTCTCACTGCCAGATCCCTCATCCATAG